>NW_026057584.1:76640776-76835592 GCF_023721935.1 Panthera uncia | reverse complement strand
GAGAGAGAGAGAGAGGAGAGAGGAGAGAGAGAGAGAGAGAGAGAGAGAGAGAGAGAGAAAAGAAAGATCCAAACAAAAAGTTGAGAACTACAGATCCTAATGAATTGAGAGCACTAGTGTATTGGGGCCAAATGAATGAACAATCCAGAAAAGTAACATATTTTAGTTAGAGAACATAAAGTCTATATTTATGATGTCAAGAATAGAGCAGTTCCAAATGATGATGGATTTCTGGGTGGTCACGGGAGTAGATGGCTGAAGTGGAGTGAAGGAGAAGGTCATTGGAGAGGAGGATCCAGGGTACTAAGATTTCAGAAAATGTTCTCCCCATGGATATTGAAGATAGCCAGATTGGTAGAAGAAGTTAAGGTGATGGCAGTGAGCTAGGTGTGTACTAGCTATGAGCTTGGTAGTCACCGTTGGTAAAGTGGAATGTAGGATAATACAGCCAATGACATGAGTGAACCTTAAAGGAGGATAGGCTTGCAAAAGAGACTGTGGAAGTTGTATATGCGCAGCAGTGAGGAGCAAGAAGGGCCCTGAATCAGATCCCAAAATGGATGTCATGATGGAGAACGAATGATTTCCTTTGAAAGATCAACAGGGGTAGTGGAGTTCTCTAGTGAGAGCTAGTTTTCTCTTAGGAGACAAGGCAACATTTAGAAAAGAAGTTGATGTCATGGGGAAGTTTGTCAATAATTAACTATGAGTTTTTGAGGACACAGTGGAAACATTTTAATTTATGGAATAGAAGCAGCATATTGGAGAAAATTGTTGGCAAGGAATCAATAAGCTGGCTGTAGCCTCCCTTCTTAATTTATAGTTTGCTGAAGATTAGTGAAATTGATTTGTACAGTGGCTGAGATTGTCAATTACCCAAGGAAAGTCATTTACATGCCCCTCGAATTCCAACAGGTTTAGTCATGTTAATGGCACAGGAAAACTCAGAAAATATATGTATAATTAGAATATTGATAATTTAAAAGCAGGATCTGAATTTATATTACCTTATGCATTTTAAGAATTATATTTATAAGCCATATAAAAATCAATCCAGAAATTTTGAGACTGGAGTCACCTATATATAACTGATTAAAAAGGTTAATGTAATTAAGATTTATTATGCTCATTGTCCCTGCTGGAGTTTAATACCAAGTGGTAGATGGTTATATTCAAAATGAAGCAATTATGCTGAATTTATTACATTGCCGGACTAGGTATCTTAAACTACATTTTAGAACATTTTAGGTCTGAGTCTTTTAGAATAAATAGTGTGTGTGTGTGTGTGTGTGTGTGTGTGTGTGTGTCTTATATACATACAAAAGATTTGAAGTCCTATTTATGTTTATTTTTAAGATTGTATTCTGGTATAGGTGAGATTTGTGACTCCACACTCTTCCAGAAAACTGTCTTCTGGGGTTATATGTAATTATTGTCATAGAAGGAACTGAATGCAAAGTTTGTTTCACATACACATAGCTAAGCTATTGACTAGAAGTGGCATGGTTTCCCCATATAAAGAGAAGGGGGAGGTAATGCTGTGCTGGTGTTTGCTCTAAGATTCCTTCCTGACCCTTCCTTCACCAGCTTGGCTCTCTCTCTTCGGTGGGGGAGCTAACTTCTGCAGGATGCTTTCCTTGGATTTCTGTCCTGGGTTATACCAAATGGAAGGACTGGCAGATTGGGCTCTCCCCCTCTTTTCTACCTTGCTGTCATTTCTGACACCATTTGTTTCTTCTCTGACTCCATGATGCTTGGACAGCCCAATCATGAGTCCAACTTCTTCCAGAATAGCTAAAACTCTAGATTTCAGTAATCCATTCCTCTCCCTCTCCCCCTCTATCTCTCAGCCAGTCACAATTTCTGCTGTTTCTAACTACTAGCTGCCTTTCTGATCCCTCTCCCCATCCTCATCCTTGTATTGAAATTATCTTTGTTTTAATTTCTTTGAAAAGTTTCTGTTTTCTTGGTTGGAACTTGACTGACATAAATGTCTAACTTGTAAAGTTGTGATAGAACTCTGTAAGTATATATCAAGAAAACAGAACAGAGACTGATAGGTGCTTAATACATTTTCAAGTGGGAAAAGCAACTTTACAAAGCTGTTGTGCATCATCCTTCTAAATGGCACACATACAAAAAAAAAGTCACAGGCATCTCAGAAACAATATATAGGCACATTAAATAGCTGCAATCACTTTCCCAACTTCTGATAATTCATGTTGGCAGGAATGAATTTTGAAAAGGATGGATCCAAAGATGTGGTGATTTGAATCACTCTGATACTAGTTTGAGGAAAATAATAGTCATCAGAATAATTCACAACTTTGAAGTACTTATTGCCACAGTTATAAGTAGTTCAAGTACTAGGCATTTGCATTTTATGCAAAGGATGTTTCTCTGAAGGCCACCTATAATTCAAAACTCATATAATTCAAGACTAAATTTTCCATAAGCCTGAATTAATCTACAATTTCTTTTATCAGTAAAAGGTGTCTTGGAAATTGATTGGTATTCTTCATGGTCTTTTACCACATCTTTCCAAAATTATTGATTTTGATATATTCCTGCACTAACACCAGCCCCACCACTTGATTAATAATATACACCATATCTTACATATTAGGAAAAAAATAAGTATGATAATAGTGAATGAAAATGGCATGGGGCACCTGGGTAGCTCAGTCAGTTGAGTGTCAAATTTAGCTCAGGTCATGATCCCAGGGTCATGGGATCCAGCCCCGTATCAGCATGCTTAAGACTCTCTCTCTCTCTCTCTCTCTCTCTCTCTCTGTCCCTCTGCCCCTCTTTCCCGCTCACACACTCTATCTCTCCCTCTAACATAAAAAAAGAAAAAAAAGAAAATAATTTCAAAAAAAATTCTTGTATATTCTGATGCAAGTAAACAAAGGTGACTTACATGCTACAGAAGAAAGACTGGGTAGGTATTCATAGTTTACATGAAAGGGTTATCTATTTGGCAACAGTACCCACTTAGTTAACAGTCAAGTTGGTTTGCCACCTCTCAAACTATAAGATTTTTGGTAAGCTTTTACAAATTGGGGAGGTTTAAACAATTCTTTTTCCAAATGTTATACAGGAGGTAACAATTCAGTATCATCTTACTTTGCATCATAGCAAATTTGCATAGTTTAACATTGAATGAAAGCCCAAGTCACTGCAGAAAATTTTAATGCTTTACTAATCAATGGGGATAGAGGTAATCAGAGGTTTGGGGAAAAATTATTATGTAATTTTTCAAGGCAAGTTTAAAAGAATTTTTCCATTTAATCTTTGGATAAAAATAGAATTTGATTAAACCATATTTTGTAACTGCAACACCAATGTGAGGGTACCATACACATACACACACATCTTTGAATTTTTCCTTAACTATTATCCTTTTAAATTTGATCATTAGTGGGGCACCTGGGTGGCTCAGTCGGTTAAGCATCCGACTTCAGCTCAGATCATGATCTCACAGTCTGTGAATTCGAGCCCCTTGTCAGGCTCTGTGCTGACAGCTCAGAGCCTGGAGCCTCCTTCAGGTTCTGTGCTCCCTCTCTCTGACCCTCCCCCGTTCATGCTCTGTCTCTTTCTGTCTCAAAAATAAATAAACATTAAAAAAAATAAATTTGATCATTAGAAATAGTGTTGAAATACTAGAAATGTAATTCATGTCCGGCAATTCCTCTTTACCCACAACCTGTTTCCTAGTGAAGCTAAAACATATGACTCAGGTATCCGTTGCCTTGGGGAAAGGTTGTTACAGAAGAAGAAAGGAAAAACCTGTCAATTTTTAGCTTTTAGTTTTAAAAATAGGCTTATAAATGTGGGGGAGAAACAATAGTTTTGAAAGAAAAATGCTTTTGAGTTTGAAGAATCTGGGCATTTGTATTGGCTTAAAAAGCCAGAGTATTGAGGCACTTTGGGCCATGCAATTACACTATGAACAAGAGCTATGAAAAAATACCACCAAAGACGGTTTTTCTTCTCCCAGACTAGATAAAAATCTCAAGAACTGGGAGACAAAAAAAGTCTGAGAATCTGAAGGCAGAATATGAGAGAAGTGGGTCTGTACCCCCCTCCCTGGGGTTAGAAGGGAGGGGACAGAAATTAAAACCCTTGGGTGAGTTTAGGTATTCAGGATAAGTGGCAACAGAAACCTTAACTTCAGGACTGAAGCCCAGGGAGACAGCAAGTTATTAAGGAAAGCACTCCTGAATTCCTGAGAAGTCAAGGCATGTGGAATAGAAATATCTATGTTGGCATGTCTAGGCAGAGAGGACTTCACAGAGCCTCAGAAAGCCCTCTGCTGTTCTCAAGTAGGATGGGAGAGTGGCCACATGTTTCTGTGCATCCCAGTATGAGGCCTGAAAGTGAGAAAAATCTGGCACTGCAGAGATGATAGTTTATGGATGATAGTTTATGGAAGATGTAGGCAGTGTTTGGACCTCATGTCTGGAGACACAGTAGTTCAATGTCTTATGCAGAATTTTTTTAATGTTTGTTTATTATTATTTAGTTATTTATTTATTGAGAGAGAGAGAGAGAGAGAGAGAGAGAGAGAGCGAGCATGGGGGAACTGCAGAGAGAGAGGGGGCAGAGGATCTGAAGTGAATTCTGAGCTGACAGAACAGAGAGCCTGATGTGGGGGCTTGAACTCATGAACTCATGAGATTATGACCTGAACCGAAGTTGGACACTTAACAGACTGACCTACCTTAACAGACTGACCTACCCACTATGCCCCATTATGCCCCATTATGGTTTTTCTTCGACAGTTTTGGCCCATGGCCAATTTTTGGCTACAATAAGACATTTTACATTGTTTTCCAGGATACATAAAATGTTCATAAAACAATATGATGCTGGCTTATGTTTTCTTTTCATTCTATTCTATTCTTTCATTTAAATGCATTTGGTGTGATCTACTAAATTGATGTAGTTGTTTTTCAAACTATATGTTTTAACCTTTCTTTAGTGTATGCCAGTAGATGATTTCTAACTCCTCCCCACCCACAGGACATAAACAAAGGAGAGCAGAGACTTCCAAACTGACTGAGATTGGGGCCAAATGAGATTAAGTAAAGTTATAGAGTCAAATTTTATGCATACCTAGGTATATGAAAGAAAAATTTGCAACCACTATAATATTCAGTGCTTATGCTTAATAAAGAAGTACATTTGAAAATCAAAAGTGAGGGCAAAAAAATGCTATTATCTTGATTTCCATAAACTGGTCATAAACTTTTTGGACTATTTAGCACAATTGGTGTAATACTACCCACCTAATGGTAGCTTCCTGAATTGCAGGGAAAACATGTGGTTGTCAATAACCTCCTTGGAACTTTTCCAACTTTTCCAGCTTTTCCAACTCAAAGCTGTCACAGAGTGATGAGCGTTTCTCCAGGAAAGAGTGGGCAATGTTTTAAAATTATTTCAAATCAGAGGGATATATTTTTTTCTTATGCCTGTTGAAGGTAAGATTAGTGATGGAACATTTTGGCAGTGTTCAAGTAAGGGCCTTGAATAGATTCACCTGTACTATAGAGTTCTATCTCATGTTAATCAGTCTTTTCCCTTAACATATTTGCATTCTTTCCTTATCTTTATGACATTCTTGAATGTCACTCTCAATGATAATAATCCCTTGGCAGAAACTGAGTCAAATTCTGTCAACTATATTAGATTGTTGCATTCTATAACATTAAATCATTTTATCTCGTTAGTCTATAATTTAAAAAAAAATCATAGTAAGCCCAGAAGCAAGTTTCTTAAGGACCTAGAAATATTGATATAGGACAATAAGACAAGTGGGAAGAAAATTCTTGATTTTTGTCTTAGTTCCTTTAGGCTGCTAAAACAAAAATACCGTAGATGGGGTGGCATATAAACAACAGAAATTTATTTCTAACAGTTCTGGAGGCTGTGAAGTCCAAGATCAAGGTACAAGCAGATTTAGTGTCAGGTGAGAACCTGTTGCCTGGCCATCTTTCTTCTGTGTCCTCCTCACATGTCAGGAGGAAGGGAGCTCTCTGAAGTTTCTTTTATAAGAACACTAATGTCATTCATGAGGACTCCACCCTAATGACTTAATCATCGCCCAAAGACCCCACCTCTAAATACCATCATATTGAGCATAAGATTTAACATATAATTTGGGGGCAACCAAAACTATAGCCTTTACGAGTCAAGGAAGATTGTCATGTTAACACACCAATGGGAACGGTGTGACCTAATTTGTAATGGCAAGAAAGTGTCAGAGACATAGACAGATGGCAAGGTTTCATTTGAAACCTTCAGGCAGCTCTTGAGATACAGGACAGAGGCCTTTTGTTTTTTACAACAAGACTCAGATGACTCAAACTTACTCTACGACTCTTAAGTCTCACGATAGACCTGGAAGGAGCAAGATCTTTGATGAAAAGACAATGAAATAGAATAATTTACTGAGAAAACTCAATTCTGTCCCTATATTCCTTATGACATACTTTTGGTTAGGAAACCTTTGTTTTTTAAGTATAGTGTGTTACATCTTTATAATTTTTTTAATGTTTATTTATTTTTGAGAGAGAGAGACAGAGTGTGAACAGGGAAGGGGCAGAGAGAGAGGGAGACACAGAATCTGAAGCAGGTTCCAGGATCTGAACTGTCAGCACAGAGCCCAATGTGGGGCTCAAACTCATGAACATGAGATCATGACCTGACCCAAAGTCAGCCACTCAACCAACTGAGCCACTCAGGCAACCGATGTGTTACATCTTTATAAAATATCTTGTCCTAACCACGAAGTCATAACTAAAATCGCTCTAGGGGGGCCCTGGGTAGCTTAGTTGGTTAAGCATCCAGCTTTGGCTCAGGTCATGATCTCATGGTTTGTGGGTTCAAGCCCCACATCAGCCTCTGTGCTGAGAGCTGGAAGCCTGGAACCACTTCAAATTCTGTCTCCTTCTCTCTGTCCTTCCCCACCCCCCACCTCAAAATAAACATTAAAAATTTTTTTAAAAATCCCTCTTAGGTACCACATAGAAAACAAACAAATGAATAAAACCTGGTATGTGAGAGAGTAGAGATGATTACAGATAACTAGAAAATCTATGCTCTATCTAAAGACAACCAAACACATTAAAAAAAAAATCACTGTGTTGGCCTGAAAAAGCTGTCTGTTACTGAATTCAGCTTTTGTCTAGGAGTTTGCTTTAAATCAAGAAACAGAGTTTAGTTCATGTCAGAGGAGCACAGTGAGAATATGAATACAGATCTGACTACTCCAACCAAAACTCAATTTAATCCTGGTAGGAGCCTCAGGTCTCAGATCCCCTTCTTGTGGACCAGGCTTAAAGCAGACACTAACTCAAAGCAAGGGATGGGGAGACTATTTCTGGTAGGGGTGGAGATGGGTGGGATGGCAGATGCTGGTTGAAAGATGTCAGCTTTACGTGGAAGCTTTGTAAAAATGCATACATCCATTAATTTCCCCTCCTGCCCCTAGGTTGGGATATGAACCACCCCAAGCAGAGGTAGATCACCCTCCCCCCACCCCCCCCCCCATAAGTACTGCTATAATGAGCTATTTTTACTGCTGATGATAGGATTGGGTATTGCTTTGATATGATGGGGATGTAAACAAGATTGAAAACCATTCCCTCTAAAGTTCACCTACTCTTGGGGCACCTGGGTGGCTCAATTGGTTAAGCATCCAACTCTTGATTTTGAGTCAGGTCATGATCTCACAGTTTGTGGGTCCGAGCCCCATATTGGGATGTGCGCTGACAGTGTGGAACCTGCTTGGGATTCTCTCTCCCTCTCTCTGTGCCCCTTCCCCACTCATGCTTGCATGCTCTCTCTGTCTCAAAAATAAATGAAAATTTAAAAAGGTCACCTAGTCCAATAAGATTTTGATTGTTATGCATTAATTCCCTTTCTCTCTAACTCCAACATATAGTCCCAATGAAGAGTCAGAAGGAAATCTGAACTATTCTTATAAAAACACTATTTCTTTCCCCTTGAAACAGTATTTCCTTATTATCTCAGATATAGTTCTTTAGAAAACTCTTCAAAAAATAAATCTGAGGGGCGCCTGGGTGGCTCAGTCGGTTAAGCGGCCGACTTCGGCTCAGGTCATGATCTCGCGGTCCGTGAGTTCGAGCCCCGCGTCGGGCTCTGTGCTGACAGCTCAGAGCCTGGAGCCTGTTTCGGATTCTGTGTCTCCCTCTCTCTCTCTGACCCTCCCCCGTTCATGCTCTGTCTCTCTCTGTCTCAAAAATAAATAAACGTTAAAAAAAAATTTAAAAAAAAATCTGAAAAATTTCTCTACAATGGGATTCCCCCTGCATGCCCTCCCCCCAACTACTAGGTGAAGACAAATACTTTTATTAAATTATTTTATATATTTATATATATATTATAAAGTGTGTGTGTGTGTATATATATATATATATATATATATGCAAGAGAGGTATGTATTTAAAAGCAATGTCTACTATTTTAAATTTAAATCTACAAAATTTGCCAGAAACTGAAGAAAAGGTTCAAAACTGGCTTTTACTAATTATACCCAGAGAGGAGAATCCAGGTATATTTGTTATAAGATGGAGAAAATGTTCCTCTCCAGAATTCCAGGGACTAGAAAGGGCAGACTGGCTTGACTGGGTTGCTTACCAAGAAATGAATACTTAAGATGGAGAACGGGAGCACCAGCATTTCATCCTGCAGCCGTGTGTGTGGGTAGGGAGAAGCTTCTAGAGGAGCATGAAGTGGGGAGGCAGTGAAATAGAAACCTGTAAGTCTTTAAGCCTCAGTAAAGCTACAAAGCTCCTGTATTATCAGTAGTATGACTGGATTTTTAAAATGGGAAACAGGAGTGTCTATGCAGTGATTCTTGCAGTCTATTTCACAGTACAACTTCCTTCTCAGATTATTGTGGTTGTGTCTTAAGATGTTGGTATTTTTTATTCAAGCAACTTTTCTAACACATTTTGCTCAGTTTCCAAGTCGAAGCTTATAAAGTATTTTTAAAAATTGTACTCTATTTAAAAAATTACATTTGGTGACTCTTGGCTGCATTGCAAGAGAATGCCAGACTTCTTATCGCAACATACACATGACCCTTCACAGTCTTTCCCAGTGTAGCTTTCTAGGTTTATCTCTTGTCATTCTCTCCTCCAACCTTGCTGGGAACCTTTGTCCCAGTAATGAAGGGATTGGTGACATTTCCTGAAGAGGTCATACTCTGTCACACTTTTATTTCTCTTTGTTCACACTGACAAACTGTGTTTAATGACTCTGGGGTCAGAAGTAATCCCTAGTGAAAACTTGAGTTACATTAAGGAGGAGAAAGTAACGTTGCATTAGGAAGCAAAAACAGAGTCAACACAGGTGATAGTGATAACTCTAATTTTTTAATAGTTTAGTTCTAAGTGTTTACACATTATTTAAGAAAAACTATGAAGGGGAGGATTTGTCTTCAGTTCCTTGAATACAAGTGGGTGCCGCATTGGCTTCATTAATTCATATGATCAAAAACCTAGTGGTATAAATCCAGGTTGGAAGTCAGGCTCTTCAACATTTCTATTAGCAATGGTGTCTTACTTTTTCTGAATAGCCATGGCAACCAGTTCTCTGTGAGTTATTTGGGTATAGTTCAATAGGGTCTCTTTTGTAGAAAAGCTGCAAGAAATTCGTTTCCCTTAAAAAATGAACTGAGTGAAATGAAATTATACAATATGAGACTATCAAATTGTATTATGTAAATGCAAATAAAATAAAATATATTCTCTCTAAAGTGCCAGTGGGTATTAAGAAGAGCCTAATGGAATTTACATGAATTCTCATAAATAAACCTCCTCAGGTTACCCGAGTCCTCAGATAGGAGGCAAAGGACAGTGAACTGCAGTCTTTGACATCTTATGAGATCATGTTTTTTTGTTGTGGTTGTTTTGTTTTGTTTTTACTATTTTATACAGAAATCATTTAATATAATTCTTCACGAAATGATAGAAAATTGTAAAAGATTGTTGCTTCAGTAATCCGTGTTCAGCATACAAATTTTATTTGACCTATTTGGATGTCACTGGTCTGTAGATGAGGAGGGTCATTCCGAGGGCAACATTATGTAGTCAAATCCATGCCAGGTTGTTGTCATTGAAAAATGATATTAATATTGTCTCTCATTTAGTGGGAAACTATGGATAAATTGTATTCCCACTCAAATTAGAGGTTCCATATGGTAAAAAATTGCAATGTGTAGCATTCTTCATTTTATTAAGCAGTCAAGGTAAGAAGGTCATTCAGACATTTGAATGCTGAAAATTCAAGTAACCTTTTCTCCCCCCACTGAATAATTCAAATAAAATAAATCTTTCGTGTGTGTGTGTGTGTGTGTGTGTGTATGTGTGTATATATATATATATATACATATATGTGTATATATATATATACTATATATGTGTATATATACACATGTACTTACATACATATATTTTATATATATGTATATAAAGATATATACATATGTGTATAAAGATATGTGTGTGTGTGTGTGTATAAAACCTTCTCAATTTGTTTTGAGGTCAGTGTTAAAATTTTGCTTTTTCTTTGTAGTATCCCTCCCTCCTATTCTATGTGTAATATGTATAATGTAAATTGATGTGTAATGTGTATAACATGTAGCTAGACTACCAATCTTAGAACCTGACTTTTCTGTTATTGTACACAGTGGTGTGCTGGCGAATGTTTAATAATAGGCTTTCTAGGGAGGGAAAAGGCGCCACATGGTAACATTTGCTGATTTCCATGGTATGCATACTCCCACCTTTGGCTGATCTCAAGCTATCACTGTGAAATCACTGAATGCACAACTGGAAAGAGATGTGCTGTAGATCACCAGTAGGTAGGATTTCAACTCACCAGACACATTAGAAATAATCTTGAGAGCATACATAATAGCAAGATATAGTAAAATAATGAGGAGGTGATGCTTTTTGAGTATTTATTACCCTTGTTTTTAACAGAATATATTTAATTCAAGGGAATATAATTTAATTTTTACTAGTTGCTGTAACAACCAAACCACATGAGTCTTGACAACTTGACAACCTGCTTGTTTATCCTGGTTTGAGGCTGGCTCTAACACATCACTGCTCATAGGCAACGTACCATGGTATGGAGATTGGATCTCACTTTCTACTGCTAGTCTTTGAGTGGTTAAGTTTGAATATGTTTCTAATCTTGTCAGTTCCTTTCATACATAAGAATGCAGAAGATGAATCAAATGAACAAGAATTGCCCCCAGTCTAAGGCTGAAACGTCTAAATTGCATACTCCCCCTCATTGAGCATCTCTGAAATTGGTGTGCATCTTATAATTGAGGTGTGTACTTTCTCATAGTTTGTAGTGTTTTTCTATAGTTCCTAAAATAATGATGCATCTTAAGTTATGGCATCTTAGATTTGACAAAATTTATGAGTATAAGAAATTGCTGATTTGATTAAGACGTGGTTAGATTATTTTTTCTTATTGGCAAATACGAGAAAATCCCTTCACGTTCCAGGAAGTGAGTATCTAACATTAATTCAGAATATCTCAGTATGTGTTGGTAAGAACAAGAAAGGCCTGATCTGTCAAGTGAAGGGAGTTGACATTAAAATGTTCCAGCTCTTAAAGTCAAAGCTATCATGTTCTGAGAAGAAAACATCATTATTTTTCTCCTCATCATAGCTTCCATGTTAACATTCATTGTATGAAGAATGAAGCATGTGCTAATCTATTTCTCGGAGTAATTGGCTATATCCATTATGTGTTTTAGCTGTGGTAAATAAGGGGTTGTTAATGCAGAAAATACCTGTAGGTGACATCCGAAACGTAACTGAGTATTAAGATCCAGAGAGACAGAAAATTGCCTTCAGTTCACTTCTGCTGCCAAGTTATTCTATCTTTTAGATTTTAGATTTTAGAGAAAAACCATGTTGATTCTATGTCAAGGCAGAGATAACAGGGAAGTCTGTTTTCTCTCTGCACGTGGCCTGCTGTGGCAAATTAGTTCACTTGTATCATCCTTGTACGCTTTAATGCGGTGGAAATAGGAAAAGCAAAAGGGTGTGGTCCTTTTGTGAAATACAATTGTTGGTTTATGCTTTATCTTTTAAAATAAAAAGTATTTTTTACTTCATTTTTTCTGCTTATTAGTGTCTCTCCATGTTTAGTGGAGATATTTGAAAACTACAGAAAAGTATGAAAATGAAAATCATGCATAAACATCCCATCAGTTAGAAATAACTCTTTTGTGCAGAACTTTCTGTGAATATCTCTGCTTTTCCCAGAGGAAAATTCTTTTGCAGGGTATCACCCATGTTAAGAAATTGAACATTTGTAAAGCTTTGTAAAATGCCTCCAGGAATTTGGATCAGTTTATACTTCTAACATGGTATATGCGAATGCCTATTCCATTGCACCCCTGCTAACATTGGATATTATCATTTAATTTTCCCACTTAATAGCAAACAATGGCTTCTCATTATAATTTTTGTCTATTTGATTAACGATGCTTTAAGGTTGAACTGCCTTGCACTTGTTCATTAACATCTATATTTCTTTTGTGATTACCTTGTTCATGTCCTTTGTTCACTTTTATTTTAGGATGTCTACATTTTACATGTTGACATATATAAACATCTATATGTAAAGAATAAAAGCACTTGCCATGTCTATTTCAGATATTCTTTCCATTTTTTCAAAACATGTTTTTAAAACATTATAAAAGAATTAATGTAGAGTTTAGAAACTGTAAAAAGTAGAGAGAAGAAAATAAAAGCCATGATAAATATCCCTGTTCCTAGATATATAATTATTATTTACATTTTGGGTTTTTTTTGTCTTATTTGCTTTTACATTTATGCATTATTTACAAATTCAAATTCAAATTCATATAGTATGATATGTTTATATCTAGATTTTTTAAAAAAATCCTATAGTGACCAGTTATAAAAGTGATATATGTCTATCTTCGTTTCAGTTCCCCCACACGCAGACCCTGAGACTTGGATGTGGATGTCCAGCTCACACATAGAAAAGAGGGCAAAGGCAAGGTATGACAATTCAGATGGTAAAGATAAACTGAACCACTTTTAGGTTATACAATTGATTAGTTACAGCAAAATGAAGCACAAGCCAGAGGGGTCAGCCATCCTTGACCCTTGTCACACACATGGAAAGAAAAGGACCCAGAAGATTGCAGCAGTTTAGATGAAGTCTAGACTACTATGCTAGTGATTTCATATTCTCCATTTCTATTCTGATGATGCCAAGGTAGAAGGTCCTTCACATCAGAATGTAGGAGGTGGTGAGAAGTCATCCTATGATGGTCAATGGGGAGGCGAGTCAGAGATGGCCTCATATCAGCTCCTGACAGACCTCTTCTCATGTTTCAGATAGAATATGAAGTGTTTTACCAAGACTCTGGTTAAGTTGTGGTTTAAGCCTGTGACTATGTGAATACCTGTGATATTGCCAGGTACTGTATAGCTGAGCAGTTTTCCTACAGCGTGTGGCTTATCTAGAAAGTGACCCCTGGGGTAGCTGGGTGGCTCAGTTCATTAAGCATTCAACTCTTGTTTTCAGCTCAGGTCATGATTTTGTGGTTTTGTGATTGAGCCCCGCAACAGGCTCTGTCCTGACAGCAAGGAAACTAGTTGGGATTCTCTCTCCCTTTCTCTTCCCCTCCCCTACTCATGCTTTTTCTCTCTCTCCCAAACATAAATAAATAAACTTAAAGAAAGGGGGGGCACCTGGGTGGCTCAGTTGGTTAAGCGTCCGACTTCAGCTTGGGTCACGATCTCACCACTCGTGAGTTCAAGCTCTGCGTGGGGCTCTGTGCTAACAGCTCAGAGCCTGGAGCCTGCTTTGGATTTTGTGTCTCCCTCTCTCTGCGTCTCCCTCTCTTGTGCTCTCTTTCTCTCAAAAATAAACAAACATTAAAAAAAAAGAAGAAGAAGAAGAAAGAAGGTGATCCAAGGAAGCAAAAGTAATGAAATGGGGAAAGGGAAATGGGGAAAAGTGAAAAACCAATGAAGCATACATGGATGGATGGGTTGCCATTGTGGGTGACTGTGGCTAATCCCAGTGGGGACCCTCTTGGTAATTGTGTAAATTGTACCTTACATATGCTATGGGACAGGGAAGCTGGCATATTTATCACCAGCTATTATCCCTCATTTCTTGTGTGTTGCCCATCACTGATTCCTTGGCCTTTCCAGGCAGTTTGTGTGTAGATTAAGCAAACTCCAAAAAAGATGGAGAAAGACTCATGGGAAGAGAATTTGAGAGACACAGGTCTTGAGGTTGGGATCTACCTTCAGTCTGGGAATTGTCCTCTGCAGCTGCAGGTGAACTCAGAGGTGGGCAGAAAAGATATAGGCCATGTCTGCCACAGTGCAGAACACAGGAGAAAACAAGCTTTACAAAAGGACATAAACCTCTTAATTACATTACTATGTGGTCATTTCAATATTCCCATCTTTTTCTCTACATTTCTTTCAATGATTAGATGAACTGTATTTTCAGTTTTGCTTTCTGTTTTCTTAAACCTTAGATCATTTGATAATAATTTATTTATATTATTATAAGTACTTTGTAAACAATATTTTTTCCCATACAGATGAAAGTTTTTGGTGGGGTAAAAATACACAGGAAACAGAATTATGAGAGTAACACAGTAAATTAAAGAATTATTGTTCAAAAAATTCTGTGAATATTTGGTCTAAATCATGAGTTTAATGGGAGATAGGACTGTGGAGGTAGCAGAGAGGTTTCACTGTGGAGAATTTTATGCTGGATGTTTAAGGATTAAGTAGAGAATGGCTCAGGTGTTTAGGAGAGCATCAGCTAAATTAGATCAGGTATGGCATGCTTACAGGTTCTGAAACACAATTAAGCAAACTCTATTAGGAGGCTCATTAGTTAGGCAAAATAATTCCCCCATCCCCAAGATGTCCTCTTTCTAATCCCTGGAACCTGGGAGTATGCACCCTTGTATGGCCAAGTACAATTAATGTTGCAGACAGAAGGTTGCTAATTATGTGACCTTACAATAGGGAGATTAAAGGAAGGCAGAGGTAGAAGAGTCAGAGATGTGCTGAGAAGGGAGAATTTAATTTGTCCCCATGGCTTTGAAGATGGAGGAAGGATGGCAAGGAGCAAAAACCAAGGAATGCAGGTGGTCTCTAGAAGCTGAAAGAGCCAAGGAAACAGATTCTCCCCAGGAGCCCCAGAAAGGAACACAGCCTGCCGACACCTTAATTTGGCCCAGTGAGACCCAGATTGATTTTGCCTGAAAAGTGGTGAGTCCTTTTAATTTTCATACTTGATTTCTTTTCTTTTTTTCTTTTTTCTTGTTTTACAAACAAGAAAGTTTTCTTTGGACGTTCCTCTGTTCCTATCTTTAATGCCCCTTCCTGTAGTTGTTATATTGTATTTCTATGGTCTGGGTGTTTTTAAAAATCTTTTCTTGCACTTGTCAGAGAGGTTTTCAATTTAGACTAACAATCTCTAATTTTATTTTCTGCAGAGTCAATTACACTTAGCTGTTATATTTTTATATTGTAAGAGTTTTTACCGTCCCCTTTCCCCCCACCCCATCTATTAAAAACCCATATTCTGTAGTCTTCTCCTCTGATTTCTTTCTTTTTTTTCCTTTCTGGATCTTTTAGTAAGTTACTTATAAGAGGCCTACGGAAGTCAAAGTTTGACTTCTTTGCCAATTTGGATGCCTTTTATTTCATTTTGTTGTCTGATTGCTGAGGCTAGGACTTCCAACACTATGTTGAACAACAGTGGTCAGAGTGGATATCCCCATTGTGTTCCTCATCTCTGGGGTAAAAGCTCTCAGTTTTTCCGCATTGGGGATGATATTAGCTGTGGGCCTTTCATATATGGCTTTTATGATGTTAAGGTATGTTCCTCCTATCCTGGCTTTCTTGAGGGTTTTTATTAAGAAAGGATGCTATATTTTGTCAAATGCTTTTTCTGCATCTATTGACAGGATCATATGGTTCTTATCCTTTCTTCTATTTTTTTTTTAAATTTAATGTTTGTTTTTATTTTTGAGAGAGAGAGAGAGAGAGTGGGAGAGGGGTAGAGAGAGAGGAAGACACAGAATCCAAAGCAGGCTCCAGGCTCTGAGCTGTCAGCACAGAGCCCGATGCAGGGCTTGAACTCACGAACCTTGATATTATAACCTGAGCTGAAGTCAGATGTTCAACTGACTGAGCCACCCAGATGCCCCTCCTTTCTTCTATTAATGTGATGTATCACATTGATTTGCAAATATTGAACCAGTCCTGCAGCACAAGAATGAATCCCACTTGATCATGGTGAATAATTCTTTTTATATTCTGTTGAATTAGATTTGCTAGTATCTTGTTGAGAATTTTTGCATCCACATTCATCAGGGACATTGGCCTGTAATTCTCCTTTTTAGTGGGGGTCTTTGTCTAGTTTTGCAATCAAGGCAATGCTGGCTTCATAGAGTGAGTCCGGAAGCTTTCCTTCCATTTCTACTTTTTGGGACAGCTTGAGAATAATAGGTATTAACTCTGCTTTAAGTGTCTGGTATTATTGCCCTGGGAAGCCATCTCGCCCAGGACTCTTACTTGTTGGGAGATTTTTTTTTTTTTTTTTAATTTTTTCAACGTTTTTTATTTATTTTTGGGACAGAGAGAGACAGAGCATGAACGGGGGAGGGGCAGAGAGAGAGGGAGACACAGAATCGGAAACAGGCTCCAGGCTCCGAGCCATCAGCCCAGAGCCTGACGCGGGGCTCGAACTCACGGACCGCGAGATCGTGACCTGGCTGAAGTCGGACGCTTAACCGACTGCGCCACCCAGGCGCCCCAATTGTTGGGAGATTTTTGATAACCGATTCAGTTTCTTTGCTAGTTATGGATCTGTTCAAACTTTCTATTTCTCCCCATTTGAGTTTGGTAGTGTTGGGTGTCTAGGAATTTGTCCATATCTTCCAGATTGTCCAGTTTGTTGGCATATAATTTTTTATAGTATTCTCTAATAATTGTTTGTATTTCTGTGGTATTGGTTGTGATCTCTTTCATTCATGATTTTATCTATTTGTGTTCTCTGTCTTTTCTTTTTGAGAAGTCTGACTAGGGGTTTATCAGTTTTGTTTATTCTTTCAAAAGGCCAGCTCTTAGATTCATTGATCTTTTCTACTTTCTTTGGGGGGGGGGATTCTATATTGTTTATTTCTTCTCTTATCTTTATTATTTCTCTTCTTCTGCTGCTTTGGGGTTTCTTTGCTACCTGCTTCTAGTTCCTTTATGTGGAAGTTAGGTTCTATATTTGGGATTTTTCTTGCTTCTTGAGATAGGCCTGGATTACAATGTATTTTCCTCTAAGGACTGTCTTTGCTGCATCCCAAAGGGTTTGGACTGTCATGTTTTCATTTTCATTTGATTCTATATATTTTTAAATTTCTTCTTTAATTTCCTGGTTGACCTATTCATTCTGTAGTAGCATGCATTTGGAAGCTTTCTAAATTTTTTCTTGTGGTTGATTTCAAATTTCATAGCATTGTGATCTGAAATCACATGTTGTGCATGGTACGATCTGAATCCTTTTATATTTGTTGAGGGCTGTTTTGTGACCCAGTATGTGATCTATTTTGGAGAATGTTCCACGTGAACTCAAGAAAAATGTATATTCTGATGTTTTTGGATGAAAAGTTCAGAATATATCTGCCAAGTCCATCTGTTCCAGTGTATCATTCAAGGCCATTTTTTTCTTTATTGATTTGCTGCCTAGACGATCTGTCCATTATTGTAGTGGAATATTAAAGTCACCTACAATTACTGTATTATTATCAATAAGTTTGCTTATGTTTGTGATTAATTGTCAACCTTTCACTTTTTGCAGACGACAAGATACTCTACATGGAAAACCCAAAAGACTCCACCAAAAAATTGCAACAACTGATTCAAGAATACAGCAAAGTCACAGAATATAAAATCAATGTAGAGAAATTGGTTGCATTTCTATACACCAATAATGAAGCAACAGAAAGAGGTATCAAGGAATTGATCCTATTTACAATTGCACCAAGAACCATAAAATACCTAGGAATAAACTTAACTAAAGAGGTAAAAGACCTGTATACTGAAAACTATAGAAAACTTATGAACGAAATTGAAGTAGACACAATAAATGGATAAATATTCCATGCTCATGAATTGGAAGAACAATTATTGTTAAAATGTCGATTCTACCCAAAGCAATCTACACATTCAGTAAAATTCCAATCAAAATAGCACCAGCATTCTTCTCAGAGATAGAACAAACAAGCCTACAATTTGTATGGAACATCAAAAGACCCCCAAATAGCCAAAGTAATGTAAAAAGGAAAACCAAAGCTAGAGGCATCACAATCCCAGACTTTAGCCTGTACTATAAAGCTGTAATCATTAAGACAGTGGTAATGGCACAAAAACAGACACATACACCAATGGAATAGAATAGAGAACCCAGATAGAGCACCTGGGTAGGTTAGTCAGTTAAGCATCCGACTTCGGTTCAGGTCATGACCTCATGGTTTGTGAGTTCCAGCCCTGCATTGGGCTCTGTACTGACAGCTCAGAGCCTAGAGCCTGTTTCAGAATCTGTGTCTCCTTCTCTCTCTGTCCCTCCCCTGGTCCCACTCTGTCTCTCCCTCTCAAAAAAAATAAAATAAAATAAAATAAACATTAAAAAATATACATATAAAAAGAATAGAGAACCCATAATTGGACCCACAAATGTATGGCCAACTAATCTTTGACAAAGCAGGAAAGAGTATCCAATGGAAAAAAGACAGTCTCTTTAGCAAATGGTGCTGGGAGAACTGGATGGCAACATGCAGAAGAATGAAACGGGACCACTTTCTTACACCATACACAAAAATAAATGCAAAATGAATGAAAACCCTAAATTTGAGACAGAAAACCATCAAAATCTTAGAAGCAAAGACAGGCAACAACCTCTTTGACCTCAGCCATAGCAACTTCTTACTTGACTCATCTCCAAAGACAAGTGATATAAAAGCAAAAATGAATTCTTGGGACCTCATCAAAATAAAAAGCTTCTGCACAGCAAAGGAAACAATTAACAAAACTAAAAGGCAACCAACAGAATGGGAGAAGATGTTTGCAAATGACATATCAGATAAAGGGTTAGTATCTAAAATCTATAAAGAACTTACCAAACTCAACACCCAAGAAACAAATAATCCAGAGAAGAAATGGGCAGAAGACATGAACAGACACTTTTCCAAAGAAGACATCCACATAGCTAATAGACACGTGAAAAGATGCTCAACATTGCTCATCATCACGGAAATACAAATCAAAACCACATTGAGATACCACCTTAAATTGGTCAGAGTGGCTAAAATTAATAACTCAGGAAACAACAGATGTTGGCAAGTATGTGGAGAAAGGGGAACCCTCTTGCACTGTTGGTGGGAATCCAAACTGGCACAGCCACTCTGGAAAACAATTTGGAGGGTCCTCAAAATATTAAAAATAGAATTGCCCTATGACCCACCAATAGCACTACTAGGAATTTATCCAAAAGATACAGGAGTGCTGATGCATAGGGGCACATGTACTCCAGTGTTTATAGCAGTACTATCATGTTATCAACAATAGCCAAATTATGGAAAGAGTCCAAATGTCCATCAATTGATGAATGGATAAAGATGTGATATGTGTACATATACATATATGTATATATGTATATATATGTGTGTGTGTATATATATATATATATATATATATACACACACACAATGGAATAATACTCGACAATGAAGAAGAATGAAATCTTGCCATTTGCAACAATGTGGATGGAGCTGGAGGGGATTATGCTAAGTGAAATAAATTTCTCACAATCCACATATGAGTGAATACATACAATATCTGTCATTCTCTGACTGACTTAACAGAAGGACCATGGGGGTAGGAAAGGGAAAAAAAATAGTTTCAAACAGAGAGGGAGAGAAACCATAAGAGACTCTTAAATACAGAGAACAGAGTGTTGATGGTGGGGGAGGGAGGGGAAAACAGGTGATGGGCTTTGAGGAGGGCACCTGCTGGGATGAGCACTGGGTATTGTATGTAAGTGATGAATCCCTGAATTCTACTTCTGAAACCAATATTGTACTGTATGTTAACTAACTGGAATTCAAATAAGAATCTGAAAAAAGAAAAAAAAGAGGCCGATGTTTTTTTTTTTTTTTTTAATGTTTTTATTTATTTTTGAGACAGAGAGAGACAGAGCATGAGCAGGGAAGGGGCAGAGAGAGAGGGAGACACAGAATCGGAAACAGGCTCCAGGCTCCGAGCCATCAGCCCAGAGCCTGACGCGGGGCTCGAACTCACGGACCGCGAGATCGTGACCTGGCTGAAGTCGGACGCTTAACCGACTGCGCCACCCAGGCGCCCCGAGGCCGATGTTTTTATTTCATCTGTTTAAGACATTGTTCCCTGTCCTTTGTTATGAGTGACCATCCTCCCCCACTTAACTCTCTTCCCCCTTATTTTTCCTTTCTACCTGGTGGAACTTGTATAATGAGAGAACTCTTCAGCTGTAATATTTCCCAACAAGATGAATTTATGACATATTCTTGGACCGACTCTCTAAGAGATAACAGAAGAGTAAAGAATGTGAAACAAATAATGTAATTAGTGGCTCTGGATAATTACTTTAAAAGAGAGACAGAGGAGATGGGTGGGAAATCAAAGCTTCACAGTCAAGAAATTTAAGCTGTTTATTGAAGGGCTCAGTAGAAAATGGCTCAAAGGTTCACAAGTGAATCAGATAATACAGATCTCTGGTCCTATATGAGTAAAGGTATTGAATGTCCTTCTGAACTTGAATTAAAACTTCTTATCCTGTCCTGCTTATTTCTTAAATTTTCTTCTGTATTTCCCATCTACTTTTATCTCCAAGCCACATATGGGTAATTTCTTCAAAGTTATCGTCTAGTTCATGAATTCTGCTGTTGACACCATTCATTGTGTTTTTGGTTTAAAAATAAAGTAAAATTAATTTCTTAAAAATTTTGCCGGGTTCTTTTTCACATCTTCCTGGTCACTTTTGACAACACTGATAACTCATTTTTGTAAAGACATCTTTTATCTCGTAAATAGCTCATATATGTTTTATAATTTTTGTTCTGATAATATAAATACTTAAAGTATTTGGGGATTGTTTCTTGTTTTTGCTGACACTTTACCACGTGATTTGTATTCTTGTGGGTTTGATAAACTCTAAGTGTGAGTTCATGTTTATTTGAAATTAATCTGTGAGCCTCCTGGGGTCTAACTTGAGAATGCTTTCCTGATGAGAGGATGTGTATGTATGTCCTTTCTGCTGGGCTACAGGGGGCGCAACCAATCTCTGACTACGTCATGTAGTCCCCTTCACCTATTTCTGAATTAATGGGATAGTCTTGGATCCAGCTCCCCATTGCCATTAGTGTAAGGCTAATCTTTGGGGTTCTAGGGTTGGAGGGTAGTTTCACTACTTTATATAATTTATAATAGTTTGTTATGTGTGCTTTCCTTTTAGGTAAACTATGTTTTTGTAAGCTTTTGTCTTTTTCCTTGGTATTCTGTGATTCCACGGTGGTGTGCCTAGATGTCATTTTACTTTTCTCCTGTTAGGTTCTTGAAATGCAGTTTTGCATGGAATTCTCTTTGATTCAGGTAATTTCTCCTTTACTATCTCTTCGGATAATGCTCCTCCACCATGAGTTTCCTTTCTCTTTTCCTGAAATGTCCATTTGGAGCCTTGCTTGATATCTCTTGAGTGCACTTTGATGCTGCATTCTGGTAAATTACTCCCTCCTGTCTTGCAGCTCTCTAGATGTCTGTTTCATCTATCAGTGGCCCTCCTTCATTTTATCATCTCTGTTAATATTTTCCACTGGCCATATTTCTCTTTTCAAAAATACATTTTTTTCTTCTGTGTTTGCTGTGTTTGCCCCTATTTTATTATAATTTCTCTTTTCTAAATGGGAGGGTTTTTTTTCTTTATCTTTTTGAACATTCCAAGGATACTTAATTTAAAGCCTTTTTCAGACTATTTTGTAAATTGTGTGGTGAGTTTGTGTTCCTTTGTTTTAATGTCACATATATTTTTACTTTGGGCAGTTTTGTTTACCCCTTCTCACTTTTCCTTTTCCCCTGGGTCCGCAGCCTGGAATCAGATTTGTATTGTTTCTTTGAGGCTCTTGTCCTGTGATAAGAAGTTTCAGATCTAGTCACAGAGCCAGTGGGTGGCTTGATTCATTTCTTGATCTTTAGATTCTGTCTGTGCCCTCTGTCTTCCTTGTCCCACAGCTTGTTTGAAACTGTAGCCACAGGTGGTAGTTGATACTAGTTTCATTTAGCTCCCTTTCTGAAGACTGGGTTTCTAGGGCACCTCTGATGCCTCACTTCAAACAACCAGCCAGGCTGCAGCTCCCCTTTTCACAGGGGGTGCTTTTAACTCTCAAATGATGGGGGCTGAGCTTCTAGCACTAACCGCCTGCCAGCACTCAGTAGGTTCAAGGCCTCCATTCTCTTCACTGCTTTGTGTGTTTGTTCAATTTCCACTAGAAAGAGATGTTTATCTTGGTTTTATATATATGAGTTGTTGCCTCTTTAATACTCTATCATTTCCGTGTTTGGAATGCAGATGGTTTATTCAGGTGTGAACTCCTACCATTTTGACTAGAACTCTTACCTTTGTTTTTGAAGCCGTTTGTAGACTGCCCATGTTTACATTCAGTGTTTGGTTTGGATACATATGCATTTGAAAGTCGAGTTATAGATTTTTGGTGCCAGCATATACCACGATTAGGTGCACTACTTCGTTCGGGTGGGTTGGTGCCTATTGGGCTTTCTCTTGAATGTAAGGTGTTGGTTTGTCTGTGACCATCTTGGATTAGGTGAGTCAGTTTCACTTAAGGAGAGTTGTGCTTTAAATAGTTGTCTCTGTTCAGCCATTCAGGGCAGTGCAATTGTGCAGCTGGAGCGACGGGAAGAAATCAGGTTTAATCACACTTTTGTGTTCTGCCAGGATGCCCCCTTTCTCTTGCTGCAGTGAAAGAGTGTCCTGAGACCTTTAGGTTGTGCTTCCTCTTTGCTTTTTAGCCACCAGCTGTGTTCTGCCTTTCAGACTGGCCTGCTACTTTGGAAGCCTAGTGATTCACCCCTAGTTTATACATTGCAATCACACTTTTCCTTGTAGAAAGGTTTTGACACTTCCTTTTTTGAGGCATAACTCTTTGTCTTTTCCCATGACACTTACTTATTGTTTTACAGGGTCTTTTGTTTTCCTACTTAAGCAGGTTCTTTTATGATGTCCTCCCAGACAACATCTTATCTGGGATGAATGTCAGTGGATGGAAGAGGGGGTGGTAAAGGAGTTGGAATGGGAAGGTGATCAAATAAAAACATCATTAACATTATTATTACCATGGCAACAGAGTAAACCTTTCAGAGGCTTGGCAGTGTTTCTCCATGCATCACCTTTATCTCCTGTATTCATCTCAGTCTCCTTTGATCCTCACAAGAGCTTACAGTCAGGAGGGCAGCACAATTTTCTCCATGCTACAAATGAAGGTCTGGAAGCTTACAGAAGAAAAGTGATTTGCTGAAATCAGAACGAGGAAGGTTCAGAACAGGGACTAGTGTCCTGTGCTAGTTCCATCATTATTTGCTGAGATACAAGCTATTCAAAGTGGAGCTCTTTTATAAGATGGGTGTCCTACAATGGCACAGACTTAATTGAAAAATGGATTAATGGATTATTTCCCCATTTCCTGAGTCTATTTGTACCTATTTGCAAATGGATACCATTCTGAAGATAGGCTTGTACGTTTATCGCCTTTATGTCTCTCTATTCTGGTGGCACCTGACTTTGATGTTAACCTGGAGTGAGAGACAATGTGTATTAAATATTTTCTTGCCATTTTTTAATTTTTTGGATGCCATTGTATTTGGAAATTCTGTCTAGCAAAATTTTGTAGCAATGTCTTATATGAAGAACCTGTGAAAACAACTTTTGGCAGAAAAATGTTTATCCTACTGGTAAGCTCACCTAGTCACTCAGAATTATATACATATATAATTTAAGAATTTTTTTTTTGGAAAGCATGAGAGAGGGAGAGGGGCAGAGGCAGAGAGAGAAAGAATCTTTCTTTCCCACAGCCCCAGGATCATGACTTGAGTCAAAATCAAGAGTTGGATGCTCAACTGACTGAGCCATCCAGCCACCCCTCACTCAGAATTATTTAACATTCTTCAATAAATGCCTTTTGGTGAGATCTTAAATTTTTTGAGAATTATTTTTTCTGTCTTAAAAACGGGCTGATGATAGAAAGAAATGAGCTATCAATCGCAAAGAGACATGGAGGAAACTTAAATGCATATTGCTACGTGAAAGAAGCCTGTCTGAAAAGGCTACTTTCTATGATTCCAACTATACAGCATTCTGGAAAATGCAAAACTCGAGAGACCATAAAAAGGTTGGTGGTTGTCAGGGATCCATGGGGAGGACGTGAAGGAGAGGTGAATAGGTGTAGCACAAGGCATTTTTAGGGCAGCGAAACTATTCTGTATTACATGGTAATGGTGGACAATATGCATTTTTCAAGGCCCATAACTATGCAACACAGAGTGAGTGCTAATGTAAACTGTGGATTATGGTTAATAATGATCAAGGTTCATCAGTTGTAACAAACGTCCCACATTCTTGCAAGCTGTTGATAATAGAGGAAACTGTTTTAGGGTAGGAGAAGAGGCATATGAGAATTCTCTGTAATTTTTCTACAAACTTAAAATTGCTAGAAAATGGTCTATTAATTAAAAAAAATAAAAGGTGTACCTTGTGCCCTATAATACATATGGCGTCACTAGAAGTTCTAAGGGGCTTTCCTCAACAATGAGCTTTGCATCGCCTAGGGAAACTACACACCTGCATTTCTATTATGATTACACAAGCTTTATGTTAGAAACCTCCTTTGTTCATTCCTCTCTACCTTCTCAATACCTTGCTGTCTTCAGTCTGAAATGGCTCTAATCTTGGTCTTAGCTCAAGGGTAAATCTTAAAGGGTTGTGAAATTCAATTTCTTCAAATATGAGTTATGAGACTAAGAATAAAAACACTGATATTATTTTTTTGTATTTAGCCCATAGGTATTTTAACACTCCTAAATCATAAATAACTGCAGTTAAACATCCAGTTTTCTCGAATGCAAGTCTCTTAGAAGGACTACAGTTAAAAAAATTCCTCCCTCTGGGACATGTTAATATCTCAAGCTTCTTACTGATGCAATAACCATAGTTGTGCAGGAACAGAGACTACTTCTAAAATTTATGTGAATGCAAATAGAAGGAATTGAATGTGTCATATTCAGATTGATGTGAAATGAAATAGTTTTATCTGTACTAAGGACATTGTTGGAAGGAGAAAATAATTAGTCCTATAAAGTTTATGCTTTTCTGTGTCCCCATTTCTAATATGGCATTTATTGTCTCTTTAATTTGAACCACCAGATCCACTTAGATTCTCGGGTAGCATAATAACCACATGAAGTGATGGTTAGTGTTAGTCAATGAGAACAGTGAAGCCTTCCTAGTAGAGCACTCCATGCATGCAGCCTCCAAAATCAATAACCAATGTGGTTGTATGAAGGTGTGTGTGTGTGTGTGTGTGTGTGTGTGTGTGTGTGTGTGTGTTGTGGTGTGTTTATTATGTATAGGGGCCTTACAAACAACATCTGAAAGCCTGATTCTATTACTAAGCAGGGGCCAGAGCCCCAGAGTAGTTTTAACTAGTCAATTTCATTGACTGACAGAACTTGGCTATCTTTGTTTATTGGAATTCAGTTAATAAATTTTGCAAGGACATAATCCCTTATTCCAAGGAATTATTCCCTAAATGAAGCTAAACCAGGGCTCACAGGCCAAATGTGGCTCACCATCAGTTTTTTTATATAGTCTACAGCCTTTTTTTTTTCTGTAAGCCTAGAAGCTAAGAATAGCTTTTATACTTTTAAAGGGTTAAAATTAAAATACAACAAAACCCAGATGTAGTCCAGAAGGTCTACAGAATTTGTATCTGGCCTTTTACAGAAAATTTGCCAGCCTCTGTCTTAGAAACTTGTAGTTCAAATCCTTGTTTCCTATAACTAAATTAATTAGCTCTTATCTCTGCTCCTTCCACACAAAATGGCTGAGATAATTTACTTAAAGCTTTTTTATCTCCTCTATTGAAGGACCGTTAGTATATTTCTATTGCTTATATTATTAATGAAGTCTTTGAGTTGGTTCAATAATTAGCATCCTCCTCTCAACCCAAGTCCTGAACAAAATGTTAAATAAGACAAAGGGAAGGTAGATGAAGGCCAAACCTCATTGTCCTCACTGCTAAAGGCTAATTTTAGAGGCGTGCTTTGTGTGAATGCCAAATGGGCCCTCTCTTCCCCTAAGAAGTGTAGGACCACAACAGAACCCTCTGCGAGGAACACAATTGTATGTGACTGTACAGGTGGCTTACCAAGAGGGGGGGACATGATGGGGGGAGCTATATAGGGCATTTTCCATTCTTAAACTTCTGGACCACACAAGCCAGTCTTCTTCCAAAAAGAAGAAATGAGTTAAAAGAAACCAAGGTTCAAATGTAGGCCTGCTTGATTCACACTGAAGAGTAACTGAGAAGTAGGGAAGGAGCCCTTCTCCCTAAAATATTAATCTTCATATCCTGAATGTGACCTGCAAGGCATGTCCTCCTTCCCTTTTATCCCTGCAGCACTCCCCCGCCCCACCCCAGGCCACCTCTCTCCAGTTTTACCTCTTCACTTCAGCTTATAACTACATTAGATATGGCTTGCTACAGATGGTCTCTGTGCCTTGATTTTTGTAATATGCCTGGTCAAAGATGCCTTCTCCTGCAGTCCATATCTACCCTTCACATAAATCCCCAGTTTAGAATTCACTTCCAGGGACTCTACTGTTTAAAAAGGATGACTGTTTTCTCTATCTTCTTCTATTGTTCATCCTTCCATTTCCTACATTTTAATTTTTTTAAATGTTTATGTATTTTGAGAGAGAGACAGAGAGAGGGAGAGAGAGAATGAGCGGGGGAGGGGCAGAGAGAGAGAATCCCAAGCAGGCTTTGCACTGTCAGTGCAGAGCCTGATGTGGGGCTCAAACCTATGACTGTAAGATCATGACCTGAGCCGAAATCAAGAGTCAGGCACTTAACTGACTGAGCCACCCAGGCACCCCTAAAATTTCATTTTAATATGGTAGAACATTTTAGTAATGAGATCCGAGGACTAAGGATTGGTGGTTTTATAGCCACCATTTATTGAGCATGTATTATATGCGTTGCATGAACCTGAGTGCTTTGTACACATTCTCACTTAATTCACAGTACTCCTAATGATATAAATCATAAGCAGGTCACACATTTGAAATTTAATGTGCTGTGCAAAATGAGGTCTTATTTAATAAGGTCATGGATCAGTTTCCTAAGATGTTTATACATACTTTCTTCCTAATAAATTTCAACATTCTCAGAGAAAGGATTAGTGGCTCCTCCTGTTTTGTGGTTTCCATTGCATTTAACACATTGTTCTGAGGAAAAATAGATGTTTAATATGTATATTTTCAGTTTCAGTACAATGAAATTAACAAAGAATAAAAATAATGTTAATTATTTTTAATATTCTACAAACCAGCTGGAAGTTAATGGTATAGCAGAGAAAACGAATAAATCTTCAAAATAAAACCAGTGAAAGCTGTGTAGATTTTTCTTCTTTAGCTTGTTAATATGCAAAATATAAAACACTCAAATGTAGAAAGAATAATAAAATGATCACTCATAATCTGCCATTAAACTTCACTCTTATCAACTTGTGGTCAATTTTGTTTCATCTAAACCCCACCCTTTCTAGATTAAGAAAATTATAGACCTCCTACCAGTTTCTGTGAATATTTCATTATGTCTCTTACAAAGATGAAGACTTGTTTTAAAAACAAAATAATTGCATTATAGTCCAAAAATTTAACAGTTCTTTAATATTATCTAGTTAATGATTGAGTTTCCCCAGTTGTGTATAATTTAAGGTTAGTTTGCTATAGGATCTAAATAGGATTAGTGCAGTGTAACTGGCTAGCATGTTGTTTAAATCTTTTAATCCATAAGTTGCTTCCTTCTCTCCCTCCATCCCTCCGATTTAATTTTTTAAAAAAAACTGAGTCCTATGACTTTGGAGTCTCATAGTATGAGCTTTGCTAATTTTATCCCATAGTGCATCCTTTACCTTGTTATTGCAAATTGGTGATTGCATCTAGAAACTTAATCAGATTCAGGTTCAAATATTTTATCTAGAATTGTTGTAAATAGTATTAAATACTTTATTAGAAATTTTTGCTTCTTTTATGATGTTAGCAGCCGTTGGTACACATTGACTAAATCCACTTACTCATTAGAGATTATAAACTGGTGGTATTCTACTTTACCATTTCTTCTTTATTTGCTGGGATACTTCTGTAAAAAGGAATAGCACTGCATTAACTCTAGGCTACTCCAAAATACACTTACCTACTCTGAAGTAAAGAATGCAATCTTTCATTACTACAATTTTTCAAAAATTTTCAAAATAATTATTTTTCAAAATAATTCAAAATAGCAAGAATCCCCTTTCTAACATCTTTTGAAGGGGACTAACAAGATCTTTTTCTGAGAATCATTATCAACTTTCAAGTTTAAACACTTGTTTCAGTGTGCTATACATATTATTCTTACCTATGCTCAAATTTTCCTCTTTGGCCAATGGGAGCTTCATCAAGTTAGTTCCTAAGTCATTTTAGTCATCAATATTTTCTTGCCAAGACGTGAAATCAGACTTGTCTTCAAAAAGCTCTGGTTTGTTTGTTTTGGTATAAAATATTAAGATATTATGGTCTGGGTGGTGTGGTGTTGATAACTACAGGGCTGGTCATTGTGTGTAGGCTTCTTCAGATAGTCAAGTTAGGACATGTATTTTTTTAAATTTGTGTCTCTTTTCATGTGTTAAAAACATCATTCTGTAAAACACTTGCACACTTATTTTCTTTACAGTTCACAAAAACAGAATAATATCAACACTGCCACATATACTATGATTATAAGAAACAATTTAAGGGTTTCTTTTTAAAAAAAACAGTTCTGAAAGCAAATATCTCTAGGACTGTACAACCAAATAATTGCTTTCTGTGTAGTTATACTATCAACTCAAAAATTAAGGTTTGTTTATTTCACATTTTTGAAGAATTGTCGCTTGTATAAAGCTGACTTAGTTTTACATATAATATTTACATAGTTCCAAAGTCAACTGTATAAAAATAAGATCTATTCAGGAAAATCTAGCTTCTAGATTCCTGTGTCTTTCACCATTTTTCTCCTTCCCTTATAAGTAACTGCAAACATGTTTGTGGTTTATCTTTCTACTTTTTAATCCTATTTTTAGTGTGTGTGTGTATTTTTGACCCTTTACTTAGATAAATAGAATAACTTAAATACTTGTCTCTACCTTGCTTTTTTATAGTATAGTGTAGACTGGGAGTCCCTGCATGGATATGAGGAGGGATTCCTTCTTTTTCATAGCTGCATAGCATTCCACTGTATGACTATTCCACAGGGTATGCAATCAGTCTGTTATTGATGGATGTTTCCACTTAATTTGCTATTACAAACTGTGTTGCCATAGGCAACCTTATAAAAAGTCCTTTTGTATTTTTGTCAGGGCATCTTGGGGATAGATTCCTGGAAAAGGGGTGCTGAGTCAAAGGTTAAATATAATCATATTTTTGCTTAATAGTTTCGAATTCCTCTTCAGAGGGATTGATATATTTTGCATTCCTATTAACAATATGTGAAAATGCCTGTTTCCCCATAGCCTCACCGACAGTGTATGTGCCCAGTTTTAGATTTTTTTTTTATATTTTTGCTAAAATTGTATCTTCTTTACTCTTATATTACTATGTTCTTACTATGAGAGAAATTTATCATGTTTTCAAATGAGTAAGAACCATGTGAATTCCTCCTTGGGTGAATTCTTTCCATATCTCCAGACATTTTTTTTTCCCTTTAGGTTTTTTTTCCCTCTACATTTAGGAGGCTAAACTTTTGTAATATAATTTGCAAATGTATTTTCCCAGTATGTCATTTGTCTTTTTACCTGGTTTAGGTTGTTGAATATTTTGTGCCATAAGAACATTATCACGAAGTTTATCAGTCTTTTAATTACATTACTGGATTTTAGGCCCATTTAGGGAAAATTTCCCTACTTTAGGTAATAAAGCTATTCACATGTGCTTCTTCTTGAATTCTTTTTGAATATTCTTCTTGAATACTTTTATGATACAACTTTTTACATTTCAGATCTCTGATGGGATTCATGCTGTTGTATAGTTGAGAAATGGATCAAATTTTGTACTTAAAGCTCTAATTATCACAATATACTTTAAACTACTGATTTCTTGGCCACTTCTTATCCTCTAAAATTCCATAAGCAATTAAATTTATGTCTGGATTTTGTGTTCTACTTCACTGGTTTGTATGTCTGTTCAAACATAGAGCACACCAATGAAAGTATTGAGGCTTTATGATATGTTCTAATAGCTGGTTGTGAAGGTCTCCTTTCATTGTTCTTTTTAAGTTATTCCAACTTGCTTGCTTTTATTTCTTTTTTTTTTAAGTTTATTTTATTTAGAGAGAGAGAGAGAGAGAGAGTGTGCACCAGTGGGGAGGGACAGAGAAAGAGGGAATGAAAGAATCCCAAGCAGGCTCTGTGCTGACAGCCCCAAGGTGGGGCTCAAACTCACAAACCACAAGGTCATAACTTGAGCCAAAATCAAGATTTGGATGCTTAATCGACTGAGCCACCCAGGCACCCCTGTTTTTATTTCTTCTAATGTACTTTAAAAACAGCTATCTAGCTCCAGGGGAAAAATGGTATTTTTATTGGATTTATGTTTTATTTAGAAATTAAGGAGAACTTTCATCTTTATGACTTTGGGTCTTCTTTTCCAAGGATGTTATATGTGTATCATTTGTTCAAGTCTAGTTTTATGTTTTTTGGAAATGTTTTATAGTATTTTTCATAGATTTCAGACCGTTCTTGCTAAGTTTGTGCCTAGGTATGTTCTTTCTCCTCTCTCTCACTTTTGAAAATAAACTCTTTTAAGTTTAAAGTGTGTAAATAATGTTATTGGTTTTTGTCTGTTGGTTTTCAAAACATGTTATTTTCTAAATTTTCTTATGTTTGCAGTAATTTTCCAGTAATTTGGGGGTTTTGCCAGATGTATGATCATATCATCTGTAAATAGGCGTTACTTCTTTCTTGGTTCTTATACCTCTAATAGCTTTCTTCTGTTTCCTTGTATTAATTTATATCTCCAACAAGTATTAAATAATTATGAAGAGAAGATTTTTTTTACTTGTTTCTAGTTTCAGTAGGAAAGCCTCTTGTGTTTCTTCTTTAAATAAAATGTTGCCTTATGTTAAGGAAGCGCCCATCAATTTGTATTTTATTAAGTATTAGTATAATGAACAGGTGTTAATTTGTTAAATGATTTTTCTGAACCTATGGAGTTGTCTATGATCTTTTCTCCTTAGCTCAATTAATATAATAGATTTCATTAATAGATCCCCTACTATCTTAGAATCAACTCATTTAGATATGTTAGTCAAGATTATAATATCACATAAAAATAACATATGTTTAGTATTTTTGCATTGATAGCCAAGGTGAGACTGATCTATAATTTTCTTTTTTGGTGCAATCTTCATGGTTTTGAATCCATGTTAGACTCACTTTATAACACTTGGAAGTTTCTTTCTTTTACTATGTTCTAGAATCATCTAATTGGTATTATCTGATCTTTAAAGTTTGGTAGAAATCTCCAGTGAAGCCATCTGAATCTCCTGGGTTTTGTTTTGGTGAAGTGTGAAGGAGGTGCTCTTCAATCATTACCTCTATTTCCTGTATGGAGATTAGACCTTTGTGACTTTGTTTCTCTCTCGGGGCCAATATAGTGTTTTAAAATACAGGTTTTATTATTATTATTTAGATATGGCAAGGCCAATAGATGAGGAGATGACCACCATTGAAAAAGTTGGTTACACTCCCAGACTAAGAGGATGCAGCATGCTGTGCCCTGCTGCTATGAAGGGAAGCCCCAGGGATGGTGGGGAGGGAGAGGGAGAGGAGAAGCTGTGGTGAGAGCCTTTATCCTGGTTTACAGGGACCGAAAGAGGCAAGACAGGGTTAGCAGGTTTAGGATTGCAAAATAGAATCATTTCACAGTCTCTGGGGGAGAGGGGCTGTCCCTTGTATCTGGTACCTGACCTTGGGGTGACTAAGGCAGTTGATTGTGGTCCTGAGGGTGAAAGCTTTACGAGGTGGTGGTTGAGGGTGTGGCTTCTGGATTGGAAGGTTTGCATTTAAAAGGCCTACTGTGCTCTGGGGAAAGTTTGCCTCATCTAAGAATTGGCTGACTCTGGGAAGGACAGTCCCTCCGGGACAGCAAGGCCCAGCTGTTGAAGCATCAGCATGCAGAAAATAAAAGACCTTGTTAATGTGTATGGTAAACTGCATTTTCTGGAAAATATCAGTTTAACCTAGGTTTACAAAGTTATGTGTAAAGGTGTTTGCATAGTAGTGTTCCATTTGGCATTTCTCATTGTCATTGTTTATTTTGATTTTCTTTTTCCCCCCTCCCCTTTTTTTGAATTAGGTTTGCTTTGGGTTTTTTTTGTTGTTGTTGTTTTGTTTTTGTTTTTTAAAGAACTAGCCTTTTTTAAAAAAAAGTTTATTTATTTCTTTTGAGAGAGAGAACATGCACAAGAGGGGGGGGCGGGTGCAGAGGGAGAGAGACAATCCCAAGCAGGTTCTGCACCATTAGCACAAAGCCCTAGGAGCCCTGAGACCATGACCTGAGCAGAAGACTTAAGGAACTGAGCCACCCAGACTCCCCATAAAGACCTAGCTTTTATATTCATTTCTTATTTCCCTGAGATTTCAGTTTTTATCTTACTGCTTTTTTTGGAGGGGTAGGGGGGTGATAATTCATTTGTTCTTGGTAGCCTTTTAAATTAGATATTTTCAGTTTTATGGATATGTATTTATGTTATAAATTTTCTTCTTAGAATTGCTTTAGCCCATCTTATGGTTTCAGATGTTGTATATTCATTGTTATTAACATAAAATTCTGTAATTTGGTGTTATACTTCTCTTTTTTTTTTAATTTTTTTTTAACATTTATTTATTTTTGAGTCAGAGAGAGACAGAGCATGAACGGGGGAGAGTCAGAGAGAGAGGGAGACACAGAATCTGAAACAGGCTCCAGGCTCTGAGCAGTCAGCACAGAGCCCGACGCGGGGCTCGAACTCACATACCGCGAGATCATGACCTGAGCCGAAGTCTGACGCTTAACCGACTGAGCCACCCAGGCGCCCCTATACTTCTCTTTTCATTTGAGTTGTTTAATAGCTCATTATAGAATGCTTTTAATTTTCAGAGAGAAAGCTCCTTTGTTTTCATTAACATTTTGGTCATCGAATGCTGTATTTCTTTTTTTTTTTTTTAATTTATTTTTGAGAAAGAGACAGAACATGAGCAGGGGAGGGGCAGAGAGAGAGGGAGACACAGAATCCAAAGCAGGCACCGGGCTCCCAGCTGTCAGCACAGAGCCCGATACAGGGCTTGAACTTGCGGACTGTGAAATCCTGACCTGAGCTGAAGTTGGACACCCAACTGAGTGAGCCACCCAGGTGCCCTGTGAATGCTGTATTTCTAATTTGAGCATTAATTGACAGTTTCCCAATTTGGGTATTAAATGGAAATTTTCATAAATGTTATGTTCGCCCTTGAAGGTGTGTTCTCTATTATTGGGGTTTGCAGTTTGATATACATCTATGTGGTCTTGTTGTTTAGGTTTTCTGTATTCCTACACATTTTTTTGTCTACTTGGTCTTGATTGAGAGGTATGTTAAGTTGTTTTCCTTTATTATTACTGTATTATTGATTATATTCCCTATATTTTTCATTTCCATGACTTTGTAACTGGAAGTTTGTACTTCTTGATCTATTTTCCCTCACCCTACTCCCTCTGGCAACCACTAGTTTGTTTTCTAGGAGTCAGTTTCTTTTTGTCTTTGGGTTTTGTTTTTTAGATTCACACATAAGTGAAATCTATGGTATTTGTCTTTCTTTGTCTAATTTACGTCACTTAGGCTATTACCCCCTCTGTGAATCTGTGCCATAACAAATAGCAGGGTTTCATCTTTTTTTATGGTTGAGTAATATTTCTGTGTGTGTGTGTGTGTGTGTGTGTGTGTGTGTGTGTGTGTGAGACAGAGAGAGAGAGAGAGAGATAGAGAGATCTTATTGTCTTCATTTATCGGTGGACATATATAGGTGGTTTACATGCCTTGGCTCTTGTAAATAATGCTGCAATGAACATGGGTTGCATAGATCTTTTTAAATTAGTGTTTTCATTTTCTCCAGATAACTATCCAGAAGTAGAATTGCTGGATCATATGGTAGTTCTACTCTTTGTTTTTTGTTGAGGAACCTCCACACTGTTTTCTACCATGGCTACACCAATTTACATTCCCACCAACAGTGCACCAGTGCTCCTTTTCTCCACATCATGCCAATACTTGTTATTGCCTGTTTGATACTAGCCATTCTGACTAATGTGAGGTGATATTTTATTGTGATTTTGATTTCACATTTCTCTGATAATGAGTGATGTTGAGCATCTTTACATGTGTCTGTTGTCGTTAGTATGCCTCTTTGGAAAAGTATCTATTCAGGTTCTCTGCCCATTTTTAAATTGGATTATTTGGGTTTTGTGGTGGTGTTTGTTTTTGGTGTTGAGTTGTATGGGTTCTTTTATATATTTTGGATATTACCCCCTTATTGGACAGATCATTTGCAAATATCTCCCATTCAGTAGGTTGCTTTTTCATTTTGCTGATGGTTTCCTTCACTGTGCAGAAGCTTTTTTAGTTTCATGCAGTCCCAATTTTTTTTTTTTTTTTTTCTGGCCTGGAGAGGCCTATCCAGAAAAAATTTTGCTAAGTTTAATGTCTAAGAGATTACTGTCTATGGTTTGGGTTTTGTTGTTTAGGAGTTTTATAGTTTCAGATCTTACATTTAGGTCTTTAATCCATTTTGAATTTGTGTATGGTGTATGAAAGTGGTCCAATTTCATTCTTCTGCCTGTAGCTGTCTAGTCTCCCAACAACATTTATTGAAGAGATGGTCTTTTCCCCATTGCATATTTTTCCTTCTTGTCTTAGATTAATTAACCAAATAAGCATGAGCTTATTTCTGGACTTTCTATTCTGTTCCATTGGTCCATGTCTGTTTTGGTGCCATTACCATACTATTTTGATTACTACAGCTTTGTAATATAGTTTGAAATCTGGGCTTGCAATACCTCCAGCTTTGTTCTTTCTCAAGATGGCTTTGGCTATTTGTGTGGGTTTTTTGTTTTTGTTTTTTTTTTTTTTTTTTGTTTGGCTGTTATTTACTTATTTATTTATTTATTTATTTATTTAACTTATTTTTTTTGTGGTTACATACAATTTTGAGGATATTTGAGATCTAAGTCTTTGAAATACTACTAATGTTTTGATAGGGATTTTATTGAATTTGTATATTGCTTTGGGCAATATTGACATTTTAACAATATTCTTCCAATCCCTGAGCATGGTGTATCTTTCCATTGACTTGTGTCATCTTCAGTTTCTTTCATCAGTGTCTTACAGTTTTCAGTTTATAGATCTTTCACTTCTTTTGTTAAACTTATTCCTAGATATTCTTTTTGATGTACAGATATAAATGGGATTATATTCTTAATTTCCTTTTCTGCTCTTTTGTTAGTACTGTATAGAAATGCAACAGTTTTCTGTATATTGTATCCTGCAACTTTACTGAATTCATTTATTAATTCCAATAGTTTTTTGTGGAGTTTTTAGGGTTTTCTATGTATAGTATCAGGTCATCTGCCTATAGTGACTGTTTTACTTCTTACCAATTTTTTAAAAAAATGTTTATTTTTGAGAGAGAGATTGACAGAGTGCAAGTGGGGGAGGGGCAGAGAGGGAGACCGAATCCGAAGGAGACTCCAGGCTCTGAGCTGTCAGCACAGAGCCCAATGGGGAGCCCAAACCCATGAACTGCAAGATCATGACCTGAGCTAAAGTTGGACACTTAACCAGCTGAGCCACAGGTGCCCCATGTCTTACCAATTTGGATGCCTTTTATTTCTTGATTGCTATGTCTAGGACTTCAAGTTCTATGTTGAATAAAAGTGAGAGTGGACGTCCTTATCTTGTTCCTGATCTTATTTAAAAAACACTGAAAGCTTTTTCCTATGGAGTATGATGTTAGCTGTGGGTTTGTTATGTATGGCCTTTATTATGTTGAGGTCTGTTCCTTAGTCCATACCCACTTTGTTGATACTTTTTATCATGAATAGATATTGTCAAATGCTTCTCTTGCATCTATTGAGATGATCATGTGATTTTTAGCTCTTATTTTGTTAATGCATATCACGTTGAGTTGCATATATTTAACTATTCTTGTATCCCTGGAATAAATCTTGATTGTGGTGAACGGCCCTTTTAATGTGTTGTTGGATTTAGTTTGTTAATACTTTGAGGATTTTTGCATCTATTTACATCAGGGATATTGGTAATTTTCTTTTCTTTTCTTTTCTTTTTTTTGTAGTGTCTTTGTCTAGTTTTGGTAATAGGGTAATCCTAGCAACATAAAATTAATTTGGAAAAATTCTCCTCCTCTTCCTTCTCCTCCTCCTTGAAATAGTTTGATCAAGATAGGTATTACTACTCTTTAAATGTTTGGTAAAATTCACCTGTAAAACCATCTGGTCCTAGACTTTTATTTGTTGGGATTTTTTTGATTATTGATTGATTTTAGGCTAGGAATATGTTCATATTTTCTATTCCTGATTCAGTCTTGGAAGATGATACATTCCTAGGCATTTATCAATTTCTTCTAGGTTGTTCAATTTATTGACATATAATTTCTTTATTTTTAAATTAATTAATTTTAATATAATTTATTGTCAAATTTGCTTCCACGCAATACTCAGTGCTCATCACAACAAATGCCCTCCTCAATACTGGCATATAATTTCAATAGTAATCTCTTGAGATTTTTTTTTTTTTTTTTTTTTTTTATAATGTTTACTCTTTTGATTTTTTTTTTTTTTTTTTTTTTTTACTATGATGTCAGTGGTAACTTCTCTTTCATTTCTGATTTTATTTAGGTACTTTTTTTCTTGATGAGTCTGGCTAAAGTTTTATCAGTTTATCTTTTCAAAGAATTAGCTCTGAGTCTCATTTATCTTTTCTATTTTTTAAGTATCTATTTCATTTATTTCCATTCTGATCTTTTTTATTTCCTTCCTTCTGTTAACTTTGGGCTTTCCTTGTTCTTTCTGTATTTCTTTTAGGAGGTATCTTAAATATATTTGAAACGTTCTTCTCTATTCTCTTTGAATATTCTGTAGTTTCTACTTTATGAAAGGTTTTGATGTGTTACTGGGAAAAGAAATTTTAATAATTATTATCTTTCTCCTTTTAATATTTTTTGTTCTGATTTCTTACTGTTCAAATATGAACATTGTGACCGCTGCGTTTATTTGCTTTTTTCTGGTATACATTATTCATCCTTTTATTTTTAACCTTTCTGAGTCTCTCCCATTTAAAATTTTAGATATGTTTCTTATATAAAGCATAGTGTTGTTTTTCAATTTTAGGTTATCTGAGATCTGTCTAGTTTAAATTCCGTATTTTACACACACATGAATAAAATATTCCATTACATGGTATATATTTTTTCTTTGGTAGTGGTAGATCTCTCTCCCTTTTGTATTTTTGGTTATATATAAAGGTTTGAACAACTAGTTGTACACAAATTTTATTCCAAGCTAATTTCTGTCAGATAATCAATGAGTTTATCCTACTTTCTGTAAAATTCCCCCATTCTTTCCTAAATTTTGTTAGTTACACTCTCTCTATATATTGCCAGACTATATAGCCACTACTTAACATACAGTCTCCTTTATTTATTTATTTATTTTTTAATTTTTTTTTTCAACGTTTTTTATTTATTTTTGGGACAGAGAGAGACAGAGCATGAACGGGGGAGGGGCAGAGAGAGAGGGAGACACAGAATCGGAAGCAGGCTCCAGGCTCTGAGCCATCAGCCCAGAGCCTGACGCGGGGCTCGAACTCACAGACCGCGAGATCGTGACCTGGCTGAAGTCGAACGCTTAACCGACTGCGCCACCCAGGCGCCCCACAGTCTCCTTTATAAACATCATTTAATTTTAGTTCTTAGTTATTTAAATATGTTTAATGCTCACCACTAGTCTTTATGTCAATGTTTGCACATTTTGACTTTTCTGAAGTTTGTTTTCTAAAACTTCTTCATGGAGGGCTCTTAGAAACAGTGTACCCTGAACTCTTGCTTATTCATAACAATATGTGGTCTTTATACCCAAAGGCCAACTTACTTCAATAGCTGCTTGGCTTGCAGCTTAATGAATTTCAATAATGCAAATACCTGTGCTATTAATTGCAAACCCTCCTCTAAAATTACCATCATGTGTTTATAGTAACTTTTCCTGCCTTATCTTTATACTTTAATGACCTAAATACACATTCCTATATTAGTTTTGAATTTTGAAAACTTTATAGAAATGAAAGCATGTAGTGTATGTATTTTTTCTGACTTAAAAACAAAGCCTACTTTTTAAAGTAGACTCCATGCCCAATGGGGTCTGAACTCATGACCCTGAGATCAAGAGTTGAATGTTCTATCAACTGAGCCAGCTAGGTTTCTCTTTTAAACTTCTTAGTTTTGATATTCATCCACATCATTGTGTATGGCTATAATTGATTCCTTTTCATTGCTGTATTCTACAGACTACATATGCAATAATTTATCCATTATCTTGTTGATTAATATTTGGATGTTTCAACCATTCCTGCATTTCTCAAGGTGAAATTAGCTGGAGTAGATTCCAGAATCATAGAGTATGCATGATTCTTCTACTTGATAAAGATTTTTCCAGAATTTTTGTAGCAATTTACAAGCATTTATATTTTCCCCAGTAGTCTTTGAGATAGGCTCTTAGAGATGGAAGAAAACTTGGAAAGCATCTTTTTTTTTTAACTCTTTCATTTATAAAAATGAGTTTCTGTTAGTTCTCAAATGATGAATTTGAAATTCCATTGCTGATCAGTCACCAAGCTGGTCGTGGATTCCTGGTCCTTTTTTTTTTTTTTTTTTGTCTTGTTTATTTGCTTTAGTGTTCTGTGACATTTTGACAATAAAGGAATAGATTGAAAGATGACCAAAAGAAGTAAAAACTCTCAAGTCTTATACTTTGGGCCATGTAGCAGCTTGAGCTACATATAGCTCAAATGTGTTCTAGTGACATTATCAAATGTATAATATTGATAAACCTGAGTTAAGAAAAATGTTGATTTGGTATTGTACACTGTTTATAAAAACAGAACAATACAGAATACATTTTAGAAAGTTTGATTAAAATGTTATAATAATCAAGACAATTATGTTTAAAAGAGAAACGTTAATAGCTGAATATCTTCATGTAGAGTAGTGGTGGTCTTTGCTTATTTTATACATTGTCTAAATTATAAGTTCTTGTAGAGTAGGCATAATATCCATTATTTATCTTTTTCCTATTACCATTTTTATAGTATATTATGTAGGGGACACAATTTTGAAAAAATCAAACATTCAATACTTTCCCACATAGTATGCAGCCAGTCCAGAGTCAAATTGTGGAAGTGACTTCAGTTGTAGTTGAGTGTCATGCTATTTCTGAGGAGAGTAGAAAGCAGTATAGAAGATATCTCAGTAATTATGACTAGAAGTTGAGAAAACTCGATTTTGTCACCTAATGGCTACTTTTGTATGAAATGAGAGACTGAGGGAAGAAGAGTTTCCAGGCTGTAATTCTTCTCTGACTGTCATTTAGTACAAGCTCTAGAAGAAGTACACGTACTTTCTCATTTCATAATGTAAACAATAAGTAGAAAATTGATAAGAAATTCTCTAAAAGGATCAGGTGGGTTCTTAAAGTTATGTCCTTACAGCCCAGGGATGCTTGAAATCAAAGTTTGATGAACCCGAAAAGAAGGGGAGCTTTATCTAAAAAAACAAAACCAAAACAACAACAACAGAAAAAAAAAACCCAAAAACAAATTCTCCAGGCTATACAAAATATGGCAGAAGCTGGCATATGGATTTCCTAGCTAATGAGCATATGCCATGAATTGCTCTGGCTCTTGTCCACAGGAGCTACAATGAATGACAACTAGGAAAGCATTCCCTTCTTATCAAACCAGGAACAATAGCAGATGTAATTACAACATTCTGTCAGCTGTCTGTGAAAATGAATTTCTACTTACTGCTGTGCAGAGAAGCCTTTTGTGTCAATTTGGGGACTTTTAAACAATGGTACTTGGGGAAAATTGTTCTGGAAGAAACAAGGAATTATTCTCTTTAAATGTGACCTATGGGGTTTATGACTCTTGTAGGATTATTGGTTACATTATTTCATGCTCCAATGAAAATGAGTATTTTCTTTGCTTGCCTTCCTTTTATTTGATCTCAAATATTTATATAAGTATATTCATTAATAAAAACTGAAGAAAAGTATACATATCTCAACTGGTTGGTAGTAATATCTAAGGTCTCTGTATATTTACATATATCTATGTTGTATGCTTATAACATATAACTTATGTAAAGTATATAACACAAATGTCTATATATGTGTACATATGTGTACATATTATTTCTGTCAACAACTTATTAAGACATATAAAGAAGCATTTTGATTACCCATGAGAATAACAATGGGTTTTTGGAGAAAAATAAAACCCTGATTTTTAGCATCTGCCTATTTCCGTGGGGTAAATACTGTAACCATGACTTAATTTAAGCTGTCAAGGCTCTTTGCTACTGAACATGGAGTAGAAAAAAGGTGCTGGCTCCAGGACACCTTGTATGGCTTCTTAAGATAAGAAAACCGAGGGGCACATGGGTGGCTCAATTGGTTAAGTATCTAACTCTTGATTTAAGCTCAGGTCATGATCTCACCATTGGGCATTGTGCTGACACTGCAAGATCCAGCTCCATGTTGGGCTCTGTGCTGACAGTGTGGAGCTTGCTTGGGATTCTCTCTCTCTCTCTCTCTCTCTCTCTCTCTCTCTCTCTCTTTTCTTCCCTCTCAAAAATAAATAAACTTTAAAAAAGGGAAAAGAAAACTGAAACATAACAAAGTGATGTGATTTGTTTACAAAAAATAGAACTATGAAGAAACGCACATGAATCCAGGTTATTTCTCCAAATACCTTTTTCCATCACTTTGTGTGATTCCCTTATATAAGAAATATCTAGAGTGAAAGATAACATATCTTTTTGACATTAACTCCTTCATATATACCTATTCTTTTAGTATAAATATATATCATGTAATATTGCAAACAAAATGCAATAATCTGGACATACATTTTTCATCATTTATCTGATAATTTTAACTAGGTGTTCTGCATTTTATTTGGCAACCCTAGCTACCTCATATATAAGCCGTCTTTAAAATGATGAAGGCCATTGCATGCCCAGGGAGAAGAACGAACAAATGCACAGAAGGACAGTTGAATATGGTGTGTTTATGAAACTCCAAGGAAATTCACTTGGCAGAAGAGAACTATTTGTAAAAGCTCTTTAGAGAACAGCAACGGTGTTGTTTTTACTGCAGGACTCAGCCTAGTGCCTGGCTACCATAGAGTGGCTGATCAATAAGTATTGTTCATTGTTTAAATGCACAGCTGCTGCGTAGCAGAGAGCTGTGAGGCTGGGGCTGTAGATTGAGGCCAGACTGGGGAGACCTTTGAGAGCTGAGAGGTATGGGTGTGGAGGAGGCAGAGCTGCGGATCAGGTTTGTGTGGGATTGATCTGAATCTCAACCAATTTACCTAGTTCAAATAAGACCCTTGAAAGCATTCACACCTTCACACCCAGAAAATGCCAAGTTTTTCTATTACTTCTGTGGTCATCTGTTATCATAGAAGCAGGGGGGAAAATTAAGTTTTTATAATAATGAAAGAACCCAAAGTTGTAAGAACATTTTCACTTAGGATTGTAGGATCGTTTCACAGCTTTCCTTCCAAAAGGGGCTAATGGACAATATGGGTAAGCTTTGTCCTGTCTTAGGTTTAGGATATGTTTCAAAGACTGGAGACACATTCCAAGGAAGAGGAACAGGACGTGCACATACCAATTCTGACGCCAGCCCTTTGTCCTGCAGATTGTCCTCAGGCCCTGCCCAAGCACTCATGCATAGGGTGAGGAGAGAAAGCTTGACTGTGGTTTTGCAAGTGTCCAGTGGAGTGTCGGATGCCAGTGATGGGCAGAGGCTTCAGTTTGGGAGTGCCTGGTGACCATACCCTTGGGGCCCATGGTGCCCTCAGCAGTCAATATGGCAGTCCTGGGTGTCACCAACAGAGACCATTCCCAGTTTAGTGGTGGCAGTATAAAAATGGGTTTGGGTTTCAGCAGTTACAGGAAGCAATGCTGCAGTGAGCAGGAGCTGAAAAGGAAGAAGGAAAATTCAGTTACTAGGCAGCAGCTAAAGGGACTGGTCCATGAAGCACAGAGGAGACATGTCCTGAGAATCACATTAGGAAGAATTTGAGATAAGCTTGTGCTCTTGCCGCGAAGGCACTGTGAGAAGCGGAGAAATTGATTTGTATCATTCTGACCCTGTCCTTTATCTGTCCTGCCCAACCCTGACGGACTGCCAAGTGTTAGGCACTATGGGTGGCAGCAGTGTTTAACAGGTATTACTTATTGAATATATTCTAAATTCTATGCATCCAGATAAATCAGCATCATCCACACTGTGGTCTACAGTATAGTTGTTACGCATGGCAGTGCTAGTCACTTGGTACCTCTAAAAACAAGTAACTGTGTAAGTAAATGTGAAGATTCATGGGTTGAACAAAGTATGGTTTCCTCAGTAGTAACACTTCTTAGAACCTTCAAATGCTAAAACATTTATTGTAAATATCCAAGAAGCAGATGTAGAATTGGTACTTCCCTAACTTGACTGCAACGATTTTCCCCCCCATGGTGCATCTTTTAAGACTAGTGTTTTTCTGAAAATGTTCTTTCTAATCATGGTGATACATGGATTACCTTGGAAAAATCACTCCAGAGACATAATTGCTTTATTTCTCATTTGTGTGAATTTTGTTGAATTATTTTAGTGGGCAGAGAGCAGCATTATTTAATTGCATGCTCACACATTCTCAAGTCTCCCTAGTTTCTACTAGGCTATTGTCTTGTCAGTGAAAAGAATGTCAGTGGACTTGCCCATTGGAAAACACACTGTGTTTGCAAACATTGGATCTGAGATTACTCTTTTTATGGGCTCGGCAGAAGTAGAAAGGAACCTTCAAGGTTGACCATGTCCAGGGAATGTTAGAGTGTTCACAGGTTGTTTATCATCTGTCATGGTTTTATTGCTGGAGAAGGGATTTTTTTTTTTTTTTTGGGGGCATGTTTGAGAAACTATTCCCTTCACCTTCTATTATCTCAAATGTAATGTAGTGCATTCTGTTTTTTTTTAGTCTCAAAGAGTTTGGGTTCAGCAATGAAGAGGATTTGTGAAATTTAACAACTGATTACGTTTCACATAATTCTTCAAAATTGACCTACTTGCCATTTGTCATTATCTTTTAAGATAATAAAAAAATGAAGAAGGCTCACAAAAATATATTTGCACTTACAACTATAAATATCTTGTCCTATTTTCTGCATGTGTGTGTATGTGTGTATACACATATACATACATATACATATCTCCATCAAGTTGGAGATAAAGTTTACCTTAACCCTACCCTCAATCTCCTTCTCTCTTTCCAATCTCAGAGATAATCATTATCAGGAACTTAATACTCTTCCATTTTACACTTTTCCGTAGATATGTCCATAATATCTATACGTTTACATAAACATATATATGCACACATAAATGCTTATATATCCATATATATCCATTGATAGCATCATACTTTCTGTATTTTTGGTTTTTACTAATCTATATAGATATATACTAGATTTGGTTCATTTTTCTTACTGGCTGTGTAACATTCTATCTTGTGTATTTATGCATCACTTTTGGACATGGGCTTTGTAGTCTTTTTTGATTATAAGTATAGCTCAAAAATTTTTTGTGTGTGCACTTCTGTGAGAGTTTCTGGACATCACACCTTCAGGACCATTGTCACTGAGGTATAGGATAGGGGTATATTTGCATTTCTCTTAGATACTGCTGATTACATCCCAAGGTAGCTATAACAATTCTCATTCTTTTTTGCAAAGTGTGCATATCATTTCCCCTAAATTCTTGCCAATGGTTTATTAGATTAAAACATTTTGCAAGCATGATAGAAAAATATCACTGTTATTTTAATCTGTATTTCCTTGATAACAAGAGAGAATTAGCATATTTTCATATCTGTATTTTGAGTTACTGTTTTGGAAATGTTTTTTCTATTCTGCACATTTTATCATCATTATTTGTCTTTTTCTCATTGATTAGTTGAAGTTCTTCATATATTTAGGATATTCTTGCTTTGCATAATACATGGCAAAAAACTTCCATCTCTATTTTAACTTTATAACTAAAATAAAAAATGTTTACTTAAAACTCAGTGTTTTAATGGGTCTTATTTATAATTAATTATATTATAAATATATTTTCCAATATTTTAGAGGCTTCTGTCTTACATTCAGATAGTTAATGTATCAGGGCCTAATTTTTGTTTATGTTGTGAAATAGTAAATCAGATTTTCTTTAGGATAGTCACGTTTTTTAAAAAAAATTTTTTTTGATGTTTGTTAATTTTTGAGAGAGACAGAAACAGAGAATGAGCAGGGGAGGGGCAGAGAGCGAGGAGACACAGAATCCGAAGCAGTTCCAGGCTCTGAGCTTTCAGCACAGAGCCCTATGTGGGGCTCAAACTCGTGAACTGTGAGATCGTGACCTGAGCTGAAGTCAGATGCTTAACTGACTGGGCCACCTGGGCACCCCAGGAGAGTCACTTTTGTTAACATAATTTATTATAAACTCTGTATTTTTCTCACTGATTCATACATACATTATGTACCATGTTCTTTATTTATGGGTCAGTTTCTGGGCTTTCTCTTCTATTCCATTGATTTATTTGACAATTACGGTATCAACACCATACCATTTTAATTACTATAGGCAAGAACCTTCTTTTCTTTATTAAAATTTGTTTTAGCTATTTTGTTTTACTTAATATATGAAGTTTAGAACTAGTTTAAGTTCCATGAAAATGTTATCATAATTTTATTTGGAGTTGCATTCAATTTTAGGTCAGTTTTGGGAGAAGGCCTTTTATTACGCTTATGTTATGACTTAAAAAGAGTTTCATCGTTTTATCCAAAATGGTCTCATACATTTTTGGTTAGGATTTTTCATATACTAAAACTGCTACTGTGAATTAGTTCTTTTTTCTTTTTCTTTTTCCAAAGCAGCTTTTACTGGCATTAAAAAAAAAAAAAAAAGATTAATTTTGAATGTTGATCCTGTTTTGAGAAATGTTACTAAACTACCTGGGTTTTCATATTTTTTTTCTTTTTGGGTTTCTTTGGAGAATGAACCCAAATAATGACAATATTTAAAGTCTTTCTGTGACAGAGAACAGTTTTCTCCCTCCAATATCCTTTTTCCTCTTGAAGACTGCAGTTACCTGGGCATAGGTTATACAGGATAAAGCCTAAATTCCCCTGGTGTTCCTGTAGTTAGGTGTGGCCTTATGATTAAGTTTTCATTATGGTGGTGTAACCAAAAGGAGTGTATACAACTTCAGGGCAGTGTATTTGAAGGGACGTGTATAATCTCCCACCACTCCTTTCCTTGTATGAAATGCAGACATGATGGCTGGTGCTGGAGCATTCATCTTGGGCCAGGAAGTGCAAACTGCATGTTGAAGATGGCAAATCCACAAGAGAAAGTAGGTTGTGAATCCCTATTACTTGTCAAGTCTATTATCTGTCCAGGTCCCTAAAGTTTATTTATAGGAGGGGAGAAAAAAATAAAAAACCAAACTACTCTCTTGGCCCTTCGGGTTTTCTGTTACCTGAAACAGAACCTATTCTTTTCAATCCTTATATCCCTTCCCCCTTGTCTTGCTTCTGGTTTTGGCTAGGCCCTTTAGCACAGTGTTTCAGCTGTGAGGCCAGTCTTTTCCTGACTTCAATGGGAATATATCTAAAGTACCACCATTTGTAAGATGTTTGTTATATGGCTTTAGCAGATAATCTTTATTAAGTTTAGGAAATGCCATTCTTTTCCTAGTTTCCTAATTATATAACAGGGGTTAAATTTTTCAAATGCTTTTTTCTTGTTTAGCATCTGTTGAAATAAACCATATGCTTTTTTCTCCTTTCATCCATTACCGTAGTAAAGTATGTTGATAAATATCCTAATGTGAAAATATCCTGTCATTCTCATGATAAATTCCCTGTGGTAATGATGCATTTTTATTTTAAAAATTACTTTTGATTCCAATTTTATAACATTTTTTAAAGATGTTATACAGTTCATTTCCCATTTTTTCTTCTGTTTTCTTCTAGTTATCTTATCAAGATTATACCTGATTTATAACGTAAGCTGTATAATTTTTCTTCAGGAAGAGTTTATATATGATAGAGATTATCTACTCCTTAGAAGTTTAAACTATAAAGGTGTTCTGTTCAGTTTAAAAGTAGACTTTTGAATATTCTATCAATGTCCTCGATAGTTATTGGTCTACTTAGATAACCATTTCATCTTGGATCAGTTCTATGTCTTCAGATATACAGTTGGATATAGATTACATCTAACTTCAGAAAAAAATCATTCATTCCTTCTTGACTTCAGATTGACTTTAATTTTTATTGTGTCTTATTTTTTTTAAATCAGAAGTATCTTTAACTATTTTAGTGGTTATATCTTAAGTTCAGTTATTGAATAATTGTTATCCATTGGGAAAGGGACATTTGCTATGTTAGGGTTCTCCAATTTTCAGTTTAAAAATTAAATGTTGACGTTTCCTTGGAGGAAAATATTATCACCATTAGAAAAAGAACGTAATGAAAATCTGCCTGTGGTAGGCTGTGATTTGTTATGCATTTTAGGCATATTATTTAAATTAGTGTTTTTAAATATTAATAGTATTTAATATTTAAAGTTCATAGTAAGTGTTGGGATGGCATATAATACCCTCTCAATCTTGTTTGTTCATAGAACTGTTCCCCAAAATGGCTAATTTATCTTCTAGTTAAGTCTTCAAGTTAACGTAAGTCTAACTTCGTGTTTATCAGTTGTCATGCCATGTCACATGGTATACCATAAACCCTTCACAGGCATGCCAACAGATGCTAATCAATATGAACACGTAGTGGCACTTGGGTAGCTCCATCAGCTGAGTGTCTGACTTTGGCTCAGGTCATGATCTCATGGTCCGTGAGTTCAAGCCCTACGATGGGCTCTGTGCTGACAGCTAGAGCCTGGACACTGCTTCAGATTCTATGCCTTCCTCTTTCTCTGCCCTTTCAATGGTTGAGCTCTGTCTCTCCCTCTCTCAAAAAGAAACATTAAAATACGAAAATGTATTTTTGCCAATACTGTCATGGCAATGTCTATCAGAGGGATCCTAGAACTAACTTAGTCATGTGATGAGGTATGTTGCTGGCTAACACCTGTTATATCGACAGGTAAGAGGCATAGCCTGTTGGCAGGAGGGACGGCATGCTTACCGAAACACAGTTCAGGGTAGAAAGTGCTAAGTAGCTTTCTAGCTGGTGCCTGGCCTCCATATTTGTTCCTCATTCCTCATTGTCACTTTTCAAAGACCAGTTAGACTGAATTTTTTTTTTTTTTAATGTTGAGAGAGGAGAGAGAGAGAGAAAGAGAGAGAGAGAGAGAGACAGCGTACAAGTGGGGGAGGGGCAGAGAGAGAGGGAGACACAGAATCCGAAGCAGGCTCCAGGCTCTGTGAGCACAGAGCCCAAAGCGGGGCTCAAACTCACAAACTGAGAGATCCTGACCTGAGCTGAAGTCAGACGCTTAACCGACTGAGCCACCCAGAGGCCCCTAGACCGACCTTTTAAAGGCCTAAATTACATCATGTTATTTTCCTCTTTAAAATCCTTCAGGGACTTTGCTCTGCACCCAGAAGAAATGAAACTCCTCACATGGCTTAAAAGACTGCAATACTTGCCATTGAGTACCTCACGGACCCGAAACTTTCTATACTACATTTTGTTCACTGTTGTAGCTAAACTGGTCGTCTTTGTGTTCTTGAGGTAAGTTAAGCTCTTCATCTTCTTGGGCTTAGTTCCTGCTGTTCCTCCCACACAGAACACTCTTCAGAATTACTTATGGTAGACACTTTGCCTGCCTACCCTATATAGGCCCCAGTACTCTATCTCATTATTTTATGTGTGATGGAAAGACCATAACGGATAGTTTGACGAGGTAGATATTTCTTAGAGGTGACAGGGAATTTTGAGGAGAGAGTACAAACTGTTATCAGGTGTAGGTTTGGCTTTTCAGGGCCCCTGAGTTCCCGTTTGGATGTGCAGAGTGAATGAAGTTACCCTCGTAAATAGATGAAGAGGTCTACTACGGATCCTTGATTTTCTTCTCAATACTTTTCAGTGGTATTTGAAATAATCTTTTCCTGGTTTGTGTTCTTTATTATTTATCACTCCACACTAAAATATAAGTTCCTTGAGGGCAGATGTGTAGTGCCTTGTTCATTGCTGTCGCCCATATACCCAGACTGTGTCTGAAAGGTGCTCAATAGGTATTTGCCATCTGCTGATGGACTGAACAACCCGGTCTCCACTGCCTGCCGGTTCACTTACTCTTTGAGAAAACATTTTGGATTACCAATCCAAATATAAGTTCTCCCTTCCTTCAGACCTTATGCTTACTCTCTAACGACCTCACATTTTTCTCTCTATTCTCATAATTTCTGTTAATTTCCTATCCTCTGTACTAAAGAATAAGCTTCTGAAGAGCAAGGATAATGTACTTCTTTTTATATCCTCTACAACCTTTAGCACAATGCCTTGTACAACTTTACTATTAGTGCATCAATGTGAGTTGAAGCAGTACTAATTTTGTATTAATTTAAGCTTTTACATTTTGAACTGTGAATTTGAATTAACATGACTCTTCTGTTAAATGCAAGTAACAGTTTTTCCCTTTAAAAATTTAAGTGTTTCTGATCTGGCCTCATTCCTCATGTTGTCTTTGCCCAGACCTGCTCCACTTAAACACTACAAACTAGCAGCTCCCAATAGTCTAAGCTGCATATGTATTTTATTTGGCTCTCACGATGTTTTTGACATTTTGAATTAGTTGTTACTATTGAAAAGTGAGATTTCATCAAAATTTTATACCTGTGATTCTGGTGAAAATTAGAACAATCTGGCAGCCCTGTGTTCATACACCCTCATGACAACAAATGATGGAAACATGCACGTGCCCTGGTTCACCATGGTCTCCTCTGGTCTTGCTTCAGTCGTTTGTAGTACGTGCTTAGACTCTTTACATATTGGAGCTTGAGACTTAGATTTATACGGTATCTACAGTGTCTATGTAATTTGAGCTAGTGATGATCCAATAGTAACTACCTAAAACTACCTGTAATCCAACCCAGCCATGTTTGAGTTTAGTCAAAGTCTGATATGTTTCCATATTTAACTATGTATAGATAGGAATATGTAAGGCTTTGAAAGAAAGAGAATTATATAATTTTCTCATAGGAGCTTCTTTTTGGTTAGGAGCAATATGAAGGGATGAAACTCATATAGAAGTTAGAATGCTTGGGTACTCTTACCACTTTTTCAGATTTATTTTCTGATCATTTTACCATTTGGGGCCATACTTCTCCTCTACAAAGTAGGAATGATGTGTGCTGATACCTAACATTCCTTCTAGCTCTTACTATCCTACAATTAAAATTTTTTTTAATGTTTTCTTGATGTATTAATTTCAGTTACTAATCTTGGCATATATAGAACTGACAAGTCTCTGTTGACCTGACATTTGTTCATAGGGCAGTGTCTTTTCTGTGTTATGAACACCTGTTTGATGCGTTCAGGGGCCTCCATGGATATTCAGAAGTGCTAATTAAAGTGAATACCATTATTCAAATAACTTCCCCAAAGACTACATTTCACAGAGTTGAGCTGTGTGGTTACATTTCCCTTGACATATACTTAGATTTCTAAATGAAAGGGGAAAGTTCATGGCAACATATATTTTGGCTAAAAAAAAAAAAAAAAAAAGATGGTGATGAATTATGCATCATTTTCTCCCTGTGTAGTTGGCATATCTTTAGAACATGGATCATTTGGCCTGTGCTCAAGGGGATTCTGGCCTTTCACTGAACTTAACCTGTCTAAACTCCTCCTTGAAGCATTTGGTCCAGCACACTCTCTCTCAACATGAATCTGTGTCTGACATGATTGAGTAGTGTGCTTCATGCCATGACTCTCTCTGCAGAAGCGGAGAGAAGCTAAGTGCCAGCACAGTGAACATAAGACTTCTTTGCATCTTAGGCAAGTGTTTCCTTAACAAGAAATAAAAATGAGACCCTTCAGGCTAAACACGAAAGGGAATCTAAGACACCTTAACACTTACTTATTAATGAATGAGGTGGTTAGGTGTTGTTTGCTAGCCAGTGTCAGTGTGAAGTGATGTGTACCCAAATATCAGACACCAAGAGATGTAGGCCTGAGCATACAGTATTATGAGTGAGGATAAATGGTTTCTTGATGACCTGCAAATGAATGCTAGAAGGAATATTTCTTCCCACTGATTGAGGCATGGAAATTAGTGCTCACCTCCTACTTATAGGAAACTCTTTTTGTTAAAAGCTCTGGGACTTGTTTTCTCTGAGAGAGATATTTGTAGCTATAATTAAGAAATCTGTTTAAATTGTGCTGATAATTATCCTAATTGGTATGAAAATCTGATTGAATACTTAGAGAAGTAAATTGCCCCAGCTGAGTTTTCTAGGCAACACAGTTTTTGAAAACAGAAGCTGAAGTAGGTAAATAGGTTTCAAAAATAAAGACCCTGCTAACTTTAAGTAGGTCACATTTAGAAGTCCTCTTTGTGTGTCTGTGTGTCTTAATTTGGACAACTCGGTGGCCTTGCAATATTTATATCCAAGACTAAAATAAGGTCCAAAATAAAGTGCAGCTGATTTGCTTGAGATGCTCTGAGACAAAAGTTCTTACTGTCAAGATGCAGACACTAAAAGCTCTCAGAGGGCTGAGACAATGACCCAAGTGAGTGAGGGGATATAGGGACTCCAGTGTGGGTCTGTCCCGATCTGCATGAGGTAGGTAGTTTTCCAAATGTGTCAAAATGTGTTCCTTAAAATGTATATTCCCAGTGATTAGCCTATCTGGGAGAAAGACTGAGATTCTATTTTTAAAACCTGTTTGTGTGGTGACTCTTATTAATTCACTTCAAATTCAAGGTCATCATTGCACAATTTGACCAAACAATGCTGATTTCAAGGAGCACAACAGACAGCAAACTAAAGGAAAAGACATCTGAACCAAGAGTAAAGTAGACTATTTCCCCAAAGAGGAACAGAAGAGTAAAAACGGATGACCTCAAATCATTTTATATTTGCCTTTGGAAGATGTCCTGACCATTTTTTGGCAGCCGATTTACCATCATAACTTAATTTTGCTTAGGATAATAAATAGGTTTTCATTTCCAAAATACACACCCAAGAATGTGTGTGGGTGGAGAGAACTAGCTCCCCACATTGTAGGGGAATGACAAAAGAAAGCCATTTTGGGATTTAAAGTTTGCCAGGGAAAATCCACAAAGTGAGCAATCCAAATATAGATAAGTAAGTGGTAACTGTTAATAGGTTAAACACTCTCTACAACACATACCATTACTAAAAGGAAGCATACTGTCTCACAGGTGGCTCATAGGTAACTTTTGGTACTTTTGTAGTAAATAGAATACAATAAATCCATAAGGAACAAGTAGTTTTTCATGTGGTGGTTACTTTGTAACAAACCCTGAATTACATGCTTTGTGCATCGCAGTTGGGGAGGGAGTGTAGTGCTGTGAACATGGTGGCCAATTTGTGTTTTTTTATGACAATTACTTTTCTTTTTTTTTTTAAGTTTTCTTAATGTTTATTTATATTTTGAGAGAGAGAGAGATTGAGATTGAGAGAGCATGAGCAGGGAAGGGGCAGAGAGAGAGGGAGACACAGAATCTGAAGCAGGCTTTAGGCTCAGAGCTGTCAGCACAGAGCCCAACATGGGGCTCTAATCCATGAACTTCCGGGAGATCATGACCTAAGCCAAAGTCAGATATTTAACTAACTGAGCCACTGAGGTGCCCCATGACAATTACTTTTCTAACTTTCATGTGTCTTCTCATCTCAAAGATTACAATCACTTAAACTATGCCCATTTATCAAAGCAAAATAAAACATTTAAAAACTTTAGAAGATAATGAAGGTATTTGTTCCATTTTTCTTTCAATCACTTTTCAAAAAATTTTATTTGTTATATATTTTTTAAATTTACATCCAAATTAGTTAGCATATAGTGCAACAGTGATTTCAGGAGTAGATTCCTTAGGGTCCCTTACCCATTTAGCCCATCCCCCCTCCCACAACCCCTCCAGTAACCCTCAGTTTGTTCTCCATATTTATGAGTCTCTTCTGTTTTGTCCCCCTCCCTGTTTTTGTATTATTTTTGTTTCCCTTCCCTTATGTTCATCTGTTTTGTATCTTAAAGTCCTCATACGAGTGAAGTCATATGATTTTTGTCTTTCTCTGACTAATTTCACTTAGCAAAATACCCTCCAGTTCCATCCACGTAGTTGCAAATGGCAAGATTTCATTCTTTTTGATTGCCATGTAATACTCCATTGTATATATATCTATCACCTCTTCTTTATCCATTCATCCATCAATGGACATTTGGGCTCTTTCCATACTTTGGCTATTGTTGATAGTGCTGCTATAAACATGGGGGTGCATATGTTCCTTCGAAACAGCACATCTGTATCCCGTGGATAAATGCCTAGTAGTGCAATTGCTGGGTCATAGGGTAGTTCTATTTTTAGCTTTTTGAGGAACCTCCATACTGTTTTCCACAGTGGCTGCACCAGCTTGCATTCCCACCAGCAATGCAAAAGAGATCCTCTTTCTCCGCATCCTCTCCAACATCTGTTGTTGCCTGAGTTGTTAATGTTAGCCATTCTGACAGGTGTGAGGTGATATCTCATTGTGGTTTTGATTTGTATTTCCCTGATAATGAGTGATGTTGAGCATTTTTTCATGTGTCAGTTGGCCATCTGGATGTCTTCTTTGGAGAAGTGTCTATTCATATGTTTTGCCCATTTCTTCACTGGATTATTTGTTTTTTGGGTGTTGAGTTTGGTAAGTTCTTTATAGATTTTGGATACTAACCCTTTATCTGATATGTCATTTGCAAATATCTTCTCCCATTCTGTTGCTTGCCTTTTAGTTTTGCTAATCTCTTTTTATTACAGTATTGTAATACATGTTCACACATACTAACTCATGTTAATGACCTTAGCCCAATTCTGGGAGTGGACAGGGATGATCCCATCCCCTTGAAGATACTTTATCCTATTCTATTCTATTCATTTATTTTTATTTAAATCCAAATTAGTTAACATATAGTGTAATAATTATTTCACGAGTACACTTTAGTGATTCGTCACTTACATGTAATACCCAGTGCTCATTCCAACAAGTGCCCTCCTTAATGCCCATCACCAATTTAGCCCATCCCCCCACCCCTCCCCCAACCCTCTATTTGTTCTCCTTATTTCAGAGTCTCTTATGGTTTGCCTCCTTCTCTGTTTTTATCTTATGTTGCCTTCCATTCCCCTATGTTCATCTATTGTGTTTCTTAAATTCCATATATGAGTGAAATCATATGATATTTGTCTTTCTCTGACTGACTTATTTTGCTTAGCATAATACATTCTAGTTCTTCCATGTTGTTGCAAATGGCAAAATTTCATTCTTTTTGATCGTTGAGTAATATTCCATTTGTGTGTTTGTATATCACATCTTCTTTAACCATTCTACAGTCAGTGGACATTTGGGCTCTTTCCATAATTTGGCTATTGTTGATAGTGCTGCTATAAGCATTGGGATGCATGTGCCTCTTTGAATCAGCATGTTTGTATCCTTTGGATAAATACCTAGTAGTGCAATTGCTGGATCATAGGGTAGTTCTATTTTTAAATTTTTTTTTTTTTTTTTGAGAAAACTCCATACTGTTTTCCAGGGTGGCTGCACCAGTTTGCATTCTCACCAGAAGTGCAAAAGTGTTCCCCTTTCTCCACATCCTCACCAACATCTGTTGTTTCCTGAGTTGCTAATTTTAGTCATTCTGACATCACTTGAAGATATACTTAAAGGATGAGGAACGTGAGCCTCAGAGATTAAGTAATTCCCAAAGGTAAAAAGCAGCCCTAAAATCCAACATCTTGGAACTCAGAAACCAGTGCTGTCTGTAGTGCTTTCCCTCTATCGCATCTCTGGCTGCTCTGGGCTGCGAATATGATTTGTAGCCGTGTGCCCATATAAAGACATTTCATTGAATAAACTGGTATATATGGGATCAATTATAAATTCATATACAGAGATATTAAAGATGCATCTGGAGCCTCAACTGAAGCAAGTGTAGGTTAGGCTCTGATAAGGATAAAATAACATGATTATAGCCTTGGGGTTTTCATGTCCAAGAGATAATAGAGATTTCTAGATGAACTTGCTGTAGGACTGCTTCTTAATAGATCTCTTTTCTGTCTCTTTCCCCTACATTTCATGTGATTTTGATAATTTGTATGCATCACAGATGGGGAGAATCAATTCTAAAGGTGAGAAAACAAACTCAGGAAGGAGATGTCCACATGGATAATACAATAGTTAAACGAAGCCTTGAAAGCAGGTCCTCTGACTCTCTGCTCAGTGTTTTGGGAGGAACTTTTAAGATGACATTTGGTCATAATCCTCCTCACCATTGACAAGCATTTCATGGGCTCCAAGCATTTGCTGGGCACAGTGGAAGCAAATCACCCTCAAATCTGGTACTGTTCTAAAGGAATATGTACACACTGTTTTGGAAAACAGAACAGACCATTTCAGAAGGATAGTTCTCTTGATTCTGTTAACATTCGGGAAACAAGACTTTTCTATCCACTCTTGTAGAAAGACAGTCCAGTGTTGAGTAGGAAACAACCTAATGTCTCCTTCTGCAACTGAGGTGGTGTAAACTTCAGAGTGCAAGTTGTACCACGCCTGCATTATGATCTAAGTTGTCCCGTAGGAAGGTCTGTGAATCTCCACTTCTGCCAGTTTTATTCATCTTCTGTGGACCCTTGTGTTCATTGTCCGCTCAGGACAATAATCTGACACTTTTAGTAAGCCTGAATCAATTTTAATTCTTTTAAAGTGTTAAAAATAAAGGCTCAGTGATGATGTGAGTTTGCAGAAAGCAGGGTGACTTGGGCTGTATTGGGTTTGAAAGTTAAACAGTTTTATTTATAGACTTGGGTTCTGCATGAAATATTAAACTATAAAAGCACAAGGTAAACAGATTTATTTTTAATGTGTATATATGGCATCCTAGACATCTTATCAAGCTTTAGAATAGGCTGAGCAATCCTGGGGTTTGGGGTTAAATGTACATCTGTTTTCTCTCTGTCCTGAGAAGACAACTCATAAAAATTCGTTTTCAACAGATGGTTGTAAATGAAGACAGAGTTACCTTATTTGGATTAATACACATTCGTGAAGAAAATGTTACTTTCTGATGAAACTAAGTCATCCCATAAATCCTATCAATAAAATGAACTGGAATTTCTTCAAAATGTACCAAAAACACAAATAACAAGTCGTTGGAATGCAGCCCTTTCACCTACTATTCCTATCCCTTGGCCCCCGTTTCCCACATTTGATCATTGATAGCTTTGTAGCAGAGGCAAAATTTTGCTCTAAAAGACTTAAGTATAGATCTGTCTTCCTGAGGCTGGAAAAATGGAATCATATTATAGACACTTTCAGATACCTAATAAACACCATCCAAAGGTAAGTCTTAAATCCTTGGTAAAGGACTCTTTCTGGAAAAGCTCTTCTTGTAGTAGGATTTTAGGACAACTTAACTGTTTTTTTTTCTTATTCTACTAATGGTATTTAGACCTCTGTTCTTGCCTCAGGTTTAATAAATGGAGGGCCATGGGACTTGGGTGAGGAACTCTTGTTTCTAGCTCTGCCTCTTCCTTTCACCAGATGTGACTCCAGGCAGGACAACTCCCATCTGAGATCCCCAGTTTTCACTGCTTTCAGATGAGGGGTCCATGTAATCACTGCCATTACATCTTTGATGTTCTAGGATTATTTGTGGGATTATAGTCAAGGAGGTGGGGCAAGATGCCTTGCTGTCATCAGCAATATTATGGCTTTCTTTCTACCTTTGAGTTATATTGAGGGAGAAGAGGTGAGACTATCACACGCACTGAATCTTGTCTAGGCTCAGTTGGAGTATTAGAAGAAAGCACACATTTTAGGGGTGCTTGGGTGGCTCAGTTGGTTAAGCGTCCGACTCTCAGTTTCAGCTCAGGTCATGATCTCAGTTTTGTAAGTTCGAGACCCTAAGGTACTCTGTGCTGATGATGCGAAGCCTGATTGGGCCTCTCTCTCTCTCTCCCATTCTCTCTACCCCTCCCCCACACACACTGTTCCTGTCTGTCTCAAAATAAGTAAATAAACTTAAAAAAACAGGATTCTTTCATGGAGTACAAGAGAAGACCAAGCCCATTAAATCATTATGAACCCAAGTAACTTTGAGATTGGAATGACCCCATAAAAGTTTATAAAAGAACTACCCTAACATACCAGTCCTTGTCAACCTTCACCTCGTCTATTTTTCCTCCCTCCGTAGTCACTGACAGCAAAGAGAAGTAGATAAATATGAATTTGCTTTGTAAAAAGCATAAACTATTGAGTTGCCATAACTCAATAGAGGTTTCCAAAATTGTGTTTATCATTGTTACAAGTGTGCATATTGTTGGGGATTTAAAAAAATTCTTTATCAGATCATGATCCTATTTCTTATTAAATCGATTAAAGGATCTCAAACAATAAGAACTTAGTAATTCCTTTCAACATCTTTGACAACCAAAAACAAATCTGAAATACCGGAATGACAGTCAAAAACAAAATTTGTTTCCATTTTTTTTTTAATAGCACCTTTCATAATACTGAGAATGCTCTTGGCTAGAGATTCCATATAATCTTATTTTGGGTAAAGTCTATAGTTCAGTTTTGTCACTATTTTTACAGGTGAGAAGGGTTGTGTGTGACTAATTTAAGTCTAAGTGATTTAAAAATAGAGAAATTTACCCAGTGTGAGAGGAGCGGTTTTTAGAGAGCTAACAGGATGGGAAAATGTGATTTTAAAGCAACATCACTAGACATGGGAATAGTTGCCTACCCAGATTGCCAACATGAATAATTCTCAGCTTGATTTGGGTGTAGTTTAGGTAAACTTTCTCACAATTCATGTGGATCGCAGAGGAAAAAGAAAGTAATTTTAGTAGACTTTCCTAAGAACTTTTAAATCACAATAGATCACACTAATACTATCCTTTTCTCTGAAATTGGACCTGCGTCTCCTTCTTTCCCTTCTGACTATAAGGGTGGTTGCTAAAATAGTTATAAAGTTCTGATCAAACATAAATGCCCCTGTGTTATATGTCTCTGGGAGTTGACTGTTACGTTGTGAGACATCTAATCCTTATGAATTGTGAGACGGTGGTAATTTACATAAAACATTTTTCTAATACCTGTTTAAAGGTTATATTGGGTAATGGGGATATGAATTTGCAACCTACCCCATCCCCAAACCTAATGCCTGTCTGGCTTACAACATTATTGAGGAATGACATTTCTTCCCTATTCCTAATGTGTCCTTTCATTTGGAGGGGCAGGGTATAACATTCCTAGCCACTCTCTGCCTCTTTGCTGACCCATTTCCAGGGTAACTGAACAATGTCTGATTAGTGACTTTGGCTAAAGTAAACTGGGCATGCTTGGATCCACTCTTTTCTTTAATCCTCTTGGAAGCCAGCTGCCTATAGGGAATATGTGCTCTGCTCCTCACCAGTGAAGTTTCTACCCTTCATTGGCTGAATGTGGAGGGAGAGCCCTGTCTGCCCAGCAGTGCCGATGCCTGGGTAGATTAGTCTAATTCTGGATTCATTATTAGAACTCTTCCACTGATCTAAGCCACATCTACCTATTCAGCTATTTTTGTAATAAGTGACATTTTTTGCTCTCAAGATCTTTTATTTCTTAATTCCATATTCAAGTGGAAAGGAATATCTTAATTAGCCCTTATCAAATACCAAAGATATGTACAAATTCTGACTACTGTTATTCTTCTGTTCCCAGGCTAATGTTTTGAGGGATGAGGAAAGCCCAGCATCCCCCTACTTCTTTGTCTTCTTACGCCTCCTAGGCTAATGTTTGCTTAGAGAATAAATCAGCGCCAGCACTTAGAAAATGAAAAAGGGTATTGAACTAGGCTTATGTTTATGCTCTTAATTATAGACACATATTGATACCCTTATTTGAAGTGTTAATTTCCCTTCTTTAAAAAAATTATTTTTGAGAGAGCGAATGAGAACGAGCAGGGGAGGGGCAGAGAGAGAGGGAGACAGAAGTTCCAAAGTGGGCTTTGCATTAGCAGCAGAGAGCCTGATGCGGGCTCAAACTCACAAACTGTGAGATCATGACCTGAGCTGAAGTCAGATACTTCATTGACTGAGTCACCCAGGCACCCCTAATTTTCCTTCTTTTTTTTAATTTTTATTTTTTTAATGTTTATTTCTGAGAGAGAGAGAGAGAGAGAGAGCGAGAGAGAGCGAGCACTAGTGGGGGAGGGGCAGAGAGAGAGACACACAGAATCTGAAGCAGGCTCCAGGTTCTGAGCTGTCAGCACAGAGCCCGATACAGGGCTCAAACTCACAAACTGTGAGATAGTGACCTGAGCCAAGATCAGATGCTTAACCGACTGAGCCGTCCCCCTTGTTTCCCTTCTCAAAGACAAACATCCACTATCTGTTCAATAAAGTTGTATGTAGAATGGGAGTTTGTAAATGTGCTGTTCACTGCTAGGTGTTTTTGGCAGTGGTTTAGCTTTAATCTATGTAAGACAGCATGGGGGAAAATATATATAGAGAACAACTTGTCAAAATCAAAGAGCTTGTTCTCTCATATATGTTCCAATCAGATGATCTGCAATTAGAAAGAAGAGACAGAGGAGCACCTGGGTGGCTCAGTCGGTTAAGCGTCTGACTTCGGCTCAGGTCATGATCTCACAGTTCGTGAGTTTGAGCCTCACATTGGGCTCTGGGCTGACAGCTCAGAGCCTGGAGCCTGCTTCGGATTCTGCGTCTCCCTCTCTCTCTGCCCCTCCCCTGCTCATGCTCTGTCTCTCTGTCTCTCAAAAAATAAATAAACATTAGAAAAATAAAACTAAAAGAAAAAAGAAAGAAAAGACAGGAATGAGAGATACTTCACTAAAATACAGGTTCAGTCAGTTCAAAATCCATTTAAAGAATGCCAGAGTAGAAAGGAAGAGAGATTTTTGAGAATCATGTTATATGTATATCCCCACTTTGATGAGTCCAATTATGAATTTCTAAAAATGTTCATTTATGTATTTTAAGAAACTACTTGTTGAGGACTTTAGTGTCCCTTTTTGTTCTGGCAAGAATCATAGATGCTTGGTTCATATGATTTTGAGTTTGACACCTCACCTTTTTCTGAAAGAGTAAAGGACAGAGATTAAGAGTATCTTCTGCTCATCTGGGCAGGAAGACAGATCCTAACTCTTTGTACTCTGGAGGTGTTGACTTTGATGTTTCTGTTTCTTCATGCTGGATTCCACATTGCAAGCGTCAATAGTATTGCAAAACCTTAGCAAAAGAGCCTAAATGTTTTTTGTTTTTCCTGTAAGCAGTGGGTTGTTAAAATTTTATGGCTCAAATGCATCAAGTAATAACATTCCTTAATCTTGTACTGCAGGGTTCTGACAAATTTTACAGAAGCACATGTGAAATATTGATGTTGTTATAGGCAAAACTGAGTCCTATGAACTCAGAAGTATCTGCGATACTCTGGATACTGATGGAATTTTGAAGATAGATGCTAATGCAATATTTAGCATTGTTCCTTGGGTAATCATGCTTCTTTTAAAAGACATGTACGTTGAGTGAAGCAAAATATATTGTACGTATATCTAGTCTCATATACCATTCAAAGCAAATCACTCCTGCTCCCCAGATCTTAAAATGATCTAGATCATTGTTAGACATCTCATTTTAAATTAGGAAAAAACTGAGAAATGTGACTTGCCTAAATTTGTTAGTGGCCAATCCAGGGTTATAAACTTACAATTCTGATTGAATCTTGTGTGCTTTTCATTATATCACATTAAATAGAAAGAAAAGGTATAGTTTTGAACATGGTTTTGGCCCAGGATAAGAGGTTCTTTCCAAAGCTTTCCTTTACTACTTTTCGTATTTATCTCAAGTCAAGACAGCAATGGGATGGCTATTTAGATTCACTATTTAGATAGTGAAATAGCACTTGCCTATTGACAAAAATTGAAGTAGATGGTTCTTGCCTTGCCATTTCTCTTAATTTTTCATCTGTTCCTAACACTTAGCCCTAGTGAGTCATTTTGTGGACATGATCCCAGGGCTTAAGCATGAAAAATAATGGGCTAGATTCTCTGTATTGTTATCCTGGTTCTGCCACTGATGTGAGCAACAATCAAGAATAGGTTGCTTAACATCTTTCAACCTCAGCTTTTTCCTCTAATAAATGAAGATGACAATTGTAACATTGTCAAGATCAAATGTACTAACTCACAGGGCTATTTCAGGGGAGTAGGATTGGCCTAGATCATATCTGTATCAAAAAGAGATACCACAGGAATTCCAGGTTCATTGATTCTTCATTATGTGAGACTGTTTAGTTCACTGGCTCATACTTGCTAAATGCCAGTAGTGACCTCAGTAATTATTACAACTCAAAATGCTCCCATAATTACAAAATGGACATGTTTGAGAACCACCAAACTATATAATTTTTAGCTTATAGTTTGATCTGTATTAAATAACTACTCATAAATATCTCTTCTTCTTCCCCCACCTCCTCCTTATTCCTCTTCTTCTTCCCAGTAACTTACACAAGAAACTGTTTGGAATCCTTTACATCTTCTCCAAGGAGAAACTCTTGCTATGGACTTGAGCAAGCTCTCTTGTGCTATGAGCTGTTTCTAAGGGGTAGGATTGATAAAGATCAGAACCAGTGGCCCATTTAAGCCTGTTATCCAAATAGTTTGGTTTGTTTAATGATTAGATCTGATGATCTAGTTTCCTGATTCTAGGTTCATCCACTGGGGGGAATGAGATAACATAAGGATTCTATGATTGCTGGAGAGACCTTCTTGGGCAAATCTAGACTACATGCTTGTCTTATTTTCTTTTAATCCCATCTCTGCCATCTGAGCCAGCCCAGAGCTTTATCTCAACCATTTAGTTTGGGGCTTTCTTTACTAGGCTGTCCCCCAGGCTACATTGCTTCTGTCTCTCTATTCCTGCATCAAACTGCCACGTGGGCTAATTCTGTGGGCAGGACCTGAAGGTTACCTTGCCCCAATCTGAGCTCTTAGAGATGATGCATGTCCTGCCCCACCAAAAATGCTAAGATTTGCTAAAATTGGATTATGATTCTACATTTTTGTATGACCTTATGTTTTATTGGTCTGCTTGTTCCTGGGGCTATGACTTCATAGCTTTTTTTTTTTTTTTTCTCTCTCCCTGTGGAGGTTCTTTCCTATCCTTCTGAGTAGCCAGCCCCATGGTTTTACTCCCCGCTAACCTTAACTCTTGGACTGGGACCTTCTGCCATGACTAGAGAAGAAGTTAATTCTCCTACTCATCAGCAGTCTGATGAAAAGATTGAAGAGTTTGAGGTAGAAACTATTGACTAAAATAATTATCCTTTCATCCTCTATCAATTTGAAGTCGACTTCAAAGAGTTAGTAATAGCTTTGGATCTCAGTGTGCAGAAAAAGGTGAACACATCTGAGAACTGCCACCAGTGAGAATTTGATATTAAGATTGCTTTTGACAACTCAATATGGGAAAGAGATAACAATTGAAATGACAGGCTAATGGGAACCTACAACCTACCTGGAGGTATAAAGTTATCTTTTTTCTTAGTTTTTTCTAGGATGTAGGTCAGACATGGGAAGCTATTTCTATACTATCTTTTGGCTATAATTTGTTTGGTAATGAATATAACTGGCATGGTAAAAACTGCCTTTACCAATGAATTTCAACATTGATCACTAGTAAACATTCTTCTCCTCCTTTACTTCTTCCTCCTTCTTATTGTTGCAAAGCAGTATAGCATAGAAGTTAAGAATTGGACTTACAGTTGGACAGACCTGAGTTTAAATCTAATTTCAGACAAATACAAACTATGTGACTTTTGGCAAACTACTTCTTTGAGCCTTAGTTTCTTCATCTACGAAGTATGGACGATAGTACCTACCTCCTGGGGTGGTTGTGGCAGTTAAATGAAATAACCTGTATAAAATGCTAAGCAGAATGCTTCATAGTGAGTACTTCAGGATAAGAAAGCTGTTACTGTTTAATATTTCCAAAAAGCTGTTCAAATGCTATCTTAAACCTCTATAAAAAATGAAGTGGTCCTTATGCTTTGGACTGTACCTCTGTCATCTTTCTCTGCCTTTACACTTTTGTCTGTTCCACATTCCAAATGAATGTGGAGATTTTTTATAAGCAGGTTACCTTCACTGACTTACTCCTTCTTTCCTGGGTAAAGGTGAAATACAAGATCAAAAAAATCTGTTTATGATCCTGAAATGCAATAAAACAATGCCACTGAGAAGAAATGTGCTCGTAAGGTATACACTAGCATATATTGTCATCAAGCTAACTCATGCTTTCTATTAATTCAAGACCATTTAAGATTCTCTCCTATTCTGATTTGATTTTGGTGATCATACTTGAAGCTTTCATCAAAGTGAAATGTAAGTGACATTTGATTATTGTCAGTATTCCTTTTGATGAACAAAAGGGGGATTAAAAATCTATGTAGATTCAGCAATTGTTCATGATGTGTTCAAGACCATAAACTCTGTAAGGTTGAGAATCATGCTTGTGTCCTCTTGCTTTCCACTGTGTCTTTACTATATATCATCATGCCTAATACTTAGTAGGTACTAAAAAAAGTTGCCTACTTTGTATATAATAATATAAATCATTGGTCTATAATTATGCATTTATAAAAGGAGTTGGTGAAAAATCTAAGGGTAAGATGACATTCAGCAAAGGTTTCTGTCAGATTTAGCTAATAAGCCTCCTTTTTATGTGAACCAATTAAACTTAGGTCATTTCTCTGCCTTAAGGGAACACTATTCATTCATGATCAATCTGTGACACTTTTCCAAAGGGTATTTTATTTTTAATGAAAAATTGGCCTGTGGTATATTTGAGACTTGTTCATTAACATTTTAGCTGTGTTATCTGAAATGTTGATGTATGGTTAAATTAAGGTTGTGGTTGTAGGGGATAAACTAAAAACTACCAGCATATTACATTATATATAAAGGACAAGGAGATTTAAATTAGTTATAAACCAATTTAAATTGGGTTGCCTTGAAATCCTTAATGATGATTGTGCAAATGACTCAAGGTAAATATATTTTTAAAAAGCTTCAGCATCTATTTAACTTTGTCTAAAATTAATTTCTTTGGGAGGTCTTGTTGAAGTTTTCTATTAAAAATCTAAAAGAATAGTGAAATACTAAGATTTTATAACAAAGTAATGACATTGATTTTTTTTCTCCTTTTAATGAACAGACTAGGACATATAATTTGATGTATATTTCCCTCAAAGTGGTCATTGATTCTAAGAATATAGTCATGTTTAGATTTTGTATTTAGGATTTGCCTATGGCAAAAGGAAAATAGAAGAAAACTATTATTATTTTATGATTATGTTTTACTTTCTAACTTGTTTATTTAATCACTTGGTTGCAAATGATATTTAGGTGATCATAAAAATAAAATCCAATTTTAAAGAATGAGAATTTTCTGTCACTAAGTACATCAAATAAGAGTGGTAGGCTTTGCTTATCCTTAAAAAAATTCTAATGTTTTAAGAGATTGCACCATCATTGGGGAAAAAATGTCTAGCCTCTTGAATGACCACAACATAATGAAGGTGAAGAACACTTAGAGTTACATCCAGTTTTTAATTAAGAGAATTAACCTCTTTATTTTATTTTATTATCTTATTTTATTTTATGTTTTATTTTTTTATTTATTTTGAGAGAGAGCATGTGAGCACAAGTGGGGGAGAGGTAGAGAAAGGAGAGAAAGAGAATACCAAGCAGACTCCCTGTTGTCAGCGCAGAGCCTGATGAAGGGCTGGAACTCAAGAACCATGAGATCATGACCCCATCTGAAACCAAGAGTTGGAGGGTAAACTGGCTGAGCCACCCAGGTGCCCCCAGCCTTATTATTTCAGAGATCTAGTAGAGGATCACAGTTCAAGGCTTTAAACACAAGCCTCCTTTATTTATTTAAGTCTTTGTCAATGGTACAACCTTGGGATAAATACATATATCTTGGAAATCAAATGATTACTTACAGATTAATTTCAGAACAAAATAATAATTATGGCTCATATATTTTTGAAACCAGATTTGACTTTCCCTGCCAGTTTTAGAGTGCATATATTGGAGTAGCATCATAAAATGGAATGGCCAGCTAGCTTTATTGTAAACATGAAAGAGAAAATGTTATACAGTGATTTCCATATGAGATTTATCCATTGAAAGTCTGGAAATGGAGATGTTATTCAGCTTAATAGATATACCATTTCATATTTATTTTGGTGCAATTGAGGCACCAGGGTGCACTGGAATTTTCTTCCAGATAGAGTATAATTTCTGGGTGAGATCATCTATTTGTATACTCCCATGCTGATGTCTTCCAAATCCAAAAGATAACCAAATAGAAACTTTTGTCTGAATTTCCTATAGGCTCCTCAGACTTACCGTGTCATTATCTAACCTTGTCATGGGCCCCTCACCCTTGGTTTACTAACTTGATTGTCTTCTTTATTTCCTATGCCTATTAATGCTATGGCCAGCCGAGTTTCAAGAGTAGGAAATCATAGTATCTTTCTTAAACCCTCCCTCTTCTCTACCCAGACCTATCCAATTAGTCACTAACTCCAAAACTTTCCTTCAACAGCCATTTGCTCTTCATCCCCCCTGCCCTAGACTTAGTTAACCTCAGACTTGGCCTATAGTCATAGTAGACTCTTTGACTGCTTGAGTCTAGTCAGTTCTTCCCATTGATGACTGAATTCTTTTTTTCTGAGAAACAAGCCTGAGATGTCACTTCTAGCAAAACATACTCTGGCTTCTTTTTTTTTATAGAAGAAAAGTCAATATTCTTTATTTGGTGGACAAAGACCTTTATAACGTGGTCTTAACCTAACACTACTTCATGCACAACACCCTAAATTTCAGTCACACTGCAATTTCTTACTATTCCTCTAGTGTACTGTTCCAGGTCACAGGTCCTCTTCCTTACCCGGGCTGTTCTCCTTTCCAGAGCCTCCATCACCCCCTCCAGTCCCCCAACGCCTGCTTCTCCTTTAACAAGGACTCCAAGGGAAAACTTTTCCCAGCTTCACCCAAGTGGTTGGTTGCTCCCTGTTCTGTGCTCTTATTGTCCTTACTATATGGTGATACAGTTATCTATTTGACTAGAATTTGTCCACCTATTTTAGTCTTTTTTACTAAGCTGTTGTGTTCATAGTGGGCTGTCATGTATCTTATTGATCTGCATAGCTACAAGGTCAAGAACAGCCAGTGGCACTAAGGATAGATTGATGATCCTTGTTATTTCTTTTTTTTTTTTCCCACTCAACATACACTTATATGGGACTCCGTATGAGCCAGGCATTATTCCAGGTTATTTATACTAACTCATGAAAATTTTACCATAGCACTACCAAATACATAAAATTATGAGCCGTGTTATAGATGAGGACATTGAAGCACTGAGAGGTTAAATAACTTGCTCAAGATGCACAGTTGGTAAGTGTCTGAGCACAGTATTGAACCCAGGCTTCAGACATGGGGTTCTTAACAACTACACAGTGTCTCAATGTAGGCCCCAACCAGAACTCCAGGTTAATTAGTTTTTGTGAAATCCTTGCTTTTAGGAAAAAAAAAGAAAAATATAAGGAAATTGAAGAGTTAGAAATTTATTTATAAAAACGCAGTTTGAGAGTAGGAAACAATTATTTGTCTATTATGACTGGAACATGTCATAATAAATGCATTGTACATAAAAAATGATAAAGATGTCATATTTCTAGAGTTTATTCCTTATACATTTCCTATATATAACAAACTATTTTCCTTGGAATAGTTTTTTCAGAGTCTACCTCCGAGAAAACTCAGCTAAGGCAATGATGTTTATAATTATTACATTGTTTGCAAAATATTGAATAAAAAAGCTTCAAATGTGTTAATATATACGGAAGAAAGAGTTAAAGCCCATTGGGGAATATTTTTACTGTCCTTTATTATAAACTCACCTCAGAGCCCTGCTCTGGTGCTCTGGCACTTTGCCCAGTGTACTGTTTTAATTCTACTTTAAGCAAGAAGACAAAACAACCTCAACACAAATAAGGAAACTGCCCAGCCTTCCTCTTCACGTGATAGATTCTTTCCAGTATAAGGGAAAATAAATCTTCCCCTCAGATGCCAAATGCAGGACTTAGCAATGAGAAAATTACCTTTAATCTACCTACCAAGGGTTGAAGTGAGTACCACTAGAAAACAATTTATTTGGGCCTCTCAAACTCATCTCTGCATGGATCATGGGGTCTTGAGTGAGATTTGTGTTCTGGTAAAAATGTTCCTACTTGGGATCCTTGGGCATCTGAGGACAAGGTAATGGGGAATGTGACAATTATTTTTAACATTGAAAAATCCTAATGGAATTCATATTTTTGCCTTCCCAAATCATTGTCTAGGATAACCAAATGGTTAAACATACTTGTTCTCAGTTGGAATCTTACTATCTCATATTTGTCTAAAGCTCTGACCAGAAGTTAGTTTTTATCTTTAATAAAAGTAGAGATTAGTTATTTAATAAAAGTAATTTTGTAAATAACCATCTTAGAAAATTGGAATTAGGGCTGGGGGAGGAGTGGGAGTAAGTGGGTCCTTGGTCAAAAATTTGTATCACCAAGCACAAAGCACAGGGCAGAGAGAAAGCTGCCTGTTAGTGTGAGTGAAGCCAAAAATAATATACCTGGGAAAAATAATTCAGACTCTAGTTTATTGCCTGATATGATAGTGTGTATTGTGATGAGCAAAAGGAATCTTGGAGCCACATAGAACATTTCAGTTCAATCCTACATATAAAAGCTGAGTGCCTGTTAGTTTTGGTGCTGCTTTAGCTAGAAAGACCAGCAAAATACTGGGCCCCCTTAGGAGGAGGGAAGCATGAGGGCATGTTGGACACAAGCCCAGGGCATCTGGTCTTGGAAGAGATTCATCTGGGCTGCTTGCCTCCAGGAAGACCTCACAAACCTGTAGGATGCTGGATCTACCTGACACTTGTAGATTTACTGTCACACACTGTAACCAGATAGTATGCAACTAATTTAAAAACATGCTTTTTTCCTTTTTTCTGATTTCAAAAACAATTACTCTGTCGAAGTTGAAAACAAAACAAAAACCAAACTCAGATAAGGAAGAAACTAATGCTTCCATCCAGTGAGTGTTAGGAAAAAAAAAAAAAAAAAAAAAGAAGTCATTTGTAATGTTACCTCATTTTCTTAACCATGATTTCATTTTGGTCAGTGTTAGTCCATTCTTTCCCCCTATAATATATTATTAGTTTTATGTATTTGTAATCATGGCATGCATGTAGTTTTGTACCTTAATTTTTATTTCACATTAAATGCATTTTTCCAAATTACGACATAGTCTTCGTTACATGCCGGTGGGGTATTTCACTCAGTAGATAAAAAATTTTTTCTACTGTTAGATATTTATTGTTTCTATTTTATTAATGCTGTCATGAAGAGTTTTATGTTTATAATTTATTTGAATATTTTAGATCATTTCCTTAAGTTATAGTTCCTCCAGAATATGAAGTACAGACTATATTTGTTGTTCAGTGTTGTATCCCCAGTGCTAAGCTCAATGTCTGGCATATGGTATGTATTCGATAAATTTTTGTTAAATAAATGATGAATGAAGAGGAATTACTAGATTAAATAGCATGAATACATTTTTATATCATTTTTCTAATAGTATGATATTAAACTGGCTAGATGCTTTTGCAAATGTTACTCGATTTAATTATAAGAAAAACTTAGTGAGATAGCTGAAGAATCAGATGCTGAGGGACTGAACTACAGTCATATGGCTGGTGTGGAGCCAGTATTCAGACTTAGGTCCTTTGATGCTAACCTCAGTATCTACTCATTTTGCCACACTGTCCTTCACCTACATTTTCTCACTAAGAAAATCAAGGAGAAAAAGCCTGTAGGCTTTAACTATTGTTTGTCTAACAACAGTTAGCGGGAAGGTCTAGCTGGTTGGCTTGAGCAGAGTTTGCCAAAATGTGGGCTGTGCACCACTCCCATAGAATGTACCTGCAGTGCTTTGTCAAACTGGCAGATCCCTATACCTTTCCCGATACCTAAAGAATCAAAATTCCCAAGGGATGGGAGGTTCCTGTGTTGTCGGAATCTGCATCTTTATCAAGTACCCTGTTGTGTGTTGTGATCCCTAAAATGATGTGTTGAAACCCAAACTCCTGGTACCTGTGAATGTGACCTTATTTGGAAATAAGGTCTTTGCAGATGTAATCGAGTTAAGACAGGTGGGGTCCTATTGGTTTAGGATAGGACTTAATTCCATTATAGGTATCCTTATAAGATGAGGCTCCGGATACAGAGGAGACACAGACAGGAAAATTCTGTGTTAAGACACAGAAAAGAGAGGGTCAAGAACCTCTGAATACAGAGGCAGAGATTGGAGAGATACATCTATAAGCCAAAAAATGCCAAGCATTACTGGTAACCACCAGAAGCAGGGAAGAGGCAAGGAAGGATTTTCTGCCAGAATGGAGAGAACATGGCTCTTTCAGCCCCTTGATTGCAGACTTCTAGCCTGCAGAACTGTAAGAAAATAAATCTCTGTGTGAAGCAGCTTGGTTTGTGATATTTTATTGTGGCAGCCCTAGGAAACTAATACACATCCCTAGAAACGTTTTCTGCATCTAGTTTGAGAGTCTCTAGACTTGACTGATTTTAAGTCCTGAATTGATTATTAACTAAAAATAGCACTTTCAAACCTGAAGTGATCAAATAAAGGGCAAGATAAATGTATTATATCATCAAAGGAAGTAAGGACTAATAAACACGGTACGTTTGGAGTAATGAACAAAATTCTATTTTGGCACATCTAGAATTACCAAATCTCAATGTGCATGTTTCATACTGGAAAAGAAGCATTTATATTTGAGATCTTTAGATCCAAAGCTTGATGTCTTTAGTATTGCTTACCCATCTTTTAAAGGCCCAAGTACAGAGCTTCCATTTTAACGAATTATCGATTAAACTTAACTAAGAAATAGCTCTTCCGTAACTTTTCCAGAAAAAATCCTTTTTTTAGTTCATTTATTTTGAGAGAGAGCACGAGTCAGGGAGGGGCAGAGAAAGAGGAATAGAGAGAATTTCAAGCAGGCTCCACACTGTCAGTGCAGCGCCTGACACAGTGTTTGAACCCACTAACTGTGAGATCATGACTGACTTGAGCAGAAACCAAGAATCGGACATTTAATGGATTGAACCACCCAGGGGCCCCTCCAAAAATACCATTTTTCAAGTGTCGTAGGTAGGTTTAAAATAGTTTCCAATGACCTCCACCTCCTGATATTCACGTTTTCCATGATGCTCTCCCCTTGATGTGGTCTGCATCTACACCTGCTAATTTGCTTTTAAAGATCTCAAGTATAAATGCTTGTGATGCTTCCTTAAGGGGAGGCCCACAGCAAGGAACTGAGGGCAGCCAACAGCCGGCAACGAATTGAGGCTGTCAGTCCAACAAACTGCAAAGTACCAAATCCTGTCAACAGCCACACATATGAATTTGGAAGTGTGTCCTTTTCTGTTTGACCCTGGAGATGGTTGTAGCCCAGCTAAAACCTTCATTGTAGTCTTAATGAGGCCCTGAGTCATAGGATCCAGTTAAGCTGTTCATGGACTTCTGACCCACAGAAACTGTGAGATAATAAATGTCGTTTTATGCCACTAAGTTTTGGGATAATGTCTTAACCAGTTACACAACAATAGATAGCAAATACAAAAGCTTTAAAATACCTGAGTCTTCTTTTTGTCTACATTGGGATTATTTACAGAGATATTATACCTATCTCTAACATTAGCTTGCTTGGTTTTAAATGTGAGGGATTTTATGAATCTCTGCTTAGTAATTAAGGAAAACAAATATACTGAGTTTTGCTTCTTGCTTGCCTTTGAACCCAGTAGTTTTTTTTATTTTTTTTTTAATTTTTATGGTCACTTGGGTGTCATACTGTCCAATCCCTGCACTTCTCAAAACATAGAGCCACCATTAGTTTGACCAAGTATAGTTCCCAGATTTAGCAGATAAAAATACAGGATTGGTTAAATTTGAATTTCAGAAAACCAGTGAATCATTTATTTTTCAGGGATCATATGGTTAAGTATTTTATTTTAAACTTTTAAATTTTAATGCCAGCATAATTAACACAGTATTACATTAGTTTCAGGTGTACAATATAGCATTTCAACAATTCTATAAATTACTCAGTGCTTTACATGTTGCATGTACCTTTTTTTTTTTTTTTTAATTGGTACATGTGCTCTTAATCCCCTTCGTTTATTTTACCCATCCCTCCCCCACCTCCCCTCTGGGAACCATCCGTTCTCTATAGTTAAAAGTCTGTTTCTTGGTATCTCTCTTTTTCCTTTGCTCCTTTTTTTTTGTTTCTTAAATTCCACATATGAGTAAACTCATATGATATTTGTCATTCTCTGACTGACTTATTTTGTTGAACATTATACTCTCTACCTCCATCCATGTTGCAAATGGCAAGATTTCATTCTTTTTATGGCTGAATAATATTCCATTGTGTGTGTATATATATTATACATATAATATATATAATTTGATTATTTAATTAAAAAATGTTTTAATGTTTATTTATTTTTGAGAGAGAGAAACAGAGCATGAGTGGGGAAGGGGCAGAGAGAGAGGGAGACACAGAATCCAAAGCAGACTCCAGACTCTGAGCTCTCAGCACAGAGTCTGACACAGGGCTTGAACCCATGAACCGTGAGATCATAACCTGAGCTGAAGTCAGACACTCAATGGACTGAGCCACCCAGGCACCCCTAATTTGACTATCTTAAATAATACTGCAATAAACATAGAGGTGCCTGTATCCCTTTGAATTAGTGTTTTTATATTTTAGGGGTAAATACTCAGTAGTGTCTATTTTTGTGCCAATGCCACACTGTTTTGATTACTACAGCTTTGTAATACAACTTGAAGTCTGGAATTGTGATACTTCCAGTTTTGTTTTTCTTTTTCAGAACTGCTTTGGCCATTTGGGGTCTTTTGTAGTTCCATACAAACTTTAGGATAACAATGTTCTAGGTCTGTGAAAATGCTGTTGGTGTTTTGATAGGGAGTGCATTAAATCTGTAGATTGCTTTGAGTAGTAGGAACATTTTAACAGTATTTTTTCTTCCAATCCATGAGCATGGAATGTCTGCGTTTCTTTGTGTCATCTTCAATTTCTTTTATCAGTGCTTTGTACTTTTCAGAATACAGGTCTTTTCCTTCTTGGTTGAGTTCATTCCTAGGTATTTTATTATTTTTGGTGCAGTTGAAATTGGGATTGTTTTCTTAATTTCTTTCTCTGCTGCATTATTAGTATACAAAAATACAACAGATTTCTGTACATTTATTTTTGTATCCTGTGAATTTACTGAATTCATTGATCAGTCCTAGTATATATTTTTTTTTTGGTAGATTCTTCAGAGTTTTCTATATATAGTATTATGTTATATGCCGATAGTGTAAGTTTTATTTCTTCCTTACCAATTTGGATGACTTTTATCTTCGTTATCTGATTGCTGTGGCTAGGACTATGTTGAATAAAAGTGGTGAGAGTGGACATCATTGTCTTGTTCCTGATTTAGGGGAGAACTCCTATTTTTTCTCCAATGATTATGATGTTTGCTATGGGTTTTTCATATATGACCTTTATTATGTTGAGGTATGTTCCCTCCAAGCCTACTTTTTTGAGTATTTTCATCATGAATGGATGTTGGACTTTGTGAAATGCTATATCTGCATGTATTCAAATGATCATATGGTTTTATCCTTTCTTTTATTGATGTGATGTATCACATTGATTTTGCAAATATTGAACCCTCCTTGCATACTGAGAATAAATCTCACTTGATTGGTGAATGATTTTTTTAAAATGTGTTATTGGATTCAGTTTACTAGTATTTTGTTGAAGATTTTTACATCTATGTTCATCAGAGATATTGGCTTGCAGTTCTCTCTCTCTCTTTTTTAGTGGTGTCTTTATTTGTTTTTTGTTTTTGTTTGTTTGAATAAGGGTAATGTTGGCCTTATAGAATGAATTTGGAAGTTTTTCTTCCTCTTCTAACTTTTGGAATAGTTTGAGGACAATGGGTATTAACTCTTCTTTAAATGTAGAAGAGTAGAATTCACCTGTCAAGCCATCTGGCCCTGGACTTTTGTTTGTTGGGAATTTTTTGATCACTGATTCAACTTTATTGCTGGTAATTAGTTTGTTCAAATTTTCCATTTGTTTTACCTCAATTTTGGTAGGTTATAGGTTTCTAAAAATTTATCTATTTTTTCTAGGTTGTCAATTTTTTGGCATATATTTTTTCATAATATTCTTTTTAAATTTTTGTGATGTCAGATGTTTTTTCTCATCTCCTATATGTGATTTTGTTTGAGTCTCTCTCTCCTTTTTTTTTTTTTTTTTTTTGTTGAGTTTCCAGAGATTTTTTATTTTTTTTGTTCTTTTCAAAAAACTAGCTCCTGGTTTCCTTGATCTGTTCTTCTTTTTTTTTTTTTTTCTAGTTTCTGTTTTGTTTATTTCTGCTTTAATCTTTATTATTTCCTTTCTTCTCTGATTTGGAGTTTTGTTTGTTCTTTTTCTAGCTCCTTTAGGTGTAACCTTAGGTTGCTTGTTTGCTATTTTTCTTGGCCCTTGAGAGAGACCTGTATTGCTATAAACTTCCCTCTTAGAATTGCTTTTTCTGCATCCCAAAGATTTTGAATTGTTGTGTTTACATTTTCATTTGTTTCCATGTAATGGTTGACCCATTCATTGTTTAGTAGCATGTTATTTAACCTCCACGTATTTGTGGTGTTTCTAGATTTTTTCTTGTGATTGATTACTAGTTTCATAACATTGTGGTTAGAAAGGATGCATGCTGTAACTTTGATCTTTTTGAATTTGTTGAGACTTGTTTTGTGGCCTGATATGTGATCTATTCTGGGGAATGTTCCATGTGCACTGGAAAAGAATGTGAATTCTGATGTTTTAGGATGGAATGTTTTCAATATATCTGTTGGATCCATCTTGTCCAGTGTGTCATTCAAATCCAGTTTCCTCACTGATGGTTTGGATGGTTTATTCATTGACGTAAGTGTGGTGTTAAAGTCTCCTATTGTTGCTTACTAACAATTAGTTCCTTTATGTTTGTTATTAGCTGCTTTATGTATTTGGGTGCTTTCCTGTTGGGTGCCTAAGTATTTACAATTTTATATCTTCTTGTTGGATTGTCCCCTTTATTATTATTATAGAGTGTCTTTCTTTATCTCTTGTTATTGTCTTTGTTTTAAAGTCTATTTTGTCCAATATGAATATTGCTTCCCCAGCTTTTTTTTTTTTTTTTGACATCAGTTTGAATGATAAATGTTTCTCCATCCCCTCATTTTCAATTTGCAGGTGTCTTTGGTCAGAAATAAGACTCTTACAGGCAGCAAATAAATATAAATACAGGCAGTCTTGTCCAGTGAATCATATTTTACCATAAGTATGCCTCATGTGATATTTAGGTCATAGTTATATTAAAATGTAACTTGTTCAATTGAAATTGACTGGGTATCTTGTATTCTTTATGGCAACCCTATGCCCAAGGTCATGTAAAGAGTTTGTAACAGAGTCCGCACTAGCAGTTGGTTCCCAGGCCAATATTCTTCCTCCCACATGACCCTGTGATGGTGATGAAAGTGTTACTTTAGAAACTCATCTGTGGTTGCGCATGTTTGAAGCTTTAATGTAGTAATCATTACTGAGCTACTTTTGAAAGGAGCCATGGATCATTAAAGGACAAAACTGATGTTCTTTGACACAATCAATAGATTTCATTCTGCAAATGAAAGTCCAGTCTGATAGCGTTAATGGAAGGCAGCTGCAGATCCTGATATTCCCATAATAGTTAGCTGGACTATATGATATTAGCTTCTGACTCATTTTCATTAATACAATGATTTAAGTATGCAGATATATTTTGAGGAGGGACAATTTGTTGGAGAAAAAAAACAAATCAATTTTAAGGAGTTTTAATATTTATGTATTTAACATATGCAGGTATATAATCATTAAAAAACTTAAGTGAATACATCAATATACACAGTAGGTATTAAGAAGTCCCTTAGTAAATGGTGCTAAGAGAAATTAAGCCTGTGTCTGATTGCTCTCTAATTAGAATTAGTGCTTCTTTGCTTTTGTTCTTTAACTTTGAATATCCATATGGCTTTAATTGTTTAAGTACATTTACATGGTTAATTTACATAATCTACTCATGTTGACAATGGGTTGATGTAGGGTATGGTCTTTTGAGGATAACAAGCACAATGAGAAAACAGACTGGTAGAGTGAAAAATAGGAAAGTCTAGTGATTAAGGTATTTGAATGAATCACACTCAGGTTTTGTGCCTTTGCTTATTTCAGTTTTTCACATCCTAAGACCTTAGAAATGCTTTATATTTATGGCTTAAATAAAACCAATTATTATTAATTTTAAAAATTCCACTGATAAATCTGTCTTCTCTGGGACAAATAGCCAAGTAAAATACAAGCAATAACTTAGAGCTCAACTAAATGTTAGGAGTTTCTTTTTACGGGGAAGGATTGTATTTAAACTTTCTTTATAATCCAATACTAGCCTAGGCACATAATAGTGATTATATATATTTATGTGTGATGATCTTAATGAAAATACACTAATATTAAAGTAATTTCCCCATATTTAATTATCATGAATGAATAATATTCTACTTTTAATATATTCACTTACTTTATCCCCCAATTCTCCAAAACAACAACAACAACAACAAAACCCTCTGGAAACAGGCTTAAAGAAAAAATAACCTGCCTAAGATCACACTGATAGAATGTGACACAGTCTGGTTTCCACATCTATTTTCTAACTCCAAACCCAAGAATCTATCTACTGTGCCATACTGTCTTTAGATTTCTGATACTATTCTGTTAAAGATTGTGTCCACCTGGCAAAAATAGAGCCTGTACTGTAATGAAACCAGTATTTATTTATCAGGCACTCTAGAGCCTTGTTTCCTGGAATTTAGCATTTGAACCTCTTGAAGTCTGAAAATGAGTTATTTAGAAATACTAAAGGAGAAGGAATGGAAATTCACTTTTTCCATTTAGAATTTTCGTGGCTGATCTCATCTCTATTCAGAGTGATGTGTCTCCCTGAATATTTTATTAGAGTTCTGTTGCAGCTGAGTTAAAGTTGTGCCTGCCCCACTGCCCTGAGCCGGTGATGGGATATGTCCCATAATTTTTTGCTGACTGGCTGAGTGACCCAAAGACTTCAGGATCGATGTGAGGAATGCTAAGGCGACTAAGAGAGTGTAGAACATCTCAGCAGCCAGGAAATGAACCAGAAATTAAAAGGATATGAAATCTAATCTCTGAAGAAAATAAAGTGTGCCAGTGTATGATTTTGTTGGCATGGATAACAGAACTGAGTCCATTTTTTTCTTTTGTCTTTAGTGGTAGCACAGAACATTATAAATCAGCAATTTTATGATTTTATCCACCATTCTAAAATAACCATTAGACTTTAAAGTATAGGCCTTGAACCTTAGTAATTGATTTTCCCCTTCAGCATACTTAGCTAAGGAATTGTAGACATTTGAATATCAGATTTATTTGAATTGACTGCTTTAATGTAGTTGTGTAGCCTCCTGGATCCATATATTCCTGATGATTGAAATTCTCAAATGAACTTGAAGTTATAGAAGAACATGACTCTAGTCTTCCTCCCTTAGTTCATTTCTTAACCAACGTCTTCCCCTACATCTTCCTTGGCCCCACCACACAAATACTCAGGGACAAGTAATGAGAATGGTATTGAGATGTCTATCTCCAGAGGAATTTGGAGACCATAATTTTAGTTTTCGAACTGCAGTCTTCCCAGTCTTTTTGATTTGTCTTTTTACTTGTGCTTTTAATTTTCCTGTTATTTTTGGTTCCTTGGTTTACAATACAGCTCTGAAGTATGTTTTATGGGCTATCTTTTGGTCTTCTATTCTGAGCTTGCTGTTTTCTGAGCTTTATCACCTCCTTGATGTATATTCTTTATTTCATGGTTGTTTTTCCTAAGGCTTTAGTAGCTTTGTATAATACTTTTTGTATATAAGATATTTCTATATGGTAAAAGGGCTAATAAGGAAGTTGAAGTTCCTTTGCCATTATAACAGATATCTGCTGAGTATTTACTATGTGGCAACTGTTATATTCTGTTTAATACTCATTTAATGATAGCTACCACTGTAAGAGTTGAGCAAGAATATAATCATTTATGGATGAAGGGAGAAAGGCTTTTATAGGCTCTAATATCTTACCTAAGTCAACATGCAGGTGTGAGGTAGAGTCAGGCTTTGGATCCATGTCTTTCTGACTCCAAAGATCATGGTCTTCACTACCGCGGTGCCTCTTCTGTCACATTGTCTTTTATTGGATACTGATGCCTATTCAGATTGGGACTACCTTCAAACCATTGCAAAGAATATGTCCTTGTTATAGTCAGAAAACAGCTTTCTATTTATATCTAAAAGGCTGTGTCACTAGCTCTTCTGCGTATGTGAGAGTTTATGCAGAGAGAGTGTCGATGGAGATTTCTTAGATAAGAATGTGCTCTGAACGTATGTGTGAGAAATCCATCAATATTACTTCCGGCTCTCTCTAGATGTTGGTTAACCCACATGATCATTTATCTTGGACCTTTAGCTCACCAGAGTGAAAGGTACATTTTCAAATAGCAGTTCTACTTATATATGAAGTAAATGCAATCTGATCTTGCTTGAGGGTTTGATTTGAGGAAGAAAGATGACAAGAGGCTAATCAACGTCTTTCTACTCATAATTTTCTAGTGCCCCTTCTGCAAGGTGTTTTCTCTGGCAAAATGAAAGTCCCAACCCAAGGCAAATGGGGTGATTTCTAGAAATAGTTTATTACTTTTCACAGATTAAGGCCTGAAATACTTACATGGTATTTATCTACTACAGTAGGCAATAGGAGGTGAATTGATGGAGGTATGTGTGAAGAACATTAAAAGAACCATTTTGATATTCGAATACCAACTAAAAATATAGGATCTAGGAAAGGGTCTTAGGATCAGGTCAATTTACATTAACAGTAGTAAATATATATTCGCAGAATGAATAAATTAATAAAAGGAAAAGGCAAAGTCTGAATTTAAGAATACTAGAGTCTACTGAATGGATTTATAGAAAGGAGATTGGAATGAACCTTTTTTAATAGTCACTTATTTTATTCAAGCCTTCAGAGAATGTGTCCTGCAATAAGGAAAGCATCAGGATGTAAGAATAAATGTGCAGGTTTTTTTTTCTTCAGTGTTTTTTGAGGCAAAACCCCCCAAAAATGTTTATTGAGAACTAAAATGGTTCCATAATTTGTCATAGTTCCAGTCTATGAAATATTATACAGCTATTTTAAAATAGCTTTATATTTCTTGGGAGAGATATATATGAAGTACTGTTAGGTGAGAAAATAAATTTAGTGTGATTTTATATACTTATACACACATACACGGATATATACATATATTTATTTTAATGTAATTTATATATTTATGTGTTTTAACACATGTATATGCACACATATATATGATATCACCCACTTTGCTAACATAACATAATCACATATATGTATGTACATATATAATGAGAAAGATGAACTTAGAAAAGAGGGAATGAGGAGATGGGAAATCACTAACTTTTTCTGTGTATAACTCTTCTCTGTTTCACTAGTTATGATAATACACATTATTTTTAATGAAAGGAAATAAAAATAAAATTTTAGAGAAACACCATATTTCTAGTTAAGAGATCACTGATGCTTGGAGTTTGAATGGATTTCCACTGTATCTTATGTCTGAAGAGCTTGAGTTTTGCTCCAGTGTTAAAAGGTCCTTGCATCTGATGTAGCAATGGATCCATGGCTGAGAAACTCAGCCTTTTCAAGGCTCAGTGTTCTTATCTGGAATTTCAGATGTGAAACAGATGCTTTGGGAGATCTCATCTATTTCAGATATTCTTTTTGTTCAAAAATAAAAAAATCTATGTGAAGATAATGATGATGCCAAGACACAGCCTGGGTGGGACTTTAGCCCTTTCCGTCCCCTCCACCTAGCCCCCTAATCCATCAGTCACCTACAAACTACTTCAAACTCAGCTTCAAGATAAGCTCCCTGACCAGTCTCCTACCTCATAGAGCTGTCTCTAAATCCTCTTTAAAGTAGAAACTCTAGATCTGCTCCTAATGAGGACTTGCTGCTTAGAAGAAATCAATGTGCAATTAGGATCAAAATAAGTCCTCATGAAGTTTAGAAGACTCTATTTCTTTAAAATGCAAATACCCTTTGGGAAAGGTACAATTCAAGTCTTACTACTCCCTTATATTTTAGCAGATGAAGTTTTTAATATCTTTTCATAGGAGCAAGATCTTGAGAAGGAAACACGTGGGGGAGAAGAAAAGGGGTGCTGAGGGAATGGATTAACTACAGAGAGGAGAGAAAAGCTTTAAGAGGTTAGTGTCTGGGTAACAGGCACTTTCAGAGCTTGTCAGAGGAAAGCATGTACTTGGGCAAACAAATAGCCTTTGTGTGCTCCTTGGATTCTGTTTTTATCTCCTACCTCCCATCAGATGCATCAGCAAATCCTGTCAGTTCTCTCTTCAAACATAACCAGAATCCAGCCACTTTTCACACCACCACTACTCCCACCCTGAACCAAACAACTATCCTCCAGATTATTGCAAAAGGTATTCTAAAACAAGTTCTGGCTTTTGTCCCCTTACAATATGTTCTCCCAGTAGACAGAAGGACTGTTAAAACCTAAGCAAGATCAGGTACTTATCTGCTCAAAATCCCTGCTCTAGTGGTTTGCCATTTCTTTTTTTAATTTTTAAATTTTATTTATTTTGAGAGAGAGACAGTGCAAGTAGGAGAGGGGCAGAGAAAGAGGGAGACAGAGGATTCTAGGTGGCTCTGCACCATCAGCATGGAGCCAGACGTGGGGCTAGAACTCATGAAACTGAGAGATCATGACCTGAGCCGAGACCAAGAGCCAGATGCTTAACCGGCTGAGCTAGCCAGGCATCCCAGTTCCCCATTTCAACCAAAGTCACCTACAAAAGATTCTCCACCTTGGCTCACATTGGACACAATCTGGTGAGATTTAAAGTAATATTCATTTTGGTGTCTGATTCCCCAAAATGTTGATTTCATTGGTTTTGTGACTGGGGCATTGATACTTGCTGAAAAGTCCTCAAGTAATGCTAATAGACATCCAGGGCTGTGAACCACTGTCCTCTGAAATTTGTTCTCACTTTCCCTTCTCTTCTTACCTCCTTTTTCTTCTAATCCCTGAATATATTCAGACACACAGGTCTCCTGGCTGTTTTTCAAACAGACCAGGCACACTCCCACCTCCAAGCGTTTGTGCTGGCCAGTCCTTCGTCCAGTGAGCCTCCTTTAGGTTTTAATATGTCAAGCATCCGGCACAAGGATCCCTAGAGAATTATGACTGGAAGGACCTGACTAGCTTCTTGTAATTTTTTCTTCTAAATAAAACTCCTCAAGCTAGACTGGATTATGTTCCCCTCATATATAAGATCTGTTGTTTAATAATTTAGGCTTCATCCTGGTGAGCTGAGGATGCAGTATACACGGTTGTGCTGCCAAACAACTGCCAAAAAGAATTGCAGCTGGTGCGGGTGTTTTGTGGGTTTTTTTTGCACACATGCTCAGAACACATTCTTATGTAACAAAAATCCCCATAGTCACATGTATAGAAAGAACCTGTGTACGTATACACAGGAAAGGTAAGTACACACAAACTTTGACCAGATAACTTCTAATGTCCCTTCCAGCACAGATATTCTATGATTCTATTGTTAAAAATTAATGTGAACACAGAATTATAAATATGTGAAAATAGAATCAAGGGTAGCTTGAAGGGATTTAGCCCCTCTGTTCTCCATAATCCATTAGCCACCTTCAAATGATGCTAAATAACCACACAAGTTAAGTAAAAACAATGGGTCTTGTTGTACATCGAAAGTTCAAAGCCCTTTGGCCTCACCTTTCAGAGCACATTGCTGCCTTTGGAGTGCTCCCCATGTAGAAGTCCTAATCTGTATCTTCTGCATAGGCTTTTGGGACTCACTTTGTTGAGTAAATCCATCTGTATATTTAGGGTTGTGTGATTTATTCATGTGGTTGAAAAAAACTTTGTCTTTTTATTTTTTATTTTATTTAAAAATTATGTTAATTTTATTTTGATAGTGTGTGTGCACACGTATGCAAGTGGGGAGGCGGGGAGAAAGAGAGAATCCCAAGCAGGCTCCCCGCTGTCAGTGCAGAGCCCAATTAGGAGCTCGAACTCACAAATTGTGAAATCATGACCTGAGCCAAAATCAAGTCAGACACTTAACCGACTGAGCCACCCAAATGCCCTAAATCATGCCTTTTTAAAATTCCCTTTAGAAAATGTACACTTTAAGCTTGGTTATTTATATTTTAGCAGATGATGTTGATAAGAGGGCTTGGTACTTAATCAGAGCTCATGAACATTTGAAGAATGAGTCAGCTGATGGGTTAATTGATTGTTTTCTGTGTGACTGATGTTCCCATTCCTAGAGAGACTTGGTCTAGGGTTATCTTAAGTTATGTGTAAGAAGACACTAGAAGAGGAGCTGACCCCAGTAGTGGAATCTGGAGAGACTGCCACATGCCCAGAGATGAGGAAAGAATATTTGCAGATGATGTGGAGAATTCATCTCCTGTGTCAAGGGCAGCTGAGAGAGCTCCAGCTTTGCGTATATGGGTGAGTTTGTGTGAGGATGATCTCAGAAGAATCCACAAAAAAACTCACTTTCAAACAGTTGATAAACCTGGGAGGACCAATACCAACTCACAAGAGAGTACCAGTCAAATGAGGTCTTCTTTGAACCTCCTGTCTTCAAGCTTTTCCATGTTATCTTTGGGGTGGACAAGTAGAAGCACAAAATGGAAAAAGAGAGAAAACGTTTGCCCTTCTCCAACTGTGTTTTCCTCCTCTAGCCTTTTGCTGTGGGAAAGGTGAAGGTTTGGCTTTGTTTTGTTTGGATTTTTGATTTATTACATAAATAAATGCTTTGTTGTTGTTGTTGTTGTTTGGCAATTTAAAGTGACTCTAGAACTTTTTATTACTTAAGAATACCCAGCAAAAGTAATGGGGAATGCTCAAGTTTTCATCTGGAGGCAATGCAAATATGACCCAAAAGAATACGTTTGAAGAGACTGTGAGAGTTAAAAATGAAGTTGTTTATAGTTCTGCCCCATGAGTCATGCTTGTTACATGTTGTCTGCTTCACAGCTTAGCTCTGATTAGTATGATATTGCTGTTCATGTTAGTCTGAAAATATTTCTGTGACAAATCAGGCATATTTTTAATTGATGCTGAAATTTCTCACAAACTTTGTTTTCAAATGGAATTATCAGGCCGGGTTAATTTCCTTCAGACTTTAGAAGGAGAGCCTGTCAAGGAAGTCTTTCCTATAGAATGGTCAAAGAATTGGAGTAAATCTAATTTGTGTTACTGGAAGAGTTCCACTGGTACCAGGTCAAAGCTCACTTTGAAATCTGTGACAGTCACACAAAGAATAACTCATGTTGATTGGATCTATGGAAATGACCAGTTAAGGCACTAAGAGACTCTTTTTTTTCTCTTGTTTTTTCTTTGGTGTACCTCTACTGGGGACAGATGGATTCTTCTTTATTTTCTTTTAATTCCAGTATAGCTAACATATAGTGTTATATAAGTTTCAGGTGTACAACATGGTGATTCAACGAATTTCATACATTACTCCGTGTTCTCCATGACAAGTATACTCCTAATCCCCTTTATCTTTTTCACCCATCACCCAAGCCACCTCCCCTCTGATAACCATCAGTGTGTTCTTTATAGTTAATAGTCTGTTTTTTGGTTTGTCTCTTTTTCTCTGTGTTCATTTGTTTTCTTTCTTAAGTTCTACATGTGAGTGAAATCATATGGTATATGTCTTTCCCTGACTAATTTATTTATTATTATGCTCTATAGATCCACCTATGTTGTTGCTAATGTCAAGATTTAATTCTTTATTATGGCCAATATTCCATTTTGTACATATACCACATCTTCTTTATCCATTCATCTTTCGATGGACACTTCGGTTGTTTCCATAATTTGGCTATTGTAAATAATGCTGCAACAAACATAGGGGTGCATATATCCTTTCAAATTAGGTGCAAATATCCTTTTCAAATTATTCTTTTTAAAGTTTTTAAAAAGTATTTACTTTTGAGAGACAGAGAGAGATAGAGCACGAGTGGGGGAGAGGCAGAGAGAGAGAGATGGAGACACAGAATCTAAAGCTGGCTCTAGGCTCTGGGATGTCAGCACAGAGCCCGATGCGGGGCTTGAACTCATGAACTGTGAGATCATGACCTGAGCCAAAGTCAGATGCTTAACTGACTGAGCCACCCAGGCACCCCAGTGTTTTCATATTCTTTGAGTAAATATCCAGTAGTGTTATTACTGGATCATAGGGTACTTCTATTTTTAATTTTTTGAGGAAACTCCGTACTGTTTTCCACAATGGCTGCCTCAGTTTGCATTCCCACCAACAGTACACAAGGGTTCCCTTTTCCTTCACATCTTCACCAACACTTATTTCTTGATTTTAGCCATTCTGGCAGGAGTGGGGTGATATCTCCTCTGGTTTTGATTCGCATTTCCCTTATGAATGATGTGGAGCATCATTTCATGTGTCTGTTGGCTATGTGTATGTCTCCTTTGGAGAAATGTCTCTTCATGTCTTCTGCCCATTTTTTAAAAAAAGTTTATTTATTTATTTTTGAGAGACAGAAAGGGAGAGAGAGAATCCCAAGCAGGCTCTGTACTGTCAGCATAGAGCCTGATGCAGGGCTCAAACTCACAAACCATGAGATCATGACCTGAGCTGAAACCAAGAGTTGGACACTTAACCCACTGAACCACCCGGGTGGTTCCCCTCTTCTGCCCATTTTTTACTTGGATTATTATTTGTGTGTGTGTGTGTGTGTGTGTGTGTGTGTGTGTGTGTGTTCAATTCTGTAAGGTCTTTGTATATTTTGGGTACTAACCCTTTATTGGATATGCCATTTCCAAATATCTTCTCCAATGCCATAGGTTGTCTTTTAGTTTTGTTGATTGTTTCCCTCACTGTGTAGAAGCTTTTTGTTTTGATTTAGTCCTAATAGTTTATTTTTGCATTATTTCCCATGCCTCGGAAGACATATCTAGAAAAATGTTGCTATAGCTGCTGTCAGAGAAATTACTCCCTGTGGTCTCTTCTAGGATTTGTATGGCTTTAGGTCTCACATTTATGTCTTTAATCCATTTTGTTTATTTTTGTTTATGGTATAAGAATATGGTCCAGTTTCATCTTTTTGGTGTAGCTATCCAGTTTTCTCAGCATGATTTGTTGAAGAGACTTTCTTTTCCCCATTGCATATTCTTGCCTCCTTTGTGGGAGATTAACTGACCATATATAATTGTGGGTTTATTTCTGGGATCTCTGTTCTCTTGTGTTGATCTTTTTGTCTATTTTTTTTAATGTTTTTATTTATTTTTGAGACAGAGAGAGAGAGACAGAGCATGAGCAGGGGAGGGGCAGAGAGAGAGGGAGACACAGAATCTGAAGCGGGCTCCAGGCTGTCAGCACAGAGCCTGATGCAGGGCTCAAACTCACGGACTGTGAGATCATGACCTGAGCTGAAGTCGGATGCTTAACCCACTGAGCCACCCAGGCACCTCCCCCCCTTTTAAAAATTAAAAAAAATTGTTTTTTAAAAATTTTTAATTTAAAAATTTTTTAAATTAAAATTTAATTTTTGAGAGAGAGAGAGAGAGAGAGAGGGGGAGGGGGAGAGAGAGAGGGAGACACAGAATCTGAAGCAGGCTCCAGGCTCTGAGCTTCTAGCACAGAGCCAGATGCAGGGCTTGAACTCACAAACTGCGAGATCATGACCTGAGCCAAAGTCAGATGCTTAATTGACTGAGCCACCCAGGCGCCCCACTTTATGTCTATTTTTGTGCCAGTACCACACTGTGTTGATTACTGCAGATTTATAGTATATTTTGAAATCTGAAGTTGTGATCCCTCCAGTTTTCATTCTTTTCCAGATTGCTTTGACTATTCAGTGTCTTTTGTGGTTCCATACAAATTTAAGATTATTGTAGTTCTGTGAAAAATGCTATTGGTATTTCAATAGGGATTGCATTAAATCCTACTTTGAGTAGTATAGACATTTTAACAATATTTGTTTTTCTAATCCATGAACATGGAATATCTTCCCATTTGTGTCATCTTCAATTTCTTTCAACAATGTTTCATATCAGAGTACAGGTCTTTTACCTCCTTGGTTAAGTTTATTCCTAGGTATTTATTGTTTTTGGTGCAATTGTAAATGGGCTTGTTTTCTTAATTTCTCTTTCTCCTCTTCATTATTATTGAATAGAAATGCCACAGATTTCTATACATTGATTTTGTATCCTGTGACTTTACTGAATTCATTTATCAGTTTTGGTAGTTGTTTTTTTTTTTTTTTTTTTTTTTTGTGGTCTTTAGGGTTTTCTATATATAGTATCATGTTATCTGCAAATAGTGAAAGTTTTATCTTACCAATTTGGATGCCTTGTGTTTCTTGTCTGATTGCTATGGCTAGGAATCCTGATATTATGTAGAATAAAAGTGGTGAGAGTAGATATCCTTGTCTTGTTCCTGATCGTAGGGGAAAAGCTCTTCCCATACATCATTGTGTATGATATTTGTTGTAGGTTTTTCATATATCCCTTTATTATGTTGAGGTATGTTCCCTCTAAACCTAATTTGTTGAGAGATTTAATCATGAATGTATGTTGTAGTTTGTCAAATGCTTTTTTCTGCAGGTGTTGAAATGATAAAATCATATGGTTTTTATCCTTATTGATGTGATGTATCATGTTGATTGATTTGAAAATGTTGAACCACCTTGCATACTGGAAATAAATCTCACTTGATCGTCATGAATGATTTTTTTAATGTATACTTAGATTAAGTTTGCTAATATTTTGTTGAAGATTTTTACATCTATATTCATCAGAAATACTGGCTTATAGTTCTCCTTTTTTAATTGTGTCTTTATCTGGCTTTGGTATCAGGGTAATGCTGGTCTCATGGAAAGAATTTGGAAGTTTTCCTTCCTCTTCTATTTTTTCAAGCATTTTGAGTAGGTACTAACTCTTCTTTAAATGTTTGGTACAATTCACCTGTGAAGCTATCTGGTCATTAACTTCTGTTTATTGGGAGTTTTTTGATTACTAATTAAATTTTATTACTGGTAATTGATCTGTTCAAATTTTCCATTTTCCTGCTTCACTTTTGGGATGCTACATGTTTCTAGGAATTTATGCATTTTTTTTCCTAGGTTATCCAATTTGTTGGCCTATAATTTTTCATAATATTATTTTATGGTCCTTTGTATTTCTATGTTGTTTTTTATTTCTCCTCTTTTATTTCTGAATTTGTTTGAGTCCTCTATCTCTGTCTTTTATGAGTCTAGCTGCAGATTTATTAATGATGTTGATCTTTTCAAAGAACCAGCTTCTAGTTTTATCCATCTTTTTTTTTTTAGTTTAAATTTTGTTTATTTCTTCTTTAATATTTATTATTTCCTTTCTTCTCTGATTTGGGGTTTTGTTTGTCCTTTTTCTAGCTCCTTTAGATGTTACCTTAGGTTGCTTGTCTGATATTTTTCTTGCCCCTTGTGGCAGACCTGTATTGATATAAACCTCCCTCTTAGAATTGCTTTTGCTGCATCCCAAAAATTTTTGAACTGTTGTGTTTATATTTTCATTTGTCTCCATGTAATGATTGACTGATGCATTGTTTACTAGCATGTTATTTGACCTCCATTTATTTGTGGTCTTTCTAGATTTTTTTCTTGTGGTTGATTACTTGTTTTATAACATTTTGGTTAGAAAGGATGCATGGTATGACTTTGATCTTTTTCTTTTTCTTTCTTTCTTTATTTTTATTATTATTTTTAATGTAATTTATTGTAAAATTGGCTAACATACAGTGTGTAAAGTGTGCTCTTAGTTTTGGGGGTAGATTTCCATAGTTCATTGCTTAAATACAACACCCAGTGCTCATCCCAACAAGTGCCCTCCTCAATGCTAATCGATCTTTTTCAATTTGTTCAGACATTTTTTGTGGCCTGATATGTGATCTATTCTGGAGAATGTTCCATGTACACTTGAAAAGAATGTGAATCCTGATGTTTTAGGATGGAACGTTTTCAGTATATTTGTTGGATCCATCTTGCCCAGTGTGTCATTCAAATCCACTGTTTCCTTATTGAGTTTTCTGTTTGGATGATTTGTCTATTGATGTAAGTGTTGTGTTAAAGTCCCCTACTATTATCGTATTACTATTGATTAGTTCCTTTATGTTTGTTTCTAGTTGCTTTATGTATTTGGGTGCTTTTCTGTTGGGTGCCTAAATATTCACAATTATTATGTCTTCTTGTTGGATTGTCCCCTTTATTATTATAGAGTGTCCTTCTTTATCTCTTGATATAGTCTTTGTTTTAAAGTCTATTTTGTCTAATATAAGTTGGTACCTTAACTTTCTTTCCACTTCCATTTGCATGGGAAATGGTTTTCCATCCCTTCACTTTCAATCTGCATGTAGGTCTCTCATAGGTAGCATATAGATGGGTCTTCCTTTTTTATCCATTCTTTCACCCTATGTCTTTTGATTGGAGCATTTAGTCCATTTACATTCAAAAGAATTATTGATAAATATGTACTTATTGCCATTTTGTTACTTGTTTTATGGTTTAAAGTTCTTCTCTGTTCCTTTCTTCTCTTGCTCTCTTCTCTCACATTTTGCTGACTTTCTTTAGTGATGTGCCTGATTTTTTGCATACCTATAGCTGTTTTTTATTTATGGTTTCCATTTGGTTTATGTGTGACATCTTTAGCATATAGTAGTCTATATTAACTTGATGGTTGCTTAAGTTTGAACCCATTCTCTATCCCCCTCCCCCACATTTTGTGTATATGGTGTCATACTTTGCATCCTTTTATGTTGTGAATCTCTTGTTTTATAGATATAGTTAATTTTACTGCTTTTGTGCTTCCTACTTTCTTTACTCCTACCTATGATCTTTCCTTTTGACTCAGAGACCCCTTTAACATTTCTTGTGGGACTGATTTTGTGATGACAAATTCTTTTAACTTTTGTTTGTCTTGGAAACTCTTAATCTCTTATTTTGAATGATAGCCTTGCTGTATAAAGTATTCTTGGTTGCAGGTTATTTTCTTTCAGCATTTTGAATATATCATGCCATTCCTTTCTGACCTGCAAAGTTTCTGTTGAAAAATCTGATAGCCTTATGGTGTTTCCCTTGTATCTGTTTGTTTTTCTCTTGCTGCTTTAAAAATTCTCTATCACTGTTTTTTTCCATTTTAAATATTGTGTGTTTTGGTGTGGACCTGCTTGGGTTGATTTTGTTGGGGGCTCTCTTATGCATCCTAGATTTGGATTTCTGTTTCCTCCCCAGTTTCAGGAAGCTTTCAGCTATTATTTCTTCCAGTACACTTTCTGCCCACTCTTCTCTTTCTTCTTCTAAGATCCTATAGTATGAATGTTATTACACTTGCTGGTATCATTGAGTTCCCTAAGTCTATTTTTCTTTATTGATTTTTCTTTCTCCTGTTCACCCTGGTGGGTTTCCATTACTCTGTCCTTCAGTTTTCTGATCTATTCTTATGTTTCCTCTAGTCAACTATTTATTCCATCTAGTGTATTTTTAATTTCAGTTATTGAATTCTTCATCTCTGGTTTGTTCTTTTGTGTGTGTGTGTGTTTTCCATCTCTTTGTTGAGAGTCTCACTGAAGTCCTTCACTCTTGTCCTGTCCAATGAGTATCTTTAAATTCTCTATCAGGTATGTTACTTTAAATTCTCTATCAGGTATGTTACTTATCTCTGTTTCATTTAGGTTTCTTGCTGTGATTTTGTCCTGTCCTTTCATTTGGGATATACTCTTCTGTCTCATTTTGTCTAACTCTCTATGCCTGGTTCTCTGTGTTAGGAAAGTCAGCTATGTCTTTTGCTCTTGAAAGTAGTGGTCTTAAGAAGAGGTCCCCTAATGCCCTGCAATGCAGTGCCCCCCATTTACCAGAAACAGGAGCTTCAGCAGTATGTCCTATGCATATTGCATGTGTCCTACTATTGTGGCTGAGCCACTTTTGCCTTCAATTTTGTCATCTGCAATTTTCTCTATGCCTGTTGTGGGCAGGATTTGGTCTCTTTGTTGTTAGTGGGCCAGTCTGGGGTCATCTTGAGGTTTGAGATGAGTCATACTAGGTGTTTGCTGGAAATGTAGTAGTACTAAACTGCAGAGCACTTTCCTGTTTTGTCCCCTGAGAAGCTTTTATTGGTTGGCAGGGCCTGCAGTCACACCTGATGTCTGCCCCCAGCCCACTACTTGGGTCACAATTATAATGCTATGTGTGGTGCTCTTCCTCTCTTCCCAGGCAGAAGTCACTTTGGAGTGAAGTCGCCCCTTTTGGACCTGCTTTCACACTGCTTTGGATGGGCTCTGACCAAGGGCATATTGGAGGAGGTGATTCTGCCTGAGAACATGGGTGCAGAGCACATGATGCCAGCAAGGTCAGAGCTGCTGCAGGAAGGGTCCATAGCCACTTGGAAAAACTCAAGGGATGGATGGAAGAGGCATTTCTGCAGGAGGAGGTGGGGATGGGGTGAGCCCTGTTAAAAAGCTAGGTAGAGAGTGTTCACACTGTCCATGTATCTAGGCTGGTTGGCAGAAGGGAGAAATTACACCTTCAGAGTCTTTGGTTCTTGGACAGTTCTTCCAAAGATCTCTGTCCCTCCAGCACATGCTCTGAGATTAGTAAGTAAATCTCCTTCCTATGTATCCCCGGCGATTTTCAAACTGCTGCTTCTATATTGTATCTTAGTGGAGCTGTTTGTTGTGCTGTCTCTTTAAGGGTGTGGACTCTAACCTACTAGTACCCCCCTCCCAAGCTGATCCTGCTGATTTTTAAGGTCGAAGTGTTAAGCTCTACTGATTGTTACACCCGTCTGGTTTTAAAGCCAAATGTTATGGGGATTCACCTTATCCATGTGGGTTCCTCGTGCCTGCATGCCTGGTGTGGGGTCTGGTCCTCCCCAGGTCCATGGCATCCCTCTCTCTTGTGAACACTCATGCAGGTCCATTTAGCTCCCACCACATCTCTGCCCTTCCTTCCCTTTTCGATGTGACCTCTTCTCTACATTTAGCTGTGGAGAATCTATTCTGTCAGTCCTTAGGTCATTTTCTGGGTTATTTCACTGATGTGGGTGTTGTCTAGTTGTATCCATGGGACAAGGTAAGTTTAAGATCCTTCTACTCGATCACTTCCCTAGAAGTTGCTAAGGAACTATTAATAATGGGCCATGTTTTTTTCTTGAGCTACATCATTTAATAGACAAAATTGAGATTTTCCTTAGAAAAATGATGATTAAAGTCTCCTAAAGTTAATTGTTCTCTTTAAATTTAGGGAACACACCTTTACATTTATTTGTAACAGAGATACAATTTCTGCCCTTAACGGAAGGGCTGACATCAGGTCTGACAAAATGGCCTCTTGTTGTGGAGATAGCTTCAGTTTTCTGAGTGTCTTGGTCTATTGAGACCTGCAGCCTGGCAAGCTGGAAGATAAGGGCTGTCTTGTGTTTCTTTTCTTTTCTTCAGACAGCAGCCAAGCATGGTGCTTCTCACACAATAGATGTCAAAGAATGCTATTGACCAAATGTCTGGGTGTTTCAGTCATTTAGAATGCATATCGCTGTCTATTGTTCATATTTGAAACACAAACAGCATTAATACTGACTGTTCTGTGGCTTCTGAATTCCTTTCCCAGCTCTCTCCTCATTTCGACTAATTACTGTAATGGGCAGAGCACCCTTTCTATTTTGACAGTTAAGATGGAAGAAATTGAAAATTCGAAAAGACCATAAAGGACAGAGTCTCAAAAAAAGAATCCATTAAAGTCACTTAAAAGTTATCTCAAATCCTCAGCATCCAATGTCCCTAACTTAAAATTCCCTATTTTGTTAAGGCTTAAATGAAGTGGCTCCTTTTCCCATCCTGAAGATCACAGAAGCCATTTTACTTTGGAGAGGATTCCTCTACCTTTGTGTTATAAGTGTCCTTAAATTTTTATATAGATGCGAATAAGAATAGATAATCTTTCCTTTTCTCATTTCTGAAAGTGAATTTTCTCCTTTCATCCTCTAAGACGATGAATAGAGAAGGGCATATGAGAAACTGGTAAGTGGGGTTGTTTATCCATCAGCTATAAGATTAATAACACACAGAGCAATTCTCACAGTTATTATATTTATAAGCAGGAATAGCTTGAGGCAAAATTGAGAAAGTTTTCAGAATTTCAGAATTCCCTCCAGAAGAGCTTTGTGCCTGACTTTTCTGGACTCCTTTTACTTTGTTCTCCCTTGCTTTTGCATATTCCTTCCTCCCAGGCTTTGCCTGATATCTGGCTAACAAATGTGATCAATTCCCCCATTTAAGGTAGCATTAATCAATTATGATTCAGTGTGTTACAGAAGAGTTGTATCATATGCACATTTAACTTAAATCAAGCACGGGCAGAGGGTTTGAAGATCGAAAAAGATGAGAGAGAGGAAGATAATGAGTTATAATGTGTTCCCCATTCTCCCAGTCAGCTCTCATAGCTGGGAGGCTTAACCAACAGTCTATTTATTCAACCAAACATATTTATATTTCACAGTCCTGGGAGCTGGAAGTCAGAGAGCAGGGTGCAGCATGGTATGGTTTTGGTGAGGCCTCTCTTCCTAGTTTGCAAATAGCCACCAACTCTCTGTCTCTTCACATGTTGGGAAGAGAGAGAGAACTCCCTCTTTTTTTTTTTAAATTTTTTTTTTTTTAAGGTTTTTTATTTATTTTTGAGACAGAGAGAGACAGAGCATGAACAGGGGAGGGGCAGAGAGAGAGGGAGACACAGAATCGGAAGCAGGCTCCAGGCCCCAAGCCATCAGCCCAGAGCCCGACGCGGGGCACGAACCCACGGACCGCGAGATTGTGACCTGGCTGAAGTCGGACGCTTAACCGACTGAGCCGCCCAGGCGCCCCGAGAACTCCCTCTTTTTTATACAGCCACCAATCCTGTTGGGTTAGGGGTCCACCCTTATGATCTCATTTAATCTTAATTTCCTCCTAAAAGCCCTATCTCCAAAAATAGTCACAATGAGGAGTTAGAGCTTCAGCATATGAATTGAGGGGTTGGGGGGGGACGAAATTCAGTCTATAGCATCCATTCTATTCCATTTGTGGATGATCAGGATGAACAAAATGGCAGACCTGTCTATATCTTACATATGTATGTAGGTATATATATTTATATATTTCTCCTTGGTCAGTCTCAAGTTCTATTTCCATTCCATGAATGCCCATATGTTCAAATGGGCCGGATTTGATTCTAAAATTTAAATATATGTTAATTTCCTGTAGTATGGCTAACGACTTCATTTGATATCAGTTGAAGAAATAGTTTTCTGTTCCAATAATACTGGGGAAGAAAAAAATGATGTAAAATTTGCTGAGAAATGGCATATATGCATGCTATACTTCATGGGTAATGTAAGAGACTTTCACTTATTTGAGTGTGATTTTTCACCTTAGAAATTGCTTTTAGATCTGTATGGGACTTTATTATACATTTGGATTTCAAATCGTTTTTATAGCATAACCTGAAGTCATGAGTAGTCTGGGAATTACAGATACTTGTTAGGATGTATTTGGGTGAGGAGACCTAAGGGTACTTTGAAAACATGCATAGGCAGTGCCCATCTCTGACTATAGATAAAAAATGAATTTTTACATAAGACTTTGTGATTTATAAAATGCTTTTATAACCCTCACATAAAAAATTAACATGAAGTAAAGTACAAACTTAAAGTGACCTGTTGATTAATTCAGGATATTATTAACATGTCTCAGAAATGATCAATAAGTTCTGTGCAGTGGGACAGTTATATTCGAATGAACTTCCCTGGAAACTTGGTCTCTTGTTATTAAAATTGGAATTTAAAAAGAAATAATTCTCAGGTAGGAAACAGTTGCAGGAGAACAGTTTATTTAACACTTATTTATTCAGGAAGTATTTGAATGTTGACTAAATGCCATCACTGTTCTAGGTTCCAGGGAACACTTGAGATCAAGATGCGCAAACTTGTTCTAATGGTGCTTACATGGAGTGGGGAGGGAAATAGGCAATAAACAAATACAATAAGCATAATACCAGCTGGGAGTAAATTGGGCTAACATTACAGGGTGTCTGGATTGTTGTTTTAGATTTAGTGATTAAGGAGTACCAATCAGATTTAAGGCAAGCTCTGACTGACGAGGAGCCAGTCATTCAAAGAGAAGGGAGAGCACAATGCTACCAAAGGGCATAGCTTGGACAAAGGCCTGTGGTGTGAATGAACTGCTATGTTTGCAGATCAGGTACAAAGCAGCATATCCATCTGTAGCAAAATGGAAAAAGGGGAGAGTAGCTACAGTACTGGTCTTCCTCAAGAAGATGTGTAGGAATTTGTAACAAATTAGAGACACCAGTAGAATAAGCTATGTGAAAATAGTTGATGGAAACTGTTTAAACTGTATACTCTGAGCCAGTGCAAAGAGATAGAAAATTCTCTGAAATTATCATAAATGTCCTGATATGAGAAAATTATCATTTCAAGGGAGATAAACCGGGAGATTGAGAAAATGACCTGCTTTCCCCAGTATGCTATACCAATATTACCATTTATTATGTGTGTCACAGCAGTGGAAACAGAAGAACAAAGATTTCGCCAGCACCTTAGTGATGCTTAGCTCTAGCACTACCATCATACTAGTTATCTGTAATGTGGGAATGCTCTGTGTGTATGTATGTATATATGTATGTATGTGTGTTGTGTGTGCTGTGTGTGTGTGTGTATATATATATAAATGCATGTTATATGTATGCATTATGTATAAAACATGCATTTGTGTGTCATATGTAAATATATATTATGGATTATAAATGTATATAGATACATGTATAAATATATGTACGCATATATATTTATATATACATACATATACATCTGTATATATCTGTCAGAACACAACAGAGGCTATCAGAGTAGAACAAAACATTGGTAAACCTAGGCTTTGAATTCAGGAAGATTGGGGGTTCATCTCAGATCATACCTCCTAAGGCTGTACTTCCTTGGGCCAATTACTTTATTGGTCTATAGCTGAGTTTTCTTTTCCAAACAGTGAAAATAAAATTACCTTACTTGCAGCATTGTTGGAAGGACTAAATAATGTAATACTGACTAGTTATGCACTGACTAGTACATGACAGAAATTTTTTAAAAAATGGAGTCTATTACTCTTACCCTCATTTAATGAGTTCATTCCATTTTGCACATTCTGTCATTCTCAACTAAAACTTATGTTGTCACTATGTATGTTAAGAAAATTTCTTCAGGGACTGTAAATGATAAAGACCTGAATTTGGTTGGACCCACCCAAAGAAAATTACTCCATTAAATAAAATGAAAAACCCAAGCAACAAAAAGTCTATTGCCTTTAACAATTATCTTGGTTTAGAGGTGACACTCCTTTATTTTGTAACAAACATGATTTCCCATAAGCAAAATGTTCATAAGCCTCATTTTGAAGACAAGGACTCAGGGGTACAGAAGGGCTTATTTTCAAAGATGGAACTACCAACACGGCATCCTCTGTATATTTCTTATTTGAAAATTCTGAGAATCTACTTGGGCAATGAATATGCTGCCTAGTGTCTCATATTCTGAATTTGGTCAGTATGATTAGGAAAGGGAAAGGAGTGGAAACATGACAGAGTATGGGCTGCAGCTATTTCTAGAAAAGGCGGAGTGAGCATTTACTGTAAAACATAACCCATGCACTTACCAGCAAGGAAGGATGTAGAAATATTTTTCAGCTACTCAGCTAGAATAAATAAAACCTTCACTTTAAGGAGTAGATTTCTGACAGTAGTAAGAGAGTTTTTAATTAACATCAGAGTTATTATTAGAGGTTTCCATAAGTAAAGCTACCCTTGATCATTTTTTTATCCTCTTTTGCATGGAAAGATGAAGACAGTATAATGTGTTCTTGGGTATTTCAAATCAATTAAGAACAGGTTCCCCAAATAGAGAGAGTGTGTGGGTTATTTGTTTTACTCTTTGTTCAAACTATGGCATTCACACCATCCACACACTTACATCTGTGGTCTAGAAGTTAGGAATGATTGGGGTGGCTTCAGTGGCTTCTCTAAATGGAGACAGAGCTACACTTCCCTGTTCTGAGAATGATGTTGTTGGGTGAGACCCTCTCCCAGGTGTATAATTATCTCATTGCTAATAAGTTATGAAGTGAAAGAGTCCTAAAACAAATAGAAGTTTCAAAGAAAATAAATTAAAATGAATCTGGCTGTGTTTATTTTATTCCAGTTGTACTAGCAAAATAACAGCAAGGATGGAGGAAAAATATGGAAAGGATGGATAAATTTCAAAATTTTATGCTAAAAGCAAGGCTGCATTTTTCAAAGGGAATTACTGTTAATAAAGAGTAAAGAGAGTAGTAAGCAATAGAACTTCCTCTGATGTTTTTATTAAATTCCAACAAAAAGGCAGGGGCGCGACTCCTTACTTACTATATGTACAGCTATGGCATTGACAATTGGCTTTATCAAAGTCCCCCAGGAAGGGACCATACTGTCTGGAAAGTCAGGGACAAAGTGGCCAGACACATAGCCTTTGAGTGTTAAGGGTCCATTTTGATTAACTCATTACTCCAGGTCTGTTCTCAAATGGTCCTTAGCTGGTTGGGTTGTGAAACCACTCCTTTCTAGAGGAGGCTATCAGAGTAGAGAAAAACATTGGAAAACATAGGCTTTGAATTCAGCCAGATTGGGGGTCCATCTCTGATAGTACCTCCTAACACTGTACGTCCTTGGGAAAATTAATTTATTGGTCTATAGCTGAAATTTTTTTAAACAGTGAAAATAAAATTACCTTATTTGCAGGGTTGTTGGAAAGACTAAATGATGTAATACTGACTAATTATGCACTGACTAGTACATGATAGAAACTTTTTAAAAATGAAATCTATTCCTGTTACCCTCTTGAGTCCCTTTTGGGTGAACAACAATCTAGGTTTTCACTGAAAGTCCTGGATTCTGGATTTTAGCACTGAAATTCCCACTCCTCAGGAACTGCTTAGCTCTGAACAAATCAAAATAATGTTTACCATAGATGGAACTATTTTCTTGATTTTAGTATGAACTCCTTGTGCTCTTTAACTTTTTTGATGTTTCACTGCCATGTATATTTATTTAGTAGACCTTTACATAATGCTTAGCATATGCACTCTTTTAGGCTTTCTCAAATACTTACAAATACTTCAAATATTTAATCATCATAAAAACTGAGGTATGTATTATTTCCTATTTACAGATGAGGAAACTGAGGCAGAGGCAGGTTAAGTAAGTTGCAGGGCGCATAACTATTAAGTGGAGGAGCCCAGTTCAAATTTCAAATTCTAATTCTAGAGTCCATGCTGTTAATTACTACCCTTATGTTGTCTGCATGTGGTGTATATATTCTAACTAGTAGTATCTACAATTAAGATGAGAATTCCATTTTATTCTCCTTCACGGATTTAAAACTTGGCTTTACTCTGTACTTCTGAGTTGTACCTCTTTTGAGCTGTAACCTGACACAAGTACTTTAATGAGGTTTTTAAGGGCTTTGAACATCATGGGGGAAGGGATATTATAAAAGGCAGGATAGTAATATTGTCAAATGATATGCAAGGCTGAATTTTTCAGTGTATGAATCTTTAGGATCCCTGTTTTCAGCTTTCTTCTCTTATTGATTTGTCATATCAAAGATGAGAGATGTTCTCTTTAAAATATGCTGGCTCCTTTGAAAGAAAGAAAAAAGAAGAGATTTGATAGAAGAAAATACTTAAAACATTAATCAAATCAATTATTTTGACTGGAATTGGGTAGTCACCTACATGTCAGATTACATTAATATAGTTTCTAAACATCATTTATGCTTCATTTTGAATTGAACAATTCTTTAATTGAAGTCTATCATTCTCTTCCCCTCTATCCTGACACTCCTCACCCCAAACACACACTCACACAACTTTGTCAACCTCTTGATTACTGGCTATGCTGTAAATCCCAATGAATAGTTGTGTGTTTTTGCCACAATAGCCTGCAGCCCTTTACGCTTTTTTTAACATTTATTCTTTTTTTTTTTTTTTTGAGAGAGACAGAGAGAGAGAGAGAGAGAGAGAGAGAGAGAGAGAGAGAGAGGCAGAGCATGAGTGGGGGAGAGGCAGAGAGACAGAGGGAGACACAGAATCCGAAGCAGGCTCCAGGCTCTGAGCTGTCAGCACACAGCCCGAAGCGGGGCTCCAACTCACAGACCATGAGATCATGACCTGAGCTGAAGTTGGACGCTCAGCCGACTGAGTCACCCAGGCACCCCTAGCCTGCAGCCCTTTAATCTGATTAGTAGTGTGGGTAGATTGAGGGTTATGAAGAAGTCTTCCTCAGTCTTCTCTTTACCTGTTTAATTTACCACTTTTCCTGGAAATGTTTGAGAATATGAAAGTCTTCTGTCTGTCCTCTTTTTACTGATTTATTTAGAATTCACAAATGCTTCATTCCAGCATTTCTTCCTTTAACTTAAGTCACAAATTTAAATTCAGCAGAAGGCACACTATCTTCACTTCATGTTATTTCATATATTTTTATGGCAGTCGACATGAAATTTCTGAAGGGTAAGGTACTATTTTGGGCATTTTCTGAAATGAAATGGTGGTGCTTCCAGATTATTCTAGAACCATTTCACAAAGCACATTCTGTTAGCCCCTAGAATGTAAACCAGAACTTGCCTCTCACAGGCATGCTACCAAGAATGTGTTCACGATCAGCTTTTAAATTCATTTCAGGAGTTTTGGAGCACCTAACATATGCAAGGCATGGTAGTCAATAGTCTCTTTTTGGGATGCTAACTTTCAGAAGATGAGATCCCTGACTTCAAGAAGTTATGTCTGAAAGGACTACAAAGTTGAACATAATAAGATTTATAGTTGAAGTGCAAAGGGCTACTGAAAGGCAGGAAAAGGACAGATGTTTATGGTGGGGTGGGAGGGGAGGGAAAAGATTGAGGGAGCCATCTTAGAAGAGGTGGCATTTGAACACACTCTTGAGGAACAAATAGGATATGAACAGATAGACATGGGTAGGTAGGACAGTTCAAGTTTGAAGGACAACAAATGCAAAGGCATATTAGGCAAGTGACAAAGTAGGAAAGGGCAAGTCTTCCAGAGAACGGCCAGTCTCCCCATGTATTTGGTACAGAGGGATATAAGTAGTATACTGACAGAGACATGGAAAGATATTTGGGTGTAAAGATGGCAGGTGTCATCATGCTTTTAGTGCGGACTTTGTAGTCAAAAGGAACAATTGTTGACTCATGTATGTGATACCATCTATAACACAGAACATAGGGCAGTTATCAGATGGCTGTAGTTATTATTATTATCCTTATTTTGTGTAGAACCCCTTTATGATATTGAGGAAGTTTTTGTCTATTCCTACTTTGTTGTGTGTGGGTTTTCTTCTTCTTTTTTTTTTAGTTATGAAGGGGTACTAGATTTTATCAAATGTTTTCTTTCTATATCTATTAAGATGATCATGTAGCTTTTATACTCTATTATACTGATATGGTTTGTTAATAGAGCTTTGGATATTGAACTAACCTTACATTCCTGGGATAATCCTACTTGGTATAGTGAAAAATATTTATAATGTGTTAGATTTGGTTTGATAGAAATGCCTTGAGGATTTTTGCATTGCAATTCATGGTGGTCTATAGGTGTTATTACTATTTTGTGATTATATTAGTCTAATTGGGCTCTTACAATAAAATAGCACAGTCTCTAAGGCTTAAACAATAGAAATTTATTACTTGGGGTTCTGTAGGGTAGAAAGTCTAGGACCAAGGTGCTGGCTGATTTGGTTCCTGGTGAGAGCTTTATTCCCGTCTTAAGGATGGCAACTTTGTCTTCACATGGCCTTTCGTTTGAGCTTGTGGAAGGGGCGGGGTTGGTGGGGGAAAGGAGAGAAAAGAAGGGAGGGAAGGAAGGGAGGGATTTTCCTCTTATAAGGCCACCAATTTTATTTAATTGGGACTCTACCCTTATTTCAATTAATTTTAATTACATCCTGAAGGCCCTATCTCCAAATATAGTCACACTGGGGATTAAGAACTTTGGGGAAGACACAACTCCATTCATAGCAGTGACATCTTTGTCAAGTTTTTGATAATAAGCTCATAGAATTGGGAAGTGTTTTTGGCTTTTCTGGTTTTTTGGTTGTTGTTTTTTTTTTTTTTTTGAAAGACATTGACAAGTTTGGTATTCTTTAAATGATTGGTTATGTTTTTCTTGCTACTTTAAAGATTCTATCTTTGTACCTCTCTTTTGCCATTTTTTAAAATGGTATTTTGAGAGAGAGCAGGGGAGGGGCAGAGAGAGAGAGAGGGAGGGAGAGAGAGAGAGAGAGAGAGAGAGAGAGAGAATCCAAAGCAGCCTCTGCACTGTCAGTCTGGAGCCCAACTTTGAGGCTCAATCTCAGATTGTGATATCATGACCTGAGCTGAAATCAAGAGCTAGATGCTTAACTGACTGAGCCATCCAGGTGCCCCTGTCTTTGCCATTTTTACTGTGATGTATTTGGGTGCACGTCTCTTTGTTTTTATCTAATTTGGGGTTCATTGAAATTCTTGGATGTGTTAATGAATAATTTCCTCAAATTTGGAATGTTAGTCATTATTTCTTTGATATTTTTTTCTGCTTCTCTCCTTATCATTTCTGTGTTTTCGTGTCCTCTCCTATTATGCATATGTAGGTGCCCTTAATGGTGTTCTTTATTTCTCTGAGGTTATTTATTTTTCTTCATTCATTTTTATTTCTCTGTTCTTCAGATTGTATCATTTCTATTTATCTGTATTCAAGTTCACTGTTTCTTTATTCTGCCAACTCAAATCTATTGTTGAGTACCTCTAGTGAATTTTTCATCTGTTTTTGTATTTTTCAACTGCAGAATTTCTATTTGGTTCCATTTTTTTAAAATAATGATTTCTAGACCTTTGTTAATATTTTCTATCTGATAAGACATTGTTGTCGTGTCTTCCTTTACTTCTTTTAGCAAAGATTTTTTTTTAGTTCTTTGAACAGATATCTAATAGCTGTTTTGAAGCCTTTGCTATAGTTGACATGTAGAACCTTCAAAGGTAATTTCTGTTGCCCGCTTTTTTTTCCATGTGTGTGGGACATAGTTCCCAATTTTCTGTTTGTTTGTTTTTTTACATATATTATATGTTTTTGTTGAATATTGGGCATTTTAAATAACATAGCAACTTTCCTTACTTCCAAATAAAATCAGTTCCTCTTGGAAAATCTTCAGAGATCTGTTTTATGTCTCTTTCTCCCTCTGAGAAAAACCTCTCTTCTACTGCTCCAGACCTGAGTATGGAGAATGACACCCCAGATTTTCAAGCGGAGTGCTGGACTGGAACAGTAGCCACTGGTCTTCTCAGCTTCTCTCTCCTGATATGGAACGTATAACCTATGAATTAACTGAAGTGGGGGTGATCCAGGCCCCTGTAATTAAAGACCTATATGTCTGGGGTAGAGCTTCTACCCTGTGGGTGGGGTCTACTTAGAGGAAGAAAACCCCAGATCTCACAGGTGTTTTTACTTGAAATAGAATTCCTTCAGTACAGATGAGGGTGGGTGGGTGGAAGAGCTGTTGGAAATACTAGCAGTCTACCCCTCTTGAAGAAATACTGTAGCCTTAAATTGGGAGCTGGGATAAAGAGAGCCCTGTATTCCTGGTTGTACTTGCCCAGAGCGGAGCTTCTATCATACTGAACTGGGATGGGGGATGTTTGTGATGCAAATGCCACAAACTCTTCCTCTTCTTACCAAGACTTAGTAGATTTTCTCAAGGAAATGTTTCTTCATTTTCTGTATTCCCTTAAACCCATTTCCAGAATTTTTGTTCATTTGTTTTTTTAAAAAAATATTTTTCACTAGTTATGATTGTCTTACTGGGGAGAGGGTCTTGGAGGTCTTCATGCTGCCATCCAGAAATCTGGAACTTCTAAGCCTATTATTTCTGTTAATCCTTAGAACAACTTAAGAATAAGGTGGTTAAATATCAAACCAGGAATTAAGTCCAGAGACTTTACACAATACTTTGCTTGTGGTAAGTGTTTAATAATATTTGCTGAATAAATTGATGAGCCAAAAATATCAAGCAATACAATTTAAGAAAGAATAAATTTTCAAATGAAGGCTGTTATAATAAGGACTCAATTGTAGTTGAGTTGAGAGAGACAGCATGAAAGGTGTTTTGTTTTGTCTTTTACTTTTATGGGAAAATCTTCAATTTGTAAGAAATTACAGATTTCTTAAACTTTGTACCTAAACTATTGGTCTTCATGACTAAGACCTGCTGTACAATCAATTTATCAATTCCACAGACACATGCTATTGTAATGATTCTTAAATTAATTCATTTTAAGAGATGGTTCATTTGGTGACTTCACATACAGAATGAAGCCCTTGGAGGGGAGGTGCTTACTTAATGTTACACTGGTGGAATTCTTGGGGCATATTTGGGAAAGCCATTGGGAGTTGTTATTGCTGGAAGTAATTGAGCTTATAAGTGCATGGATGAAATTAGGGAGAAGGAGCCTTTTTTGTACACACCAAATAGTGTTCTAATGGGCAGAAGACTTACTCTGGAATGACAAAAGGTTTAAGTGATCACACTCAGTTCAAGGAAACAGGCTAATGATCTGGGCTGCTATACTAGATAGAGCGTAATGTAATACATATCATCTTCTAGCCCAATAGTTTGGAATAATGTGTTTCAAGACCTCTAAAAGATTGTTTCTTGAGGAATGTGAAAGAATGAGAGAGAGTGGGAGAGGAGAGGAAAGGAGAAGTGAAATGGAATGAATAGAGGAGTGGTAGCTCTATGGATGTTGTTAGCTTTCTTTGCCTTTGTTGTAATCTTACATATGGAAATGAGAATATTGACAAAAGTCCTATAAGAAATCAGTAAAGTCATTGTGACAAAGTCAAGTCCCAAGGTTTTGTCTTATTGAGCCCACACTATTACATGTGAAATCACAGGCACAAAACAGGCTCTGTGTAGAGGACTACACAGAATTGAAAGCAATGATGTAAGTATGGTGACTTACTATAGCTAACTACTTGTGCAGCATGGGGAGCAGTAGCTCAGAAAGGCTGTAATTTCTGAAGGAGAACATGGAGCCAGTTGGTGAGCAAGAGTAGAGATAAAAGGCAATGAAGAGGAGCTTCAAGGGAGAAGTAACCCCCAGCAATAATAAAAGGAAACTTTAGTGGCTGAAGAGAAACCCAAGTGGGTGATCACAGAATCACACCAGCAAGGAAGAGATTGGGAAAGCTGGTGTTTTCTGGTTATTTCTGGTAGAGGCTAGAGCCCAAGACTTTTACTATCATCATTCCATCCTTTGATGGTGCCTCAAGCACAAGGAAGGTCAAGTGTATTTCTCTGATGGTATTCTCTTTTGCGAAAGGTCTAAATGAGAAAAGAAAAAAAAAGGAAACATTTTTGTACTCTGATGATCTTTGCTTTTGTTTATGTCTCCTATTTTTTCTTTTGAAAGAAATCCTCTGGCTCATACCTGTTAACACCTGAAGCCAGATACCAGGATCTATGATAATTTTGTCTTGTCTAGTTCCTCCCAGAACAGTTAATCTTTCTTTTTGGGCTATAATAACTGCAGTGCTGTAGTCTCAGAGCAATGAAACCAAGTTAGACCTGGGCATGAGAATGCTGCCTACACTGAATTGAAACCTTGAAAAGCAGCCATGGCTTTTTCAGCTCCATTCATCTCCCAAAGCAAGTAGCAGTGTCTGCCAGATGGAAGTAGTCTAATTTGGTAGATGGAAACATTTCTAAGACTTGTGGACTGTATCACAAATGCTGCCAGTTGAAGTCTCTTACACAACTCAGAATTGTATTCTCCTAACTGTATCTTAGGCTTTAGAAAGCCCAAAAAGAGTACTGAAGAAAAATAGAATGGAACAACATCTGTCCCAGACAACTCTTGCAAAGTTTGCTGATGTCATTTAGAGTTCAAACATTTTGTGTCCTACCTCTAATGGGTTAACAGCATTTCAAGGATTTTTTTTCTGCCCTCAGTACATCTTTAAATGACAGGCACAGATGTTTGGTTTCACTTCTTAGCATCCTCAACCTGGGCATTCATTGTCTAAACACTGGAGTTTCGGTCATCACATGAATGATTACAAAATACACAGCCAAGTCCCCTGTCCTTAGCCACCTTCAGCTAAGGAGTGGGTCATTGGATAATTAGATATTTGAAAAGCACCTTGAAATAAGGGCTATAAATAATTCCTTTCTCCAATTTTAGAAAGTTCCATGGAAAGAAGGGTCATTGGAAAAATCCTTGGATCACCCTGCAAAAAAGACTGGTATTTGTTTGCCTGGGAGTGATTCAGGGTGAAAGGGAGTATGGTATGCTGGAAACAGGTCCTGATAGAGAGGAGAATGAGTATCTAGTCTTTCTGTGTCACTAATTGGCTGTATAAGTTAGGGAAATCCCTTCTCCTCATAAGCCTGTATATGTAGAATGAGGATTTAACTTGATCTGTAATGTGTTTTTGAATATTCTGTGAACACTTGTTTTACCTCAGTAACACTTTTGTAGTCTTGTTGGACTATCTTAATGGTGGTTCCTACTTTGTTACTAAGTAAGTGGTTCCTCTAACTCTGTAGAAAACTCAGGAAGCCTGGTCTGAAGTTTTCTGCGAAGGGAGAGTAGTTGATGTGGCATACCAAGGCAGGACAAAGATAGAAGAAGTGGTGTCCCAGGAAGCCCTTGGCATAGTCAGCACATACAATTCAAGATGTTAGCTTGCTGTCTGGAATTCTTGAATATGTAACAGTCTTCTTCCACAAGGCCTACTGCTGATAGAAGACCAGATGAGGAATGTGTTCATGGCTGAGGAGAAAACTATAAGGCTGTGGATTCTGAAGTCAGACAGATCTTGGAGCTCTAATAGCACAATTCATTAGCATGTGGTACTTATGTGAACTCAGATCTCAGTTTGTGACTCCAGTTTGCCATTTACTAGCTTTGTGTTCTTTGGAAGTTTTCTTAGGCTTTCTAAGCCCTAGATGATTTATTTGTAAAATGGGGGAAAGTCAGAGATTATCTCAGATGATTTTAGGGAAAATTATGTAGGTAAAGTGTGCTTAGCACAATGTCTGGGGAATAGAAAGTTCACAGTATACATTAGCTATACCCATTTTTATTAGTAAGATCACGGGGTAATGAAATTTAGGTTTACTTTATGAATACCTATTTATGAATGAATACCTTTAATAAATACCTATATTATGGTTATCACACTATAGATATAAAGAAGAGGAAGACATGGTATTTTTCCTCAGAAAACTTAAAATCCTGTTTTTGAGGCAAAATGATGGCCCGTGTAATCAAAGGCTTATGAATTCTATCATGTTGAAAAAGGTGTTTAAAAATTGTATTAATTACAAAGGGGTGCCTGAGTGGCTCAGTCGGTTAAACATCTGACTCTTGATCTCAGCTCAGATCTTGTTCTCAGATCTTGATCTCATGAGCTCATGAGTTCAAGCCCCACACTGGGCTCGGCACTGGATGTGAAGCCCACTGTAAAAAAATTATGAAAAAAAGTATAGATAGATATATTTTAATTGTATTAACAAAGTTACCAATCATAGTGAGAAATGCTCTAGTTTAAAAAAGTATATCTAATTGAATTTCATTTAAAAGATTGCTGATTATGTAATAATAATAATCCTTAAAGTTTAAGCCTTTGAAAAATTGAGTTCTAAAAATATATAATTGGACCATTTTAAACCCTAGGTCTTTGATTCACGTATAATTTTGGCACTGGGGTTTCAGAGTGTGTGACTATCAGGCACCTGGCAGAGATGGATTAGGTCCAAATCCAACCAGAAGCTTAGTGGCAGATGGCTCCCAGTGTAGTTACTCCAGACTTGGAATGTGTAAGAAGTTAAATGCTCAGAGGCTGAAACCTAATTCATTACAGACATATGTGTGCTGAGTTTGGGGGAATCTGTGGCCCCCAAGAACAATGTTGTATACCTAATAATGAATGAGGATCCATGCACTAGAGTGACCTCAAACTATCACAGTTTACTGCTCCCAGGCCTCTAGGTGACCTCCCAAGACCATGGGACATTATTCTTGGGTGGTCTGAGGACACAGTTCAGTTTATTCTCATTCATTTTATTTGCCAAGTATCTTATTATGCAGCTTAATCTGTTTCTTCCAAACCCAGTGGGCCAGATTCTCCTATTTATTCAAGGTTAGAGAAACTCCTGTCCTAAGAACCTTCCCTAAAAGCCAGGGAGAAAAACACTGTCTCTAGTACAAAGAAATTCTAATTGACTATTTTAGCCAGCCATTGCACTCAGGCATAGGCACAAGTTCTCAAATATTCCTTACACTTGTGAGGCACATAAAAGAAATGTGCTCATTGACCAGGATGCCTGAACCTAGCATCTCCTCCTGTTTCCCTCTTAAGTCAGCCAGCCTCCCTGCATCAGAGTGGCTTTTCTCAGGGGTTTCCTTCAGCCAGAAGTTCCTGAAGTACTAAGATTCTAGTAGGAAAACACTATAGAGGCTAGAGAAGAATCCTTTAGCTTAGATGATCAGACAACAAATATTCATAAAGTGTTTATTATGTAATAGGAATAGCCATGTGCTGATGATATAGATATTTGTTCGTGGGATTTACATGGTCCAGTGGACTGGTCCTCTCCCTAATTATAGGTCAGCAATAGGTGGGGTCATATCCTTTAAGGCAGACTTTCTCAATAGTGGCACCATTGGCATTTTAGACCCTATACTTCTTTGTTGTGGGGAGCTGTCGTGTGCATTGTCTGATTACCAGCATCCCTAGTTGCTACCTACTAGATACCAGTACCATCCCTTAGTTGTGACAAAGTCTCCAGACATTGCCAAATGTCCCTTAGGGTCAAAATCTTCCCCAGTTGAGAACTACTACAATAAGACCATGCATCCTACTCTCTGTGCTCCTCTAAAGTCACCTGGGAAGGGGCTGGTTTTTCAGTTTCCATTCAGGCCTCAAGGTTCACATATCCCATAAACCATGTTTAGATGAGCTTAAATATATTGTCATGGCTCTAGACCAGCTTTTCCCAAGACAATGTTTCATAAACACTGTTCCATAGAATGTCAATTGATGCAGGGTTAAAAACAATGAGTCCTATTGTCAAGTACCCTTGACACATACTGGGTTAAACAAATTTAAGCAAATGTCTTTACTATAGAACTTCTCATTGTTTTTGAAATGCTCGCATGAATTGTAACTCTCTACAAGGGAATATAGTACTTAACATCCCCACACTTATTTCAATGGAGATCCCTTTTTTACAGAATGTTTATTGATCTCCTTGAGAACAGAATTCTGAAATACCACTTGGGAAATGGTACTCCAGTTTTCACTGGAGCCTGTTGGCTTAAGAAAAGGTCTCCTCGACTATAGATGCTGGAGAGGATGTGGAGAAACGGGAACCCTCTTGCACTGTTGGTGGGAATGCAAATTGGTGTAGCTGCTCTGGAAAGCAGTGTGGAGGTTCCTCAGAAAATTAAAAATAGACCTACCCTATGACCCAGCAATAGCACTGCTAGGAATTTATCCAAGGGATACAGGAGTACTGATGCATAGGGGCACTTGTACCCCAATGTTTATAGCAGCACTCTCAACAATAGCCAAATTATGGAAAGAGCCTAAATGTCCATCAACTGATGAATGGATAAAGAAATTGTGGTTTATATACACAATGGAATACTACGTGGCAATGAGAAAGAACAAAATATGGCCCTTTGTAGCAACGTGGATGGAACTGGAGAGTGTGATGCTAAGTGAGATAAGCCATACAGAGAAAGACAGATACCATATGGTTTCACTCTTATGTGGATCCTGAGAAACTTAACAGAAACCCATGGGGGAGGGGAAGGAAAAAAAAAAAAAAACCAGATGCTAGAGTGGGAGAGAGCCTAAGCATAAGAGACTGTTAAAAACTGAGAACAAACTGAGGGTTGATGGGGGGTGGGAGGGAGGGGAGGGTGGGTGATGGGTATTGAGGAGGGCACCTTTTGGGATAAGCACTGGGTGTTGTATGGAAACCAATTTGACAATAAATTTCATATATTAAAAAAAAAAAAAGAAAAGGTCTCCTCTAAGGTCATCTGAAGGAAATTTAGCAGCACGTACAAGCAATGGGAAGTACGGCAGCAAGTTAGTTAAGTACTGGAGTCAAGCTGAATCTTTTCAAATCACAGCTCTACCACTTACTATTCCTGCATCCTTGAGCAAATTACTGAAGTTCTCTGTGCCTCAGTTTTATCTGTAAAATGCAGTTATGAATGGTGCTACTTCAGCAATCTCTGGATGAGGATTAAATAAGTAAATAAATGTAGATCATTTAGAACATCACTTAGCATAGAAGTCCTGAACTGATACTAGCTATTATCCTTACTAGGTCTTGGAAGCAATATAGTAAATTCATAGCTCTGCTATGAGTTCTGTGGGGCTATTTTAATTGGGACAAAATAATTGTTGTAGCAAATTGAAAGAGTCTACTTGTTTGCCTGAGGCTTTAGAACATTGTACAATTTCCCATATGTATGAGAGAATTAAAACACTATCCTGGCTGAAAACTGGTAAGTACTGTTTCAGGTGTAGAAAGATCAAAAACAGACTGGTGAAGAAATGAATTTTCCTTCCTGTTCACCATTCTGGTATGTTTAGGTTACTGGTTTTAAATATTAGCTTGGATTTTTGGCAATTGACCACTTGCCATGAAAGAAGACCAAAACTATGATGGGCTTTGATGTCCCACTATGAGTTTCAGAAACCTAGCACAGAAATCCTTATAGAATCAGAGGATGATGAGGGTGTTCAACAAAAAGAGTTGGTAATATTGCCCAGTGATGTAGGGAATTAATCTCAAACTGTAGTCTAGTAGAGGAAGCCTTAGGTGGAAAGGTGATAGAATTGTGTATATCACTCCTTGAATTTGAGGCCATTTGTCATACCATTTGTCATAGCTAGGGCCACTGAAACACCTACTGTGCATTTAGGCCTAACTCAGACTTTTGGATCCATCATTTCTTTGGTGATCCAGTCCCTGCTTTGTATCCAGCTTTCCAGGAATTTTGATTCTGTCTCCTCTCCCCACCAAACTTGCATTCCAATCCTTACCTCAGTTCATAGCTCCCCATTTCCTCTGGGCCTGGGGGCCTGCCTTGTCCCTTACAAATCCTTCTGTAACCTGTTCAGACACAAAGGGCCGAATCTTTTCTGATAACTCATTAAAGCTAAGACATTACTATCTACCTCTTTCCTCTCAAGGATTTTTAAAGGACTCAAGGTTTCAACTGGGGTACCAGGGATAGCTTGTTGGAGGAGGTGCACTTAAGCATGTTAGTTTCCATGGTTTTCCTTAAGTCACATTCCATGTGATGGGCCATCCTTGGCATTGATTGTAACTCCATTTTTCTTGTGTAGTTTTGCCCAATAATTGTCTCCATTTTATATCTACAAGAAACTTAATGCACCTTTCTTTTAGTCCTTATTATTTTCACTTTATCCCAGACATGAGATAGCAGAATACATTAGACAAAACTATTACTTCATGCCTGAGTTATTCTGAAGAATAGGTCAGGAAAATCTTATTTTGTAGATGAGGGGCTAAGATTCAGGGAGGAGGTAGATAGGAGTTGTCCAGGCCATGCAGTTAAATTGACCCCTTGCTCTTCTGGTCATAAAAGATATTTAGTACATGATGACAATAGCTCCTTCTTGCTATGCTTATTATCTTGGGTTCCAGGATCTGTTACTGATGGAGCCCTATTTATGGGTGAATGACAAGGCCACTTAGAATGTGGTCTGAATTGGTTTCAAACTTTCCATGCTCAGAGGAGCCAGCAGCAGCTGACATTATAAAATCTGCTCAGGACTCATACTCAAAGCATTTTCTTAGCAACTAACGTAGCAAAGTTAAAGGATATCTGTTTTATCTTGTCTTTTTGTTCAGATGCATACAAAGAGGATCTAAGGAGGCAAGTAGGAGAGAAGAAAAGAGTCAGGCATTTCTGGGGATTTGTGACATCACACTCCCTTCACAAGGAGTTGACGAACCACAAGAGATTTTCCCCCCGCTTTTCCTGGAAGTTTTGAAGTCAGTTATGATAACTAGGAGCAATTCCTAGAGATGTCTGTAATGACCCAGCAGAGTCACCTTATATAAGGCATGATTTAAGGTACAAGATGATTTCAGGAATTGGAGGAACTAAAGACCGTGGGTTTTTAGAACAATTTAGGTATAATTTCTTTGCCCTGCTCCATTGAAAATCAGGTCTTTGACTTCTCTTTGATGGCTCATTTGCCCTAGAGCATTAGACATTCTTCAGATGGTTTGTAGAGTATTTTGAACTTTCTTCCTAGTTGGGCCTGGGGCGGTGAAAGGGAGGAAGGGATTACAACAGCAGGAGCTGGGAGTTCAGTGCCTGTCTAAGTACTGGAGGACCCCCCAGACGCTCTGTGGAAGTCAAACGTGCTTGAGTAAGAGTTGTCTGGGTTATCACAAAGCAAATACTAACTGAATGTATAAGCAGAACTAAGACTAGTGGATAGGTTCCTATTTTCTAAGCTAATATTTCAAGTATTTTCTTGACCGAGGTTGATATATGCACAAGCACATTTTCAGGAACTCCGATAGAAGAAAAGCTGCTACTTCCTTTTAAAAAATTCATTAAGAAACACAGCAAAGATAATCCAGAAGCAGTCAGAACGCTTCATATTTCATTTTAAATAACTCCTTTGCGGGTGTTGAATGCTTCTTTGCGGTACCTCTGGTACTACCAGAAGTGATTTGTAACAAAGCACTGGAGAGAAAGTATCCATCTTGAGTTAATCCAAACCCTGCGGGACAACACACACTCCAGGAATAATATTGGTTTCCTAGTTAGGCAGCAGCTGCTGTCTCTCTTGCCACCGGAATGATTGTGTTGACAGATCTTTGTAGTGTGAATCAAATCTTAAAGGCATAATGAGAAAAAGCAACACCAGAGCTCTCATCCACTCTTTTTGGTAAGACTTTTATGGAGTTGTTTTGAAATAGGGAGTTGAAGATGGAAGAGGGACCTGTCTTTTCTGCATTTGGACCCAGGAGTGCTTAATGTTGAAGGTATATTCATTTACCTGTGTTAAATTGAGCTCTTTAATGAGGGAAGGCAAAGTTAGGGAAGGAATAAAAAGGCTGCCACTTAGGTTCCATTGCTTATTAAGGCATTCAGGGATTCTGAATTTTTTTTTCAACCTAGTTTCTGAAAACATAGTAAACCTTCAGAAATAAAAACGCATTTGATCAACAGAATGTTATCTGTGAAGCTTTCAATCCATTGGTGGTGAGAGAGGGGTGGGGGACAGAGAGACAAGGACACCAACAAGGAAAGAAAAAAGCAAATGCCTGATCTTCAGAGGTAAACAATCAGGTTAAAAGCCTTGGGAGTGTTGCAACTGAAACATTCATTAGAAAGCAGAGAAGACAGAGCTGTGGTAAATTAAAGGTGGATGTTCGTGTGTGTAGAGTTTGATCTGGTGCAGTGCATTTGAAAGTGCACACGCTCAGATCCACACAAGGATGATTTTAAAGGCCAAAAGAGTCTTATAATCTTAGGGTGCTGAACTTGAAATCTGTTTTAGCCTTAGGGCCATTACAAAAATCTTGAATCATTTAAACAGTGGTAACAATGGCTGCCATATATTTTGAGCATTAATTTAGATAATTATGCAGATGCTGATTTAATCATGACAGTCCAGTCAGCTGTTTTGCTATTCCCATTTTACAGACGGTGAAACTAAGATGAGCAGAGGTTAGGTAACTTGCCTAAGGTGCCATAGGAATCAGACTCTCATGCTTAACTGCAGAGTTCTTGTGGCAGAGATGGTGATTTGTGTCCTTGCATTTCTCAGCCTCCCTGCAAGGAGACAGAATTCTGGCCAATGAATTGGGAGCAGAAGGCAATTGTGTGACTTCCAGGGTGAAGCAATTAAGGGTTTATGTTCCTTATCCTAATTCTCTTTTCCTCTTCCACTGGGAATGCAAAGTTTGTGTGTTTTAAAGATGTCATTGTCTCAAGATGTAAGAACTCAAAGTCACAATTTATGAAAGTACGAAGGAAATCCTTCCAACCCACATTCATCTATGATGTGGGCAGTAAATAAGCCTTTGTTCTGTCAAACCACTTACATTTCAGGGTGTATTTGTTAGCATAGCATAGCATATCCCGTCCTAATATAAAATTTCACCATTTGTACTTTGTCTTTATTGTTTTATTCTTACTCATGTAGATTTAGTAGATAATAAAATAATGAAACTGAACATAATATTATCTCTAGAAGTGTCATCTAGAATAAGAGAATAACACAAAAATTTAGAATGGCAGTTTTTGCTTGAAAATAATGCCTTTGGGGCTGTAATCTAATTTGGGGGGTTAGGGGCCTGCTCATCTAATTTATGAAGAATCCATTGGATAGCTTTTGTTTCCAGATAGCTCATGATCTTTTGTCAACTTTTCTCTAATCAGCATATCTATGAACAGGGATCAAACTGTGAATTACTCTAGTTCTCTTCCCTTTCAAATAACTTTAAAGAAAAGTCTGAAGTACTGTATATTCCTTGGCCTATTTGACTTCTCATTTTTGATTTCAGGAGATAGACTTAATAGAGAGGGAATTTATGACAGATTGGTTCCACTAATAGGCTCATATAAGAGGTTGGTCAGCTGTAGCATCCTGAGTGCAGTGGGTCTAACTTACCTCCTTCTTACAGATGGGGAATATGAGATCAACTCTGTTTTCTGGAAGAGAGCTATTACTGAACTTTGATATCTAGCACTTTGCCCTTTGTTAGGTATTCTGAAACCTGTAAGAAGAAACTTTCCAAAATTTTCCTGGTAAGGAATGACCTTTGATTTCTTTGTAATATGACAACTGTCCATTTGATTTTTAAATGCTGATTGTGCAGATGACTGATGCAGGGAAACAGGTTCTCCCTGGGGTAACATCATGAGTGGGACCAACTGAACACCATTATGCAAACCCCTGCTCAAAATTTTATTTAATAATTACCAATCCTGATTCTGTGGTTAATTTATTTCGTTGTTTATTTATTTTTTGGTATATAATTAACATAGAGTGTTAGTTTCATGTGTGCAAAATACTGGTTTGATATTTGTGCACTTTCCTCATTGCTCACCATGGTAAGTGAAGATACCATCTGTCACCATACAACAGTATTACAATATTATGGACTATATTCCCATCATGAATGGCAGTGTTAGCTGACTTGGGAATAACCGTGCATAACATTAAGCTCAGCTGGTAGTATTAGGATACTGTTGGAAAATCTTAAGGAATACCTTTATTTCATAGTACCTTCTTCTGTTAATTCCATGTGTCATTTAAAGGCATCTAGATAGGGAATACATAGAGCTGGACTTTTGATCTGAGGTACTCTCTATTCCAGGTTTCTCTCTAATACGCTTATTTATATATTTTAAACACATCTTCCCTCAGCACATATGTCCCTAGAAAGGGTAAACTTTGATTATGTCTTCCTTAAAAACTGGTAGAAGTTAAATAAAGGTATATGATTAACACATTCAGGGGGAGGAGGGAATTGGTGTTTTGGGGAGAATGATGAAAGGGCTAGATACTTTTTGCCCCCCCCCACACATGGTCATTGCCATCAGAAACCTCAGTGTTTGATTCTTCTAATAGATTTTATATATGTCACCTTTTCCTTCTTTTAGATTTATGTTGGTAATTTAGCTTTGAAATCTCAATACCAACTGAACACCATTATGCAAACCCCTGCTCAAAATTTTATTTAATAATCACCAATCCTGATTCTGTGGCTGATTTATTTGGTTGTTTATTTGTTTTGGGTATATAATTAGCATAGAGTGTTAGCTTCATGTGTGCAAAATACTGATTTGATATTTGTGTACTTTCCTCAGTGCTCACCATGGTAAGTGAAGATACCATCTGTCACCATACAGCAGTATTACAATATTACGGACTATATTCCCTGTGTTGTACTTTTCATCTCCATGACTTAGTTATTTCACCACTGGAAATGTGTACCTCTTTATCCCCTTCATCTATTTCACCCATCCCTCTTCTATGGCTGTTTAAAAACTGATCCTGGGTTAGGGGCTCAGGGCACAGTGCAGCTGTGTTAGAGGATGGAGATCCAAAGATGCTTCTTCCCTTTTTCTTTGTATGGAGGGAAAGGCTTTCCTGGTTTTGATAGAAAGTAAAAGTTGTTCCACGTTGACAGGACAGATGAGGCAAGGCACAGCATTAGCTGTTCCATCTGGTGTTTCTTAAATAGGACAAACTATTCTTGGAGCTCTGCGAAGTGCCTGCTTCATCTCACAAGAGTTGGAAATGACTGGGCTTCTTAGTGAACTCAATAGGTGGGAGATGTGACTTGTAAAGCTAAATGAAAAAAAAAAAAAAGGAGACTTAGGGCCTATGGAGAATAAATGTCTAGCAAATGATTCTGTTGCTACAAAAGCTCAGCAAATAGGAGTTTTTATGATAAGCACAATTCTGTTCCCAATCCATAGATCTTATTTTTAATAAAAAGGCTCCTATTTCTCTTTAGTAATCCTTTCGAGATTACAGCTGCAGTTTATCATTTGCAATGATAAACTCACCAGTCACCAGGTGTTTAGCACAGGATTTGGGGAGGTGAGTGAAATTGAAATTTCAAAGCCACTTTCTCTGCATGTGCCTCATAAAAATTTTTGGCAGCTATTGCTGGAATAAAGCTTCCCTTCCATCCTCTTCCCTTGGCTCTGAAAGAGCTAGTACATTGCAGTGAGCTCTGTGTAACTGGATGTTCTGTGAAGTTATCTCAGCTTATTTCTCATTTTTCTGTCTTACGACTGCTGTTTCAAGTTTGATATAAAAACATTATTAGATTGCACATATGTTTCTGATCAGGAAGTTCTTGAATAGTTTCTTGGAATCACCATATTCTAATAGAGTTAAAAAGGCAAGCTTAAAAAGACCACTCCTGGATTGTGACTTGACCTCATGAGTCATATTGATAATCAGGTCCAGTTACATTAGATTTCAAATGTAATTTGCTTTGGTTTCTTATATCTCTATGTATTTGTGGAAAGAATCCATTTACCAGAGCGTGAAAAACTTTAAGATACCTAGGAATAACTTTAACAAAAATGTTAAAGGTACATATTTTACAAAAAAATATAAATCTGTACTGAAAGATACAGAAAATACTGACAGAGAGGTATAACATGTTTCTGGTGTGGATGATTCAATATTGTAAATACATCAATTAGTCCTGAGAAAATCTGTAAGTTCAATGTAATAACTGCAATAAAATTTGACTTTTTAATGTACCTTGATTCTAAAGTTTACCTGGAAGATAAATTTGGTAAAAATAGTTAAGAAAACATTGAGGAAGAAAAATCAAACAGGAAAGTGCCCTTTACTTTCCTATTTTGGTGGTTGTTATATTGGCAATAATTTTCTGGACAGTTCAGTTTAATAGCAACGCATACATTTCAAAAAATTAGTGCACAAATTACTTTTTGCTGGATTAATTCAAAAGATTAATATTATACTTCATTGTTGCCTTCCTGGTTGAATTAATTCTATGTAAGTCAAACTGCCCTTAAATTTTTATTAATAGGATTTTTTGAGACTAGGACTCTGGTGTGTTTGCTATAAAATAATGCTTTAATGGTCTTATTTTTTTTATTATTTCACTACAAAAGTCTCTAAGGCTAATAAGGGATAGAAGTTTAATAAACTCAATATTGGAATTGAAGCTAAAATTATTTTTCTAGTATTATATACCCTGAGTGGGCCTATGACCAGAACAAATATTTATTATTATTTCTAAAAATAGTGAAACCATAAAAAAAAGGTCATCCATTAATTGTCATGTTTAACTTAGAGTGAAGTGTATTACTGGTTCCTTAACTGCATGTCAATAACATCTTACAAAAAGATTCAAGCTGAGAAACAGATGCAGATTTGTTGTCTAATTCACACCTAATGGAATGATGGGAATTAAAACGAATTCATAAACTGCTTTGCTGCTTCCATGACCTATAACTTGACAGAAGGTATCCTGAAGAAAGCTCATGTTTTAATAATATGATATATTTATGAAATGCTTTATTGTGTGAAATCTTGAATTTCACCTTAGGCTGCTTCAATGAACCACCTAAAAGCAGGACAATGAGATATTTGAAATAATAGATGTTTTACTAAAGACATTTATTCTCTACTAAGTCACAGTGAAATTAAATCAAGCTGAGACAGCCTGATATTTTTCTATATTAACTGAGTTTCTAATGATCACTGTGTTTGCATTAAAAAACTGTCTTGGGATGTAAAAAGATCATAGTCACCATCCTGTGAGGCTCAGCACTGTGAGTAAAATACAGCTAATAAGACAGGATATGGAATTGGAATTTGAGCCAGAATTATAGGTAAGAGAAATTCCCATGATATAATTTTATTCATTCACTTATTTAAAACTACTGAGGAGCTGCTATGGGCTAGGGATCTTGTTAGATGTGGGTCTAGTGATGAGCAAGATAAGCATTGTCACTTATTCAAGGAGCTTATAATGTAATTGATGGAGTAAACATACTGCATTTTCTTGTGAAAATTCCTTGTGAAGTTGAAATAAGGCAGTATCTGGAAAGTATGTGTGACATGCTGTAGCTAAATAAGCATTAGTTTTCATTCTCTTTGTATCTTCATACAGAGGATACTTCACTGTATTCACTTGTCAAGAAGACTTAGTATTCAGGTGATATTGATTACCAATCGAATGTGGGTCCTGAACAGTGTGAGTGATGCAGGGAAGAGGTCACAACACAAATGTACTCACTCTGTAACTTGTGAGCAAATAAGAGAGGGAGACATATATCCACAGCAGAAAAACAGTCATTGCAAAGGTAGGCATTTCAGATACACCGCAGAATGATTCTGAGGGAATAAAAGAGAGTGGTTAAGAATCTCTCCTGACCCAGTCAACTGAATATAAATGATGTAGATCTTCTTGCTAATATCAAAGTGGTGTCCCTGGGGGTGGATAGTTCTGATGAGAATGAGTGGGGTCAAATTTCAAGTTACTGGGTTATTTAGATTTGCCCTCAAGGTCCTCTATCCTTTCAGAGAAGGCATTACTTCAAGTAGAAATGAAAACTGAGGAATTACGATCAGAGAATGAAGAGTCTTTAAACCAGAGGCAGTGTTTGTGCAGGACAGGGTGACTAGCCTAGTAAACCGACTAGACATGTTCTGGATTTAAAAGGAGAAAAATCCTTCAGAAGCAGTGGACAAGCGACTGTTACCCTAGACTTATTCTAGCAGTAACTACTGAAGATTTCAAGTTCTGTTACACCAACTTTGACCCTGTTTGCTTCTGCAGTTTTGTATTGTTTGTATATTTTGTATACTGCACCACTTGGGAGCTCCAGACCCAGGCTGTCTTTCTGACCCAGACTTGCTCTTAGACAGCAAAAAGAACCAATCTGCCGAACACTGTTAATATCTTCTTGCTTTCGTTTGTTTATTTAACAACATTGGGCTTATTGAGTATTTATCAGATGCTCATACCAGACACTCTTCTGGACACAGATAAGGCACCAGTGAAAAAAAACCCAGACAAATCTACCCATTCGTGTAGAGGTTACATTATAATGTGTGTGTGTTGGGATTTGGTATAGACTGGAATACTTAAATATAATGATTAAATTAAATAGTATTAAGCTGGTAAGTACTATGTAAAAAATAGATCAAGGTAAGGTGATCAGGAATGCTGGGGGATGGGATGGTGGCATTGAGGTGATATTTGAGCCAGATATTTGAAGGAGTACAAGGAGCTTGCCTCGAGGGTATCTGAAAGGAGCAAATGGAGAGGCCCGAGGCAGCTGTGTGCCAGTTGTGTGAAAGATAATCAAGGAGGTGAGTTTGGCTGAAGCATGGGGAGAAGGGGAGACAGTAAAAAAGAACCAGGTCAGAGGGACTGGGTTCAGATTTTGTAGGGTTTTATAAGCCATAGTAAGACTTTTCAGTTTCCGCTTTTGCCTTAACTGTGGGTGATGACCTTGATACTTTGCAACCATTGGTCAAACTTCTTTTAACACTTAGTGAAGGCCAATTCATAGTTTTTAACTTTCTAAGAAGATGGAAAGAACTATGGGAGAGAAAGAGGGTTTGTGGTCCCACGAGCTAATTGTTGAAGAATACTAAGGCTGATTGTTGGTGTTTGATTATTGGTTTGTGATTGGATGTGCGATCTGAAGGTGTGAATGTACCCCCTCTTGCTGTAGGCATAAACCTTTGGCATAAGAGAATGGTTAGTGATGCCGAGACTCCCAAACTAGGATCTAGGGAGAGGCTGTCAATCAGGACATCCTACCTCCACAATGCCTGAAGACGTTAGTCACTTTTTAGCTATTCAAACACATGAAAGAGTCATTTCTTGCTCAAAGGGCTATTTTTGAATTGTTTGATTTTTTATAGTTTTAATTTTAGTGATTGGTTGTCAAAATTTTCATCCATATTTTAGAATATTTTCTTTTGGTCTATTTAATTTAAAAAATCATGACTACATTTTAAGTTTTGCTTTTAAAAGGAGGAATATAAGAAAGGAAGATCTGAGGATTTTATCTTTAATCTTAGAAACGTGAGAGACTTCGTCCTCCACCTCTTAACTCTGTAGGGGTTTTTCAATGATATCAAAATATATTTCTCATTCCAACCTTAGATGAAAAAAGGCAATTTCAAGAAGTCAGCCCTTTAGGGAGAGTTGCAGTTTCACTAAAACTAAATAAAGCAGAACAAATAGCTGGACACTTGAAAGAATCTGCAAACATATCTATTTCTTCATTTTTTTATTTACACATGCTACTTAGGGCCCATAGGTATTTTGATATTTATATGAAGATGCCGTGTATTCCATAAATAATGTTCAGGTACCATAGCTTACTCTAACACTGAATTCAGAAGACACCAAATCCAGTGAGATAAATATACATGAATTAGTTCTAGCCATGAGATTCAAATTCTTCCTGAGGGTGTTAGGTAATTTAGAAGATGAAGTCATGTGTGTCTTTGGTGACTTAGAGTACACTGAGGTGACATGTTATTAACCTATATGAGGACAAATCAGGGCCAAGGAATCAGTTGAAGCTCAGAGAGGCTGGGGCATATAACACTGAGCAGAATAAAAATTGTGACATTTGAAAGGAGAATGAGGCCAGAATAAAAGGCATTTACAAAGCAGGCGAACATTTTAAAATATTTTACTTAAAATAAAAATTTTTCCTACCAATTATTGTCTTCCCCATCTCAGCCTCCACTCATACTGCCAATACTAGAGATTTGTCCCCTGCCTGATGGTCAGTTGTGTTATGTTTTTCATATCTGGGGTTATGACTGTCTTCATGATAAAACAAGTCCTATTCCTCTGAATCCATGGCCACAGTTAGACAGAAAGGAATCTCTCCTTTAAACTTAACCACCAGGGGGTAGTCTGAATCTGAGAGTAAGTGGATAGATGAAGTGTGTTTGAGAACTTGGGTTGTTTTTTGGTCCATTTTTGGTCTTCAGACCCTGGGAGTCCAATTTTTGGAATGCCTTCTACGTTGGGAATAAAGAAACTTCTCAAAGCAGTTTTGCCTAATCACATTTTGAGTGGGTTCTTGATTCCTTCCTCAACAAATGACTTCTTACCCTCTACAGTGGTACCATCTAGGCTTTAGTCTCCCAGACCATGTCCTAGTCCCAGAACCTCAATGCTGTCACCTTCAGAGTATGACTCTGAACCTAACAGGATGAATTTCTTGAGGTCATGCTAGCTTTGAAGACTTCAAAGCCTAAATACCACTCAGAATGCCAGCGAAAGCAATTAGCATTCTGAGTGGCAACTGTCCTATCATTCATTTTGCCTCCTAACGACTTTTAAGATGTGGGTAGTCTGAGAAGCCAAATGTAACTCCATAATTCTAATTAGAATATGACTTTCAGTGTATCTGATTCATTCAGATGAAGTCAGTTTCATTTTCTTATTTTTTTCTATTTTTAATTGTAAAAAATGGAAAGAAAATGTTCAAATAGTACTAGAAACTACAAATAAAAAGAAATATGTATTTTTACTTCAGAATTCAGCTCTCTTTGCTAGAGGTAACTGTTACTCACAGGTTTTTTGTTTATCCTTCCAGGAAAGGAAAAAAAAATGTGTGTACAAAAGCATAAATATATACCCCCACACACACACCACCTCTTTTTTTTTTTTTTTTTTAATTTTTTTTTTCAACGTTTTTTTATTTATTTTTGGGACAGAGAGAGACAGAGCATGAACGGGGGAGGGGCAGAGAGAGAGGGAGACACAGAATCGGAAACAGGCTCCAGGCTCTGAGCCATCAGCCCAGAGCCTGACGCGGGGCTCGAACTCACGGACCGCGAGATCGTGACCTGGCTGAAGTCGGACGCTTAACCGACTGCGCCACCCAGGCGCCCCACACACCACCTCTTTGAAACAAAGTGGGACCATCTTGTATACATACATCTCTGCTTTGCCTTTTTCAGATTTTTAAATCTGGTATTGTTTTGGAAGTTATCCTTGAAAAAATGTCTTTACTCTGATGTGTAAGTATAAATCTAGGCAGAGCTCCTTGGTCAATGTTTATGTGTATTTTAATTTTTTGATGGATATTACTAAATTGACTGCCAAGGAGGATGTCCCAATTTCTAGTCTCATTAACATATCATGAGAGTGCCTATGTCTCCATACCATGGCCAACACAGCACTTTCAAAACCTTGATCTTTGACCTATATTATATTAGATGAAAAGTTGTATCTCACTGTTTGAATTAGTATTTCATTACTCATGAGTCAAGCTGAGTATCTTCTGACCTGCTAAATAAGCCCAGTTTTCATTTGGATTGTCATGCTACCATCCAGTGTCTTTGAGAATAAGTACAACATGTAACCTTTAAGATCAGGAATCATATCTTCATTGGTGTTGCCAATGTCGTCTGGTAGTTGTGTGTAAATATAATATTTTATTATGAAACTTTGTTGAGACCAAGGTACTTTTGTTATTACAGTGTGAGAGAAACCTTGTACTTCCCATCTATCAGGCACTTTATTAGTACTAAAACACAACACAACTTGTGCTCTGCAAAATGTTTGCACTTTTCCTTTGAAATGAATTTTACTCTTTAGGTCAAAATATTCCTCACAGTATATATATCATGCACTGCTACAAATGGACAGACTTATTGTTGACAACTTATATTTGACAGTCTTTTGCAGCATTATTTTAGTCTTGGGAAAAAGCAGATTGGTCATAATTAACATTTAGAAATTTCTTTTTGGTAAGCAAACATTTTTATTTAGTATGATCTCTGGCAGTGTCTTTATTTGAACTGGTTGTCTTGTAAACACATAATACACATTAATTGTGGAATCCAGGAGGTTGGCATTCTCTTACTTTGATAGAAGCTGCTTTGCATAGGTTGTGTTTATTAGCTATTCTCATGACACACATCGTCTGTGACTAATGTGGAAATGCTAATTGATAGTTCATAAGGAACAGACAAAAAGATATGAATGTATTTAGGGTCAGTATATATTAAAACAATTACAATCTTCAAGGAAACAAAAGTAAAGAAGCAAAAATGTTCTTATCAATATTGTGACCAAATATTTTTTTTTAAATGGTTTTGAGAAATAGTAGCCCAGGGCAGGGGAAATACTATGGGATTAAAATGAAATTGGTGCCATAATCTCAAGTCTAAACAATCTTACAAGTACTGGGAGCTATAATATAATGTTTTTGGTGAGAATTGGAATATTATTGGCCATGGTTTTAAAGTATATATTAACAGTATATTCCCTTGAGGGAGTCTAAAGTTCTCTCACTTATTTCCCCACCCCTCCACCTGTGATGAGCAGACTTTAGGGTGGGCCCCATGATCTCCATCCGCTGGTGTTCACACCCTTATATTATCCCCTCCCCTACGTTTGTGTGGAATTGGTGAGTTTCTTCTAAATGGTAGAGGATGGCAATGGTAATGGTGTGTTGCTCTCATGATTACAATATAGTATTTAAGACTTTGTCTTCCTAACAGACTTGCTCCAGAGACTCTCTTGCTGGCTCTGAAGGGAGCTGTCACACTGTAGGCTGCATATGTCAGGAAGGGAGGCCCACATGGCAAGGAACTGAGGACAGCCTGGGGAAGCCAAGGGCCTCAGATCTACAGCTACAAGGAACTGTGTTTTACTAACAACTATGTGTGAACTTGGATAGGACCTTACAACTCAGAGGAGACCAAAACTCTGGTTGACTCTTTGATTTTGGCTTTATGAGACCCCAAAGCAGGCAACCCAGATAAGCTGTGCCCAGATTCCTGACCTATAGAAACTATAGGAGTCACTCATGTGTTATCTTAAGCTGTTAAATTTGTGGTAATTTGTTATACAGCATAGAATATAACATACCACTGGAAAAAAAACACAACCTGTGGCATATTGTATTTTTGTTCAAAATATTCACTGCCTTTCTGTGGGGGCAAATTTTACTTCCCTGCTCCATTGGCATCATGTTATATGTGATGCCCATCCCAGCAGAATTATACTTTCTTGTCCTTTGAACTCAGAAGTGATCATCTGATTTCCTTGGCTCAGAGAATGTGAGTGGAAGCAGAAACTCTAAGAGCCTGCTTAAGGCTGTCAATCTTTCTCTTCTTTTTCTTTGCTTAACTATGATCTTCATTGGACATATAGTGGTAACCAAAAGCAAACATTTCTTTTTATAAGCCACTGAGATTTTATGTTTCTACAGCATAATCTAGTCTTTCCTTCTGAGGGGGGAAATTCAGACACATTTGGGTCAAGTTGTGCAGAGTTTTGGAAATTTTATCTTTCATTGGCCAATTCTCTCTAGATGCCTTCTTTCCCTTATTGTATTATCCTCCTTTGTTGATTGCTTTGAATATCATTCTGCTTCTGTGTCTTCCAGAAACCATCTGGTACAATAGAGCAGTCTGGAAATGGGTATTCTTGGGCCTTTCAACTGGGAAGTTTTCTTGGGATTAGGACAGAGTTTAAGGGGAAGGAAAGATAAAGTGCACTATTCAAGCTGTTAGGAAAAGGCTTTCTGTGGGCTGATTTTTGCATCCTCCTTCTCATCTTTATGGAAGGAAAATCTCAAATATCAAGGTCAGTATGGGGGTTGTTTAGGGGAAAAGGATCAGGAAGGACATTTGGTCTGCCTCTTGCTTAGAAAAGGGATTCTCAAGATCAGAAATGGTACAGCCCAGTTCACCAAGACAGGGAACACAGTCTTAATTAGTAATAAAGAGTGTTTCTCTTTCAAGAATGTCCACAATGCTTGACTTCTCAAGAATCAGCCATGTTAAGGGGTGCCTGGGTGGCTCAGTCAGTTAAGCATCTGACTTTGGCTCAGGGCATGATCTCACGGTACGTGGGTTTGAGCCCCACATTGGGCTCTGTGCTCACAGCTCAGAGCCTGGAGCCTGCTTCAGATTCTGTGTCTCCCTCTCTTTCTGCCTCTTCCCCGATTGTGCTCTTGCTCTCTCAAAAATAAATAAACATTAAGAAAAAAATCAGCCATGTTAATGGGCTTGTCAAGGATTTAGCAAATTTTTTTTTTTTTTTTTTTTTTTTTTTAAGATTCCTAGCATCTCTCTCATTGGAGACCCAGTAAACATTGCTGATAGCACTTAAATATTTAAGGACAGGATAATAGAAGAAGCCAAGAGAAAATGTTTCACTCAAATGCTGCCTTAAGTTGATCTTTGATCATCAATCTTTTAACGAAGGACATGAAATTTCCAGAATTTGTGTTGCTCTCTTAACACAGAATAGAGACTATTTCTTTTATATTTTTTTTAATGTTTATTTATTTTTAAGAGAGAGAGAGAAAGAAATAGAGCATGAGCCGAGGAGGGACAGAGAGAGAGGGAGACACAGAATCTGAAGCAGGCTCCAGGCTCTGAGCTGTCAGCACAGAGCCTGATGCGGGACTCGAACTCATGAGCTGTGAGATCATGACCTGACCCAAAGTCGGATGCTTAACCGACTAAGCCACACAGGTGCCCCGAGACTATTTCTAAAATTGTTTTGGAAGTATTTTACTGTGAAACAAAGTACATAGAATTTGTGCATTTATTTATACATGATAGTTAACCTTGACACACACATATATATATATATATATATATATATATATATAATTTATTGTCAAGTTAGTTTCCATACAATACCCAGTGCTCATCCCAACAAGTGCTCTCCTCAGTGCCCATCACCTACTTTCCCCTCTCCCCCAACCCCCATCAACCCTCAGTTTGTTCTTAGTATCTAAGAATCTCTTCTGGTTTGCCTCCCTCCCTCTCTGTAACTCCCCCCCCTTCCCCTCCCCCATGGCCTTCTGTTAAGTTTCTCAAGATCCACATATGAGTGAAAACGTATGGTATCTTTCTCTGACTGACTTATTTCACTTAGCATAATACCCTCCAGTTCCATCCACATTGTTGCAAATGGCTGGATTTCATTCTTTCTTATTGCTAAGTAGTATTCCATTGTATAAATAAATTACACCTTCTTTAACCATTTGAACTTTGACTTATATTGATTTAGGATTATCCTGGAGTCAGACTGCCTGGGTTTGAATTCTTATTCTGCCATTTAATTTGCTTTGTGACTTTGGATAAGATTCTTTAACAATCTGTGACCCAGTTTCCTCATCTATAAAAGACACTATCTCCTTTGACTTTTGTGGGAATTAACTAGTACATGTAAAGTGCTTGTTTAATCAATCTAACCTACTCTTGGTATTAACACACATGCTTCATAGTGGACAAATTTCTGACCTTATAATTTAAGAAAAGTCCTCTTATTATATTTAAAGTAGCATTTCATTCATTTTCAGCTCTTAACTTTTCCTGTGTATCCAGATTGGCTATATCACACATGTATTAGAAAACCTGTAAAAATCACAGCTTTCTTTAAGCCTCTTTCTTGTTATAGTCCCCCTACCAGCTGTTTGCTCTCTAGCAACAAAGTTGGAACTACAGTTTGAAAAATCCAGTTATGCTAATGAAGGAGGAAAAAGATTTTTGTTTTAGATACAGTCGCTTGCTTTTTTTGTTCTAGCTCCTGAAGTGCGCTGACTTTCATTAGCAGGCTATCAACTAAATGCCAGTGTTCTGACATGCACCATACCCATTTGTCATTAGCATTTCTACCTAGCTGCATGGTATAATACTATTTCCTTCTAGGGCAACAGACTTGACCTCTGGACAGAATTGATAATTAATTGGTGGAGTCTGAGGAAAGCTGACCAATAGGAGAAGGCAAATAAACTAAATTAGAGTTTGAAGTAGAGTGTCAGAATCAGTTTAGATCCAAATGAGATTAAAGTCTGAGAAGTTTCTGATCATAGTGGGCAGGTTTGGACCAACAGAAGGCCTTAGGATGGCCATGATTCTTGTTGTTCGGTGTCCAGAATATAAGAATGGAAGGTGTGACTGGAAAAAGATGAAGGGTCTGGAAGCATGGCCCAACCCTAGAGAAAAAAAAAAATATATCTATACGAATTAGGAAAAAGGATCGAGACCCTAATTTTCCAGGGTAGAGAGCTAAGCCAAAAATTGGCTCTGGAGTCCTGATGGTGTGGTAGGGGTAGATAGGGAAGGCTGTAGCTCACTGATTATTTTGGAACCAAGGACACTGTTCCCTCAGGGATGTTTACATATGCTAGAGAAAGGCTCAGAGAGAACCACAGGGCCCAACTGCACTGGATCAGGGGGCCTGGTTATGGCTGAACTCCTGAGAGGAAGACACTATTACTGGAAGCTTGGGTGAGCCTGAGAGAGATATGTTTAAATCTTAGGGCATTATTATTATTATTATTTTTGCCTTCTCAATGTATAACCTATTTTATTTTTAAAGGGGTCAAAATAACAACCTCTACTATTGTTAGCATCCAGCTGTTTGCTGACATGTATGGAAATAGAATTTGGAAGGAGCTTGTCCTTGGCCTCATCAGCATGTGCAGTTTCACCTTTTTGTATCTAGAGAAGGATTTATGTAAATGCCCTTATCCAAAATTAGACTTGAATATCATGTTTGTTTCTAATTAATTTTAATGTTTATTTAAGTAAAGTCAAATTAATGAACTTGTAAGGGTAATTAACTGTTACCTAATTTATAAAACCTTACCAAATTTACTTTGGAGAGCTAATGAAAATGGTGGTTAAATCTTTAAATCTTAAGAGCGTGTTTTATTAGAAGACTACATCATTATAATAAGGCTAGATTTGGATCTTCTTAGTAAAAAACAAATGATAGAATAAATCAAATGTGTTCTTTAAATTTTCACATTTTTTACACATGTATTTGAATGATAAAATAATGTATTAAAAAAGATACTTTTAAGCTAATTATATTTTTAAATAGAAAAATTTTGTCAAAAGAAAATCATATCTTGCTAGGGTGTAAGGGATTTTATTGTTTATTAGGGGAATGAGGAAGATTCAACCTCTGACTTGAGAGATTTGATCTTTGAACCATTGGTAGTCATTGGTTGAATATGGCTATTCAAACACATATGTCATAGCCAAAGTCTGGAACAGGTGATTTTTGACAATAGATAGCAAAATGTATAATTAACTTTAACAGCTGACTGAGAACCAAAGTGTCACACAGGGGGAAAAAAGATCTCCATTGTAAGCCAAATAACACTGCTAATAGCCAAATGCTGCATTAGTTGTCTAAACATAGATTCGCTGACTTTCAAATATATGTTGGTCATTAGCCAACTGACACAACTGAAGTCAACATTATCATCTAACAAATGTTACCTCATTTGAAATTCAGACTATAGCTTATAACATTTGGTGACAGATTGATTTTAAGTCAATGGGGAAATTGTTTTTGAAATATGTTAATGTGTTTTTCTCTTTCTCATTTCCACGTACATGATCTTCTGAGTAGTCTGATTCATTCATTTACCTAATATGGCAGTCTTTTAGCTTTAGATTAATAAGGTTTTGAGTAGAAAAAATAATTATGAAGGGTTGAATTTGTCAAGAGATAAAATCACTTTAGGGATGCCTGGCTGGCTCAGTCAGTGGGGCATGTGACTCTTGATCTCAGGGTTGTGGGTTCAAGCCCCATGTTGGGTATAGAGATTGCTTTAAAAAATCTTAAAAAAAAAAGAGATAAAATGATTTAAAAAAATTTTTAGTGTGAACTTTTTTTTGGCTATTCAATAACCAGTACATTTCCTTTCTTTTTTCCTAACAGTCTCATGATTTGGTTTAGTAACTTCACTGGGCCATGAGCCTTAAGACAGATAGATGTCTGCACCAGCCCAGGGATAAATTATGACTGATTGGTCTGAGCCAATAATGGTGTTCTTTGCTTTGTCAAAGATTAGCTTAGGTATCAGCATGTGATACAATTCTGAAAAGTGAGATGCTAAGGATAATTCTGATGAATGTTTTCTTTGCCATAAAAAGTCACAGGAATGTTGTTGTAGCATCTAATTGAATGCATGAATTGGCCAAATAGTTATATCACTTAGTTGTTAGTGAAAGTGAGTTTTAAAAAGACTTGTAGTATATAAAATAATTATAGAAAAAGCACTGTGTGTTAAATCTAATTAGCATTAAATAACTATTATTCAGGGAATACACCACCCCCCCTACCACACATACATGGGCACTGAGATACTCACTAGAAGGCCTAATAAAAAAAAATAAGTGACAGTACAAGTGTTTACAAAAGTGTGTGACAACAGTAAACTCTTATATACTGCTGGTGTATATTATACTTCAATTTTGAAAAGTTTACAAAACAAATAAATAAAAGAACCCAACAGAGGAAAAAGTAGTTTTCTTCTGTTGCTAGATATTATTGTACCTGCCTGGGACACCTGGGATGGTGGCAGCTTTCATGTGGCTGTCAACTGGTTAAGGATGACAGGGAAGAAAGTTGTAGGGGATCTGTCTTGATGATGCAGTTGAGCACTGAATTAACAAACCTGGAATGAACCTACCTAGGGAATAATCACATTGGATAATGCCATTTCTTTACTGTCTAAGCCAAATTGAGTTGACATTGTCTACTAATTATAGCTGAGGGCATTGTAACTGGTAATTGTTCATTAACATATCAAGAGGCACACCTGACCATGTAGAGTATAGTGTTTCTTCCATAATATAAAGAAGATAGCTCTTCCATCATTACGAATGAGACATAGAAATAGTTCACACAGGAATAAGGAGGGAATAACATGAGGGGAGTTCATGTGAGAAAGGAGAAACATACCATTCCAATATCAGGAATTATGGGAATAGAGGCAAAGATGAGATATAGACTATTCCTGACTGACTGAAGTCCTGGACAGATGGAGGCATAATAGATAGGAACTATAAATCAGAGCAACTTTCTAGGCTAAGATCATATTGTAAAAGAGGGAGAGTGCATCAGTTCTAGAGAGGTAGTGCTGGCAGAGGGAGGACCTCAGTGTGGCTCGCCTGAGCCACTTCGTTTTTCATGTAGTAGAGATAGGAAACCCAAACGCTAGGATTCCTTTGATATATGGAGAAAGAAATTTAGCCAGGAGTTTGGTGAGGAGCTTGCCAGAGAAGACAGTGGCTGCAAGGACAAAGAGGTAGTGACTGCAGTGTTCAAGGGCTTTTTGACAGACTACCTAGGATTCATGGTTGGCCTGAATGGGGTTTGCAATACTACTGAGAGCCAAGATGATTTCAGGGCAGTAGACAGGACCACCAGGCCCTCACCACACTGAAGGAGACCAGGCCATGATTTAGTTCTTTAGTGTAGATACCAGAAATGGATGCTAGCAGGGTCACTAGTGATAAGGCAGACAAAGAGGTATGAGTTGATTAAGAGCAAAGGATGCTGCATAGGACATTTAGTACAAATATGAGACTCTACTCCTATGCCAACAAAGGATTAACTAAGCCATGCTCAGGTGACACCTTGAAAAGACCAGGGAGAAGGTGAGAAGTTCTCAAAGCCTGAAAGCAACTAAGCACTTCGAAGAGACAATCTAACTCCAACAGTGTGTTTTCTTTGTGCTTCTCTGACCCAGTTACAGGCAGTCCTTGGTTTGAATCTTGATCCCATCACCTACTAACTGCATGACTAAGGTAGATTATTTAAACATCATGAACTTTAGTTGCCTCCTATAGAGAGAATGAGAATAATAAATTGTACACCAGGGTTATTGTGAGCATTAAAAGTTCCATCTATAAAGTACAAAACACAAACCAGACTAGGAAGATTACTTTGACATGAACCATATGAGCATGCTTTTCTCTTGCAAAGACCAGAGTAGAAATATATTCCTACAGATGTAGCACATCGGGTGCTTTATCCCAAGCAGGAGACTCATTATTTGGGGGTGATCTGTGAGTTAAAGATCAGAGCAATGGTCACCCCTGGGATTCTCTGTCCTGGTTGAGCCTGGAAGTGAGAGTGACTTGATATCAGCTACATCTGTCTGGTTCTGCAGAAATCAAGTTATGATTGGTCCAGGACCTGGTAAGAAGACAGGGCCTTAAGGTGAAGAGATCAATTTGGTCCAGCTTTGGTGGGTTGCGGTAGTCTAGGGAATATGAGAGGAGAGGACACCTCAAAGGTAGTCTTATCCCTCATATGTCTTTCATCTCTCCATCATGAAGAAAATGTCCTTCAACTTTCCTTACACTTTAGTCCCAAACATTCAAGCCCCATCTGTATTCATAATAACATCTACCTAACACCGCCATATATTTGCCAATAGAAAATACCTCAGTGTAGGAGCTTAACAGAGAAGGAAACAGTGTCCATAGGCAGGCAGCTGAGGTGGTATCTTTGCTTTCACTTTCTAGAGATGAGAATCTGGCCTTGTGATGCCCTTAAACATTGGAACATTTGAGCCAATTTTCTGTTTTATAAATTTAGTACAGGATTTTGACTTGATTGGGAAAATAGCTTCATTGGGACAAAGAATTAATTTGTTGTATTTGTGTGTTAGGGCTGCTATAACAAAATACCACGGAGTTGCTTAAAACTACAAAAAATTGTCTCAAAGTTATAGAAGCTAGAAGTCTGAAATCAAGGTGTGGCAGGGCCACACTCCTTCTGAAACTCTGGGTAGAGTCTTCCTTGTCTTTTCCCAGCTCCTCTTGGTCCTTGACACTCCTTGGCTTGTAGCTTCATCAATCTAATCTGATGCCTCCACCAGCCATGGTGATATTCACATAATGTCTATGTCTGTGTCCAAATTTTCCCTTATGAGGATACCAGTCATATTGGATTAGGGTCCATGCTAATAACCTCATTTCAACTTATTACATCTGTGACTACCCTATTCCAAAAAAAAAGTCCCTTTCTGGGATACTGGGGAACTTCTTTTTTGGGGGTGACACAGTTGAACCTATTACAGTTGACTCTGCAGTCCTACAAAATTCATGTTCTTTCCATATGTAAAATACATTAATTAGCCTGTCCCGACATTCCCAAATGTCTTAATCATTTCAGCATCCAATTCTAAGTCCAAAATTTCATTTAAACATCATCAACTAAAAGTTCCAAATCGTATCATATTAAATCATGTAAATCAGTTACTGGCGAGACCAGCTTATGGTTCACCCGAGGGAAAGATTCTTTTCCATCAGTGAACTTGTGAAGCCAGAAAAGTTATATGCCTGAAAAATGCAATGTTAAGATCAACACAGGCTAGACATTTCTATTTCAAAAGGGAAAAATCAGAAGGAAAAAAAAAAAGAGTCACAGAGATGAAGAGAGTCTGAAATGCAGCAGGGCAAATTCCATTACCTTTTAAAGTTTGAGATTCCTCATGGGCTTGATGCTCTGCCCCTCAGGCACACCATGATGGCATCCTCAACCCTTGGGTCCTAGGAGGTAGCCATGCCCTCTGGAACCCAGGAAATAAATATCTCTGTGGAGAAAGAGAAGATATATATATTTATATATATTTGGGAATATATATATATATATATATTATGATATATATAAGATACGGATATATAAGATATATCTTTAGGAATTGGCTTACACAGTTATGGGGACTGGTATGTCCTAAATCTTCAGGGCTGAGTGGCAGTTGAAGATCCAGGGAAAAGTTACTGGTGCAGTATTGAGTCTAAATGCAATCTGGAGGCAGGATTCCTTTCTTTTTTGGAGATACGTCTTTTCTTTTAAGATCTTCAGTTGATTAGATTAATCTTATCCACATTATGGAGGATAACCTGCTTTAGTCAAGTCTACTGACTTAATAACCACAACCAAAAAATACCTTCACAGTACCATTTAGAATAGTATTTGACCAAACCACTGGGCAACATAGCTTATAGCCTAGCCAAGTTGACACATAAAATTAACCATCACAGATACATAAAAATATTCCCTTTCTAATATTTTAACTCTTAACTGGGGTTGAGTCTAGCAAGGGAAGTAGGATATAAGTTTAGCTATGCTTTCATTTAATTTGAAAGATGTCCTCTCTATTCATTTATAAAGAAGAAAGTACATAGAAGCAAGTAGCAAAATTAGACTCTTGATTTCTCATCTTTTGTCTTTAAACTTTGTAGTCACATTAAAATAAAGTCTTTGTATGTATGTGTGTGTGTAGGAGGGTGGGTAAGAGAGAGGCAGACTGAAGGAAAGAGACAGAGTCAGAAAAGGAGAGATAACTTTATATGGTGACAGATGGGGACTATGTTTATCATGGTGAGTATTTCATGATGTTAATAAATGTTGAATCAGTATGCTGTATGCCTGAAACTAATATATCAACTATACTACAACATAAAATTAAAAATAAAATAAAAGTAAAATGGTCATAGATTGAAACATAGAAGTTCAAGAAGGAATGAAGAGTATTGGGGAGGGTAATTATGTAGGTAAATATAAATAACATTGATTGTTTAAAAAGTAATAAAAATGTCTTTGAGGATTATAAAATAGTAGGGGTAAATGTATAACAATAATAGCACAAAGGGCAGAAAAGAGGTAAAAGGTTAACTATTGTAAGCTTATTGCATTTGGGGGAAGTGGTAGATGTAGTTAATTAACTCTTCTTGTGACAGATCAAGTGTGTTTACTATAATCTTTAGGAGAACCACCAAAATTAATACAAAAATATAACTAAAAAGCAATAGAGGAGATAAAATAGAAAAAATAAAGAAATACTTGATTCTCAAAGAAAAAAAAGAAAGGAAAAGTAAAGGAATGAAGGACCACTAGAATAAATTATTAAAAACAAATGGTAGAGTTGCATACTTAAGCACAGCTATATAAAAATTTCTCTAAAGGTAAGTGGACAAAATATTCCAATTAAAGGGAAATAGTTAATATAATATTAAAAAAATACCCAAATTAATGCTGCTTATAAGACATGCAATTTAAGTGTAAGGACACAGATAAAATGAAAGTAAAATTATGGGAAAAAGATATACCAGGTGATCAGTGACTGAAAAAGAAGTTGGTGGGCAGACTTTGAGGAAAAAGTATTTGTAGAGATAAAGAGAAATGTTCCATAAAGCTAAAATGGTCAAATATCTAGAGAGACAGAACAATCCTAATTTCATATAAACTTGTTAAAATAGTCCAAAACATATACACAAAACTGACAAAACTAAAAGAAGAAACAGACACATCCACACCATAGTTAGGTGTGTTAATAAACCTCTCCAGGAAATGATAAGGTAAGTAGACAAAACATAGCAAAGACCAGGAAAACTTGAGCAACATAATCATCAACTTGGTCTAAGTGACATATTCAGAATACTGCATCCAGGTATCACAGAGTATATATTCTTTTCAAGCAAATGTATGCTAAAATAGACCTACTAAACAGTACAGCAAGCGTCCACAAATTTCAAAGGATTGCAGTCACACAGTATATGACAGACCGCAGTGGATTAATCAAGAAGCCAATGATAGGGCAACAATTATAAAATTTATAAATGCTTAAAAAATTAAGTTTTACATTTCTAAATAATCCATGGAAAAGAAAAAACAAAACAACAAAAAAATTGAAGTGAATAATATAAGACCTCTTAAAACATATGGAATGCTACTATAGTAGGACTTTGAGGGAAATCTATACCTTTGAAAGTGTAAGTAGAAAAGAAGCAAAATTAGAAATCAGTTATCTAAGTTTCCATCTCAAGAAAATCTTGAGGAAATGTGATTTTACCTCCTTTTGGGGGAGTTTAATTCATCTTTTTAAATATAAAAATGATGGAGTGATCAAATAGTCTGTTTCCCATGGTAACTATAGTACTTTAAGTATACTATACAACACTTAAAATGGAAAACACATTAAATAATAATGGCATTAAAGTAATTTTAAGAGAAAATCAGGTATAATTCTAAAATGAGTTAAAATTCAGCTTTAGTGTAGTAACAGAACAAGAAAAGTAAAAAAAAAATTAACTCCTTCCATGGAATTTGCATAGATGATAGAAGCTAGTCCAATAACAACTTCTTGAAGCAGGTATGTCCAGTTTTGTCTAAGTCCAGGAACTTTTCCTTCTGGTATGACTGAAAAAAATTGTATGTTCTAGGCAAGAATACCTATATCCTAAAATTAACATTTGAAGTAATAATTTTAAAATAATGAGTCTGATTAGGAGGTGGAAAGGGGTTAGAATGAGAAAAAGAAGATATTGGATTATGGGGGGGGGGGAATATTTTTCAGTGCAGTATTTGTTCCCTTTAGCATGAATATAATTTATTTATCTCTTCCTTTTCTGTTATTTTTTTGCAGATTTATAGCTCATTATCAAGTTCCCATTACCTTACTCTTTTTCGCCTTCACTTTTTAGTGCTTTAGTTTTGTTTTTCTTGCTAGATCAAGAATAATAAAGCAAGACCATGGTAATTGCAGATTTTACCTTCCTCGGAAAGTTTAGGATGATAAAGTCAATCGTTAAGAAGTTTATTTGCATACTTTGATCTCAGCTAGCAGTACTGCCCTTTGATCTAGGCAAGCTTAGCCTCTGTCTCTGAGGCATAGACCAGGAACCCTGGGCTTTCAAGAGTCTTTATCAACATTTTCTAAGTCCCTTTTCAAAGCCTCATGCTAAACAGGGCTGCCAGTGCCTTCCAGATGAGGCACCTCAGGAATTTTTGTAAGTCCTGGTCTCTATTTTTCCCCTTTGGGACTCTCTCAAACCCTCCATTCTATATGAGTAGGTTAACTAGATGCCCAGAAATATTCTGGGAATTGGTCCTATGGAGTCATTCTTGGGTCCTTTGGCCTGGAACTGTTCCCTGAAGAGCAGCCTGGCAAGCAGATTACTCTTGCTGGCTAGTGTGGTATTTCTTTCATGGGGATGATGTTGTGTCACAAGAATGGGGATAATCTACTGATTGGGTGACTCTCACGTCAGAGACAAGAAGGGTTTATTGCTCTGGGCTACTAGTGTTCAACCACTTACCTTAGCTTGAGGCACTCGTGTGAATCTGTGCGTTAGGTATGGCTCTTCCTTGTTCTGACCATTGCACTGCCTCTGATTAACATTACCCAAGGAATGGGGCCACCTTGAGAACTTTGAGACTTCTTTTGCCTCAGACTAATGTGTCATCAAGCACGCCTGGGCTGGTCTTTAGCCATGCTGACGTGCAGACATTCTTTGAGCAAATGAGGCTGCTCTTGTTCTATCTCCAAACCTCTTGTCTATCCTGCCCACTAGAAGTGGTGTTTGGAAGGCAGGGGTGTGGTGTGGTCAACACTGAAAGCGATCACTTTTTTAGGAATGACATGATTACACTCTAGAACTCAAGAGAAGAGATGGTTGGAAGGTATGTTGCCTCATGTTTATGTTGTAAAATTGAGAACAGTGAATTTATCATTCTCAGAAAATTATCATTCACATTTTTCTGCCGACTTTGAGTTAAACTTGCATTAATGGTTATCATGAAGGAAGCACAGTAGCAATCCTTGAGAAAGTCGTTGAAAGCCAGTATTTATGGAAGCATGAGGGGTGATGCAGTGCGATGAGTAATGCTGTAACCACCATTGATTAAGTAGTATTTATTTACTAAGAGGCAACAAGATCTCTGCTGTTTCCATACAAACATGTTCTGAAGAGCCATGGTATTGTGGATAATAATAGCATTATTACTTCTTTGTCATAGTGGGAGATATGAAATTATACAAGAATGACTTATTTAACAGGAATGGCATATTTAACAATAAAGGACATGATGAGGGGTGCCTGGGTGGCTCAGTCCATTAAGCATCTGACTATTGGTTCAGGTCATGATCTCATGGTTTGTTAGTTCAAGCCCTGTGTCATCACCATGCTGTCAGTGAGGAGCCTGCTTGGGGTTCTCTCTCCCTCTCTGTCTCTGCCCCTCCCTTGCTCTCTTGCTGTCTCTTTCTCTCAAAAATAAGTAAATAAATTTTTAAAAAATTAAAAAAAAAAAAGAACATGATGAGATGGTTCTTGGACTTAAATAGGAATAGGTGTTGCTGAAACACCATGAAGAATCTTCCCATGCAGTGATTTGACAATAAAAAAAAATTAACAACACTTTTACTCATATTTATAAATCTTTATTGATAAGTAACCATACCTCACATGGACCTATGAATTTTATAATGCACTTTAAATAAAATGGTTTATATAAACAGAGGGTCTTACACATCCTAGGGGCAGCCCTGGCTGAGAGAAACAAAGAGGACTTTGGAGTTGACAGTTAATTTCTTGGCCTCTGGGCTACATCTGTGATATAAGTTCTGGGAATAAACTGAACCAGGAATGGCATACCTAAGCCAAGCTTATATTGTCATGTTGCCAGAGTAGAGGTTAAGAATTGTCACTGAAAAAAGCAAGATCATAACTTGGAAGATAGCAGTTTGTTTCAGACTTGATAAGGGATAGGGCTGCAAATGTAAGAACTAGTGAGGAAGTTGGTGGTCAGGAGCGTTGGAAGCAGACTGGGCACTGTGATGGGCAGTTATTTGCACAGTTCAGAATAGACCAGTAAGAGCTATAGACTCTATGAAAACTCTTTTATGTAGGATCTGGCCAATACACGGAACAGAAGTGGTACTTTAGAGGAACAATTATGGGAATTATGGGAAGTATGGGAACATGGGAATTAAGACTGGGTGATCTCTGAAAGCAGAGACTGCTTTTGATTTATCATTGGAATCACAGGCTCTTTCTCCTTGTCTAAGATATAGCAAAATCTCAGGAGATGCTTATTGGATGAATGAATTAAAACACTCAATAGAAAGAATAAGGTTTTGTCATTTTGAGGATTGGAAAAATGGAGAAGCCAGCTCTATCAAAGTTGCTTTAAATTTCCATGAGAATATTTCCTTCCATTTAAATTGGGGGGAAAAACTGAGTTGATGTAGTAAAATTGCAATTTGGGATCATAAGGGAGATCAGTACAGGGGTACCATACTGGGGGAAAATTAGGGGTTTCTTTCTCCTGAAAGCACCTGTTTCCACACACACACACAAAGCAAAATTGAATCCAGAGGTTTACTAAGAGGTGACACAGTCTCTCACTCTTAATGGGACCATAGTTTTTACTGTGGCTCAAAACACTTGAGTTAACTACAACTTTCTATTATGGTCTTCCTTATGTTCATCCCAGAGAGTGAACAGATCTAATTCCACTAGTAATTCCCTTGTTTTCCTGATTCTGTTAATAAGACAGAATCACACAACTTCATCTGGTCCTACATCTGCTTGTTCCCATCTGTGTGTCCCTGAAGTGGGAATAATCTTGCTCTCTGTGGTACTTTCTATGGCTGGTTCTATAGATGTGGCATAGGAGACTTCACCTTAGATTGTGCTTCTTGGTGGGTCTGTTGTCATTTTGAGTTGAATTAAGTACTATTTTCTATAGGATAGAGGTAAAAAGAGTGGCTGCTTATGTATTTTGATAATGTGTCTAGAAGAGAGAACCTATGGAAAAAGGCAAGCTAAAAAGTAAACTCACTTGCATTTTAATTCCCTCTCCCCTAATACACCTATTTCTTTACTGGTGGTAATTATGGGTTGGTATTATATTGATCATGCCTTTAAATTGATCTATGTCACCAGCCAGATGGTAGATGCTTCTATGTAAATGATTTCTTTGAGGGCACATGTTTTTCCCAAAGGTACTTTAACACAGCATATAGGGAACATGCCAACCTCTGTAGCCTTTTATCTGGCACCAATTCTTTTTTAGTCAATCTATCATGATTCAACTTATTTCAGAACAAAACAAATGAGACCATTTTCTAACCTACACTGTGAGCTATAAGTCATTCTTTGAATATGATTTCACACAATAGTGTGCTTTCATGCAAGGCGGGTACTGGTCACCATCTTGTTCATGCCCTGGCAAGGCTGCTGCGAAGTCAAACATTCACTGAACAACACTTTGCTTTTGGGATGCAGTTCTTAGCTTCTCCAAGGCACAAGTAGCTGAAGCTCCAGACCTAAGTCTCTATTTTCTTCACATCGCTCAAAACAGACAAGTCATTAATATTGGGGCACCATGCAAGTGACCCTTCTTCTACTCACTTTCTTTATGCGAATCCAGGCTAGACCTTCCATCCAATGAACGATTTCCTTTGCTGTCTTCATGCAACATCCGCCCTCCGCACCATCACCCCTGACAGCTCTCTAGGCTTAATATAAATACACAGGTATGCCCTGGAATTTACAGAAATTTATAAACACTGCAGAGAATAAAATGTTCAAATCACTAATCAAGGGAAATGCAAATCAAGATTATTTCACACCTGTTAGAATGGCTATTATAAAAAAATAAAAGATAAATGTTGTAAGGATGTGGAGAAAAGGAAACCCTTGTACACCCTTGGTGGGAATGTAAACCGGTTCAGCCACTGTGAAAAACAGTATGGAGGTTTTTAAAAAAATTAAAAATAGAACTACCATATGATCCAGTAATCCCACTTCTGGGTATATATACAAAGGAATTGAAATCAGAATCTTGAAGATATATCTGCACCCCTGTGTTCATTGCAGCAGTATCCCAATAGCCAAAATATGGAAATAACCTATATGTCCATTGATAGGTGAATGGATTAAAAATGTAAATACATACAGTGGAATATTATTCAGCCTTAAAAATAGAAGAAATTTCTGCCATTTGCAACAACATGTATGAACATAGGCCATTATGCTAAGTGAAATAAGCCAGACACAGAGGGATGAATACTACATGATACCACTTATATGAAGAATCTAAAATAGTTATACTCATAGAAGCAGAAAATAGAATGGTGGTAACCAGGGGAAGGAGGAAATGGGGAGGTGTTGCTCAAAGGGTACAAAATTTGTTGTGCAAGATGAATAAGTCCTAGAGATGTACCATACAGCATAGTGCCTATTTAATAATACTGTTCTGTGTCCTTTAAATTTTGCTAAGAGGGTAGGTTTTTATGTTAAGTGTTCTTATCATACACAAAAACAGAACAAGAGGAAACATTTGGAAATGATGGATATGCTTATGGCATAGACTGTGGTGATGGTTTATATATTAATATAATATATATACATAAAATATATATTATATAAATATATTAGATATATAATCTATATAAAAGAATGCTGGGAAGCAGTAGAGAAGAGCACACTATTCATGCAGGCTAGTTGGGGGTATAATCCTTGAACACTAATACTGACAAACATAAAATCTATGGCATAACCTGCAGAATCCAGCCACAATTCTTCCTCAACTTCTAGTTAGTACCGAAACTGGACTCCAGTCTTGACCTTCTGTGTTAAGAATGAAGGCAAGTGGGTCATGCTGTTTGTCACTCAGCATGCAAAAATGTGTAACTTAGTGTTTGTTAAATGCTTTCTGATAGCATTACTTAAAGAAACAAAGCTGTTTTCACCCTCATCTTGAATGTGAATTATGATCTTCAAAGAGTGTGCTAGATTTTTCTAACCAGAATAGGTGTAAATATTAAGACGATTCCATTTAAAAAGTATACATTCTATTTTTTATTTTCTAATAGTTCATTCAAAATTAAAAAAATATACACATAAGAGAGTTCTCTTTAATAATTCACTATAACAAAATTCTAAGGCATAATCTACTTTCTCTATTTGTTTTTATCTCACAATCAATAATTTTATTTGCTGTGGCTCTCATTTTGTGGGCCAGTATTGATTGCCTTCTTCTTTTACCTCCCGGTTTCTTCAGAGTTCTTCAGAGACTGGCCCCATGTGCCTCTTGATGCCTGCTTGGTGTTCATCTTTTGAGTCTGACTCAGAATTCAGGAAGGATGTTACATGTCTACTTTCAGGAAGGTGAGGATATGTGTTCATTCTTAGAATACCTAGGATTCATGATGTAGATTACTCTAGATGGTACTTTGAAGAACGTAAAACAGTCCTTGTTGGTCTTATTCCTGTCCAAATAGATTTCTTTTTTCCTGATAGGATAAGGTCCATTGACTTCTTATAATTTATGTAAACAGAATATTTAGATAGAATGCCTTTCCCCACCTAACTCCTAATAAATTAAGAGCAATGTGATTTAAAGCAACATCTTGATAATAGATATAAAAACTTGGCAGGCAATATAGTTAACATTTCTGGAACCTTTGTTATGAACCCAGAACTAGACTAAAGGCATTCCATGGATTAACTAATATATCCTTTACAGCAACCCAATGTGTAGGTCCTCTTACATGAATTTTACAGATGAGCAAACTGAGGCTTTGAGAAGCGATTTTGCGAATGGGAGACAGATAATGGGTGGTCGGGCAGGGTTTCTAATGCAGGCAGTGTGACTCCATAAGCCATATTCCTAATCACTGTGCTATGTCGTTGCCTTCAACAGTTGCCTGAGACTAATTTCCCTAGTGGGTTTTTTAAGTAACTACTTACATCGTGAGAAATTGCTTGACCCGGCTGTGTCTCAGACTCTTCATTTAGTACAGAGAGGATCGGTCGAAACAGTGATTTCTATCTCTTTCAGTTTTATAACTATATGAAGTATCCTGAATTAGAATCCTTGGACTTTATATCAGCTCTCCTAGAAAATTTCTGCCACACTCAACATCACTGTTTCTGGGTATACTATGATGTATATTTTAGAACCAGACTACAACTTAGACCCTGGTGAAATACCACATACAGACATATTGCTTTGACCATTTTCTTTATTTCTATTGCAAGTATTCTCACAAAACATTTATTTAAGACTAAGAAAATAAGACCACAGTATATAGAGTGTGTGTGTGAAAGAATGAAAAAGTATAAGAAAGTAAAAGATTGTCTCTGAGAGTGCAAGAGAGTGGGCACATAAGAGTGTATAAGAGAGTGAGTGACTTGTGTGTGAGAGTGTGTGTGAGACTAAAAATATGTTCGTGGCAGAGTGTGAAACTGAGGGCGTAAGAGAGAGCGTGTACATGAGAAAGTGTATGTGAGAAAGAGTGCACAAGAGGAAGTGTAGGTGAGTGTTCAACCAAGAGTATGCACAAGAGTAAAGTGTGAATACAGCAGAGAATATGGAAGGTGAGGGAAGAACACCTGTGAGAAAGTATTTAACAGATTGGGAATGTGAGAAAAAGATTGGGAATGTGTGCGAATATAAGAGTATATAGGTGTGTTTGTGAACGAATCTCTGTGTGAATGTATGAATGTTTCACTAATTGGGCACATGGACTTTCCAAAGTGCTAGAAGCCAGCCCCATGCCCTAAATACAGGCACACACACCCTACATGTGACTCATCATTCTAAACTGTGTCAAATAGTCACCACTGATTGTAAGGGATGCTGGAAAATGAGTATCTGACACAGAAAAATGGATTGACACAAGTGGCTTAGATGAATCGTGATTACACCCCAGTAATAACAATATTGCTGCCCTGAAACAAATGAATTTTTTCCCCACAGAAGTAGGGGATGGTTTTTGGTTTGTCAGTGAACATAATGTGCCACAATAGGAAAAACCTTTCTTTGGGAAGGACAAACAAGAAAGTATCAAAGATGTGGGATATGAATTTTAGTTCACTACATGTTCTAATGCATTGTTTGAATCTTTTATATGAGCTTGCAATATCCTTATATTTAATAAATAAGAGAAAAAGAACAGGAAAGTCTAAGAGGCTCTTTTAACTAGGTGGGTGAATGAGTGATACATAAGGTCTTTAAATTCTCCTTTGAAGCATACACACCTTCAATAATAGTTCTGCTACATTCAGTTATATTTTATATACAATTGTTTTCATTAGGAATCAAGGGGCAACTTGGGTTGATGCCAGGGTGGAGATAAAGTGAATGCTATAAGGCCCAGAGTAGAGAAAGAGATTCAGTTAAGAAGGAGAATCCAAAGGTAACCATGAGAGTCCAAGTACCTAGAAATTTGCAGATGTCTCAGGGCAGGTTTTAAACTTGCAACAACTTGAACCAATATTAGGCACATTTTAAGGCGTATTAGGAACCTGTGTGGCATCTGTGTTACAAAGGGTGGAATAAAAGTCCTAAAGTCCCACACTTTGGGACTGATCTCTGTTGATTGACTTGATTCCAAGTACCTGGGTGAGCTACAGATCAAAATTTTATTGTCCCTAATTAACCCAACTTTTAAAATAAGGCCCTTGTCAAATTATAGTGAACAAAGAGCATTTTGTTTTGATAAAAAGTGTCCATGCCTTTCACATCTCCAACAAATTTTTCTAGTTCTTACTATTTTTATGAAACAGTGCTGATATTATGAAAGTTAGTGAGGAAGATTTTTCCCAACAAGTTGGGAAAGTCAGAGACCACTGTAACAGAAAAATGCTCATGTACTTATTTGAAAGATTTCATCTTTCTCGTGTCTCTAATTTTAAAATACAACATACAAGCCATGAGATATAGATAGCTACTCTTTGAATATATATTTACACAGAAAAGTTGCATAAGATATTTTTACACTTAAAAAAACTATGTAATTAATTCAACATGTAATTAATGACAGTGAACTCTGTAAAATTAGCAGTAAAAAGGTTACTAACTGCTGTGATCTTCACCTGTTAGGATTTTTGCCAGCTGTTGATATACCCTCCCGTCTCCTCGTGTGACACTTCCTGCTCCCCAAGGAAAACACAGGTAAGTAGTATCTCATGGAATTCCTTTACAGGAGGATGTTGATGGGGAAGGGGAGGTATTACTGGAATTTCGGGGGCTCAGGTGAAGCATAGTAAAGCCTTATGTGGGAGTGACATGTACTGAATGAGGCCCGCTATTGTTGAAGGCGGGGTGGTAGAAATGGAAGGGAAAATGCATTGACCTAGGATGGCCCACAAGAAGAAAGGAGACTCCTACAAGAAGGGCTTGCCCTATGGAACCAGACCTGAGGGAAGAGTGAAAGTGACTTTCTTTCAAGTTTTGTTTGCTTGCTTGCTTTATCAAATAAAAGTACCGCACCAACATGGACTCTTACTATTTTTCCATTGAGAATGTATAAGAGTTCAGGCACACTATGGGCAAAACTGTTTATAATGTGGGGCTCTTGTTAACTTAGAAATCAGTGACATTAGGTCTATGGATAAGTGTATGCTGCCAACAGCTGTAATACAAATGCATTTTTATTTTTATTTAAAAAAATTTTTTTTGTTTATTCTTGACAGAGAGAGAGAGAGAGAGAGAGAGAGCATGAGCGAGGGAGGGGCAGAGAGAGAGGGAGACATAGAATCTGAAACAGGCTCCAGGCTCTGAGCTGTCAGCACAGAGCCCGACATGGGGCTCGAACTCACAGACCACGAGATCATGACCTGAGCCAAAGTCAGACGCTCAACTGACTGAGCCACCCAGGCGCCCCTACAAATGCATTTTTAAGTACAACTAGATAATAAGTCAGAACTACTTCTAAAACACATGATAATTATAAGCAACTTGTGCTTCACATAGTCCAGTTTTAAACTCACATAGTGATTTTAGGTCTGCAGAGGCTTTAAAAATATTGCATATATTTTGCTTTTATTCAAGATGTATTCATTGTAGAAACAATTTCAAGTGCTGGCATTTCTGGAAGCATTCTACCTTTGTTGTACCTTCTTAATTTGTTCAGTTGATTGAATATGATCAAATACAAATAACTTAGTTTGAGTAATCACATAAATTTTTTGATTAATCTAATGCAAGTAACTTCACTAACTTAGAATATATTATACTTAGATGTAGGATTAGACTAAAGCATGTTTTTTCATTACACACTGACTGTCTTGCACTGCACACATAACCTGGTAGATCCTCAATAAAGATTGGTGAGAAAATGCATAGATGAATAAATAAAAAACTTGCAGATATAAAGAAATGATTAGATCTACTTATGAGAACATGAGCTGAGGTTTTGGGTTCAGTCAGTGCATTTAGTGTTCCCAGGAAAAACCAGGAATGAATTGGGGAAGAATTCAAGCAAAGGTCTACTTTCCAGTAAAGTCCAAGCCTAATTCCTCCCGAGGTGCTGGAGTGTACATTACACATCAGTTTTGTCTTTCTAGGGAAAGTGAATTGGATGTTTATACCCAGCACAGGTTGAGTAGGACATCAAACTCTTAGGCACCTCTGGTTCTCACTCGCAGGTAGCTACAAAGTCTAAGGTTGAACCCTAAGAACAAATCTAAGGTTTCCATAATGAACAGTTAGCAGCAAAGCATATAGAATCTGGAAGGTTGATGCCATGCACCATGGAGATGGATAGACAGGACCTATGCGAAGAGCCAACAGGGTTTGTTGCAGTCAGTAAGTAGCATGCCAAGATTTTAAAGTGAATCCTTAGCTGAAAGAATAAGCTTTTTAAATATGTGGCAGTAACTCATTTTTAAAATCTAAACTACAACCATATTATTGCCTGGTTAACAAGTTCTAAAACAAAGTATTACAAAGCTCATCTTTAAACTCAAGTGGTTTTGGGGAGCCTGGGTGGCTCAGCTGGTTAAGCATCTGACTTTGGCTCAGGTCATGATCTTGTGTTCATGGGTTGGAGCCTCACATCAGGCTCTGTGCTGATGACTCAGAGCCTGGAGCCTACTTCAGATTCTGTGTCTCCCTCTCTCTCTGCCCCTCCCTGATCATGCTCTGTCTCTGTTTCTCTGTCTGTCTCTCTCAAAAATAAATAAACATTAAAAGATAATTTACACACAAGTGGTTTCAATGCTTGTGTTCTTTTTATCATTGCAAAACATTTTACATCCTTTCATCAATGTGTACAGACCACCGTGTGGCTCTTTTTTTTCCATATTAATATACCTCGTAGTGTCAGTGACTTTAAAAATTTTTAATTTAAATTCCACTTAGTTAACATACAGTGTAATATTAGTTTCAGGTGTACAATACAATGATGCAACACTTCTATACGTCACTCAGGGCTTATCCCAACAAGTGCAGTCCTTAATCCCCATCACCTATTTAACCCATCTCCCACCCAACTTCCTTCATTTAACCATCAGTGTGTTCTCTATACTTAAGAGTCTGTTTCTGGGTTTGCCTCTCTGTCTCTTTTTTCTTCCTTTGTTCATCTCTTTTATTTCTTAAATTCCATATATAAGTGAAATCATATGGTATTTGTCTTTCTCTGCCCGACTTATTTCACTTAGCATAATACCCTCTAGCTCCATCCATGTTGTTGCAAATGGCAAGATTTCATTCATTTTTATGGCTGAGCAATATTCCAGTGTGTGTGTGTGTGTGTGTGTGTGTGTGTGTGTGCGCGCACTGCATCTTCTTTATCCATTCGTCAATCAGTGGACACTTGGGCTGTTTCCAGAATTTAGCTATCGTAGATAATACTGCTGCAAACATCATGGTGCATGCATCCCTTTGAATTAGTATTTTTGTATTCTTTGGGTAACTACATAGTAGTGTGATTTCTGGACCAGAGGGTAGTTCTATTTTTAATTTTTTGAGGAATCTCCATACTGTTTTCCACAGTGGGTATGCCAGTTATAATGGTGGCGACTTTTTAACTTGGGTTTGCAGGGCTCTGCATTGCCTGGTCCACCTCTGTCTCACTGGTCTCATGCCTTCTGCCTCCCCACACTTCAGTCACAGTCACTCTCTTTCAGTTTCTTGGAATCAACTAGCCTTTTTTTCATTTGGGTCCTTACTCAGGCTGGACTAAGCTTCTTCCTCCTTCAAATGATTGGCTCTGCTTCGGCCTTTATATCTCAGCTCATGTGTAGCCTGCTTCAAGAAGCCTCCCCTGAGCACTCTATCTACAGAAGGTCCCACTGAAGTTATCAACCCCTCTCACTTTGTTCTTTGACTCAGTGTCACATATAATTGATACTATGTATTTTTTGTCTTACTCACCCATTGCCTGCTTCCCCACTACACTATTTTTAAATAGGCTCCATGCCCAGTGTTGAGCCTAGTGCGGGGCTTAAACTCATGACCCTGAGATCAAGACTTAAGCTGAGATCAAGACACAGATGCTTAACCAACTGAGCCACCCAGGTACCCTTCCCCACTACACTTTAAACTCCCTGAGTGTAGATACTATCTCTGTTTACCACTGTATGCCTGGCACAGAGCCAGCACAAAATAGGTGTTCAGTAAATATTTGTTGAATAAATAAAAAGTGACTATCTAGTGATATGACCTTTTTATAAACACATCAGAACTTTGATTTCTCACTGGGTGTGTTTCCGTAAGCAGTGTCACTGGGATGTTACACATTTATTTGAAGGACACTCTCACTGTTCAAAATATTTTTGAAGCTCCTCTATTAGAATTATTTCTCAGAATATATTCTTTTGAATATCCTTACTAATCAACTATATCATTTGAAAGGTTTTTTTTTTTTTTGTTTTGTTTTGTTTTGTTTTGTTTTGTTTTGTTTTGTTTTGTAGGAATACCCAATTTTCTTTAGGGGTCAACACTGGAAATAAAATTAATACTGTTTTTGGTCACATTATAGTAGTGTCACTGATGTTTCTTTGTTTTTGTTTTTGTTTTGTTTTGTTTTTTCTTTTGAGAGGCTCAGAAACTCATTCTAGAGTCTTTCTAATGGGAGAATTCAGATAAGATTTCATGCAACAGTGAGATCATTGGGAATGGTTCACCGTGTCTCTGGGGGAAGGACAATGGCCATTGGAACATTATTCTGATTTCTTGCTAAAAACAAATTTCAGCTTCCTTATTTTAGAATTACAACTTTATTTAAAAACACTTGAACTTGAAAAGTTCAACTGAATAACTTTGAACCTGTCATTTAATGTTGTTCACTCAAATGAGTTGTCCTCCCAATTACTTTGAGAATCTAAATTAATTGTGGTTGACCATACCTTCATAAAGGAAAAAATCAGGTGTGGAATGTCTAAAAACCCTCTTTAAATGCAGTAAAACAAGATGAAATAATCCTAATTGGAAGAAAACCCTGTCTGTTTTAGTGACAAGTTGACTTGGAACATTCAGTTTTTAAAATGCAGTTTTATTATTTTAAATACCTGTAGTTACACTGCTGACAGAGGCAGGGGAGGAAAGGAGGGCTATATCTTAAAAGTCATATAAGTGTATTTTGGGCAGTTATATTATTCATGTTTAGCAGTTTTTACCCATAAAGTGGTTTTATAATTATCTGAAAAGAATGTCTTGGCCTCCAACCTCAATCAGGCTTCATTGCCTTTAGTAGACATCTTCCCTAACCAGCTAAGTTTTAGATAAAGTGAAATTTTAGCTGGTACTTGTTACAGTTATCCAAATTTCTTAATGTATATGAAGGAAAAAAATGAGCCTTTTTCCTCTTTTTAGTTTAGACAATAAATTCACTAGTAAAAGATTTGAAGCTTATTTATACCTACCTTCTTTCCTATAATTGTACTGTGCTCTGAATAACCCTATACACTACAAACTGCCTATTCACTCTCCTGTAAGTATTTCTTGCTCTGTCTAATATTTGTGCTTTTTGGGTACAGGACTGGGGAAGGGGGGCAAAGGAGTTTAGGGTAGTGAAAAAGAAAAATTGAGCTCTGGACTGGGGCACCTATGAGGTTATAGATCAGAGTATATGAGAGTAATTGGGTGAGTTTGCTGGGAGGATAGGAGGGAGGAGTGAATGACTGGGACATGTAAATTACTAATTTTGTTTTTGGTGATGACACATTTCAACAGTACATCCATAGAAATATGGGAAGTAACAAAGCCAGTGGAGTGGAATCGATGGGCATTGAAGATGACAGGGACACGAGGTGGGAGGCTAGGATATTGGCTCAATTGTCCATATGGGCATTGGATTCAGTCAGGATAATGAAAGGATTTGGGTTGGTAGGGAAGGCTATGAATCTGATATTGCCTTTTTCACAAATGGAGGACAGACCAGGAGATGGTAGGCAAGAGCAGTAGAAAGAATTGGATAGCATTGAAGAATGGGGCTTTATAGACAGGTGAGAGTGTAACTGGAAGTGGTACTGGAGAATGAATTAGGCATGGCCCCCTCTCTCTGATTTCGGTGGTACAGAGGATGTGGTACCACCCTCATGGTACAGGGGATGTAGCCAGCTCCTGAGAGGTGTGTGCTCAGGAAATTCAGATGTCAAAGATAGAAGACATAGAGGAGTGTGCTGATCATTCTTCCAGTCCTCATCTAAAGAGTGTACAAATGGGAAAAGAGGAGCAGGAAGTTGGACCAGGGGAGAGGGAGTAAAGGGTACTCTGGGTGTGATGAGAGTGTTGGGAGTAGACAGAAGACGGGAAAGCTTTATATTTAGTGATATGCTGAGGGAAGAAAATAAGATAGAGGGCCTATGCACCTGTCAGTTCCTTGAACAGAAGGGCATCTGGGACTTGCTGAATTCTGCTGCCGCTTGGGAGGGAGGCCTACAAAGTTGGCGTTAGTCTGCAAGAATGGGTGGGTGGCTGTGGAGAGCTGTAGTATAGACAGCAGCCTAAAGGGAGCCATAAGGTGTAGACTGCAGGGGCAGGTGGTGGCATGGGCCAATTTTTTCTGCCTCATATCCTTGGCTGGTTTGCTTTTCTAGAGGCAGGAATAGGAGAGTAGATCAGTGCTTGCTCTGCTGCTGATAGATTCTGCCTGGCGTTTGGCTTGTAGCTGGTGTCCTGTCCTCACTGAATGTCACTAATGGGCAATTTTCTTTCTTTCAACTTGTCTTTGAAGATCTACAATGGACATTAGAAGGAGGGAAAATATTTAAAATAAAGTTCATTCATTAACAAATGCTGTTTCGTGGCTCCCATGTATTCAGCTTGGCCAAGCATGGGAATATAAAAACAAATAAGGCAAAGTTTCTGCCTTTAAGGAGTGGGCACTTCTGGAGAGAAAAGACCCGGATTATATGAGTCTGTTGTCTCCTTCTATCTCCAAAGACTATAGGGGAGAATAGCAGTTACATGAGAAATGTAGGCTACAAAAGAAACAAAAATCATTTTTTAAAACAAACGTCTTTATAATAAAAGAATGACAGCAGTTTGAAATATCCAGACATTGCCTCTGTCTTCCACATCACTGGAAGGTCAGCCTTAGAGAACCTTCGTTAGTACGTCCTTTGAGTTTCTTTATATGATATCATTATAAAAATAATCAGAGATTTAGGAAAGTTATTAAACACAACAGCAGTGTAATATTTCCTCCTAATAAAGACTTTTCAAATTTTAAGAACTTGAGCTTATTTATATGAAAATAACTTTTTAACATCAAGTTTTACATTTAGAAGTGGTTCTGCTATTCCTGACTGGATCAGGACTCAGGTCTGAACTCAAATATCACCTTCTCATAAGGCCTTTTCTGGAGATCCTGGCAACCTCATCGCCTTCCCTGATTTATTCTTCTCATTAGCAATTATCATTGTCCAAAACATACATATTGTACTTGTTCATTGTTGACCTACCCCAAGAAGGCAGAGATTTTTGTCTCTTTTCTTTGCTACTGTATCCTCAGCACCCAGAGCCATGCTTGGTATATAGGAGATGCTCAATAAATATGTGTTGAATAAAACAATCAATTTATCTCCCATCATCCAGGCTGTTCCAACAGACAGTGATAAATTTTTTTTCACAACTACTCAGAAATGCACAGGATTGGAAATTATTTTTAAAGAAAGTTACAGCTCTTTTATTAGCAAGTGAAATATGGAAATTTTGGGGGATAATATGAACAGATTGTGAATGCAATAGAAGTTTTCATATTAAACATTTCAAAGTATTGATGATGCTCTCACTTACAGAATGCACACACATTGTTGGGGCAATCACACTGCCACTGGCTTGGATATTGCTAGTAAAGGCCACATCGGCCACAAAGAGCATTATCCTTTACACGTGAAGCATTATCTCATACTGTTCGCTGGGAGCTGTACTTACCAGACCTGTGCCCTGACCTGTATCTCCAGTCTCCACCACATCTAGCACTCCTCCATACCTTGGTTCAGGCTATCTTGTTGGTCCTTAGAACACACCTCCGGCAGCTCCATAGGCCCATCATAGGCTCTACTCTGGCCAGGTGATAGAGCACCTCTTTGGCTACAAGCATGACATTGTCATGGAGCATCCAGTGATGAAGGTATTTAATTCCTGTGGGGTGGAAAATGGGGCTTTGGAAGCACAGGGCTCTGTCTACCCTGAGAGATGAAGGGATCAGTATCTTGTGGCATGCCTGCAATTTGTTCATCACTTATCCACCTTATTGGAAGTTCTGTGTTAAATAATCAGAATCTTGCTGTTTTGATAGTCCCTAATACAAGTATAAGTAACTGTAGAATTTCAGTTTTCTTTTGGAGGTTCCCTTCCCTTCCTGTAACTTTAGGAGACCCCCCAAGAGCATCAAGCAAAAGCTTGAAGCTCCCTCAAGCTGCTGTTGGCTTTACTGCTGTCGCTTAACCCTGGATTATTGATTGCTGCCTCCTTTGATTTCTGTAGTCTCTGTCCTCCACAGGGGTGTCTGTTTTTACCAGTATTTTAAGGTCTAAGAAATTGGTTCCCTCCACTGCTTCCAAGGAGAAAGACTTAGACACCAAGGTTGCAGATCTTATCCAAACACCTCTTTTATTTCTACTTATTGGCTTTCCTAAGACACATGCTCCAGGATGGCTGGTTTAAGTCAAGTTCAGTCATAACCAGCATGCAACACTATAAACTAGAAGTGTCTTCAGACATACTTCAGTCTGACTCACTGCCTAGGTACCTTTTCCCCCCAATGGATGAACTCCTGGGAACCCTAGAGTACTCCTCTTGTTGGTCTTTCTTCTTCTGTAGGCTTTAACTGCTAGTACAAACTATTTTGAGTTCTTTTCCCAGGAGGTTTCTATCCCCTTTGAAAATGTACAGAAACAAATAGAAATGTAATCTGAAAGAGTAGCATCAAGTCCCTAGAATTCTGAGATATGGCCCATTTGGGAACTTACTACACTTTAAGAAATAATCTCTGTTCAATAACTCTGCTTGTTGGCCAGTAATAAAAAGAGAAATGGGTGGTTTGTTTTATTTTGCTAGTGTTGTGGTAAAGGATGACTTAAGCCTAAAATATTTACCAAAGAAACTGACTGCAAGATTACTTTAATATTGATACATTGGAACTTTACTATAATATGCTTTGGTATAAAACAGAGTTTGGTATATATTTGGTCTGACTTGGGACTCAATCAAGGGAGTCAAGCTATTGAAATCCTGGTGGCTTGCTTCTCAGAGCTTGGTTAGACCCTTCTTTTTCATGCCTGAAGGAACTCAATGACCTTTTTGTTCATCTCTGTCACTGCAGTCTATTCCTCTTCAAGTTTGTCCTAGGAGAGCTTCTGAGATCACTTTTATTTTTTTCTTTTTAATTATTTTATTTTGTTTTATTTTGAGAGAGAGAGAGAGAGTGCAAGTGGGGGATGGTAGGGAGAGAGAGAGAGAGAAAGAGAGAGAGAATCTCAAGCAGCCTGCATGCCCAACATCGAGCCCAATAAGGGGCTCGATTTCATAAACTGTGAGATCACAGCCTGAGCCAAAATCAAGTCAGATGCCTGACCAACTGAGCCACGTAGGCATGCCCTGAGATATTGTTTCTTAACCAGAATTATAAAGTTAATAGTGCCTGCTAGCATGTGGTTAATAAGTGTTTGTTTACATTTGAATCAATGGTTTAGTTTTGTGAATCCTAGTTTAAGGATGCTTGCCTGTTTTCAGTGATCTAACCAGTCAAACCCAAACTCGTTGCTTGCTTGTCTCCTAACTACCCATCCTCTTATTCTTATTAGTGCCCAAAAAAGGTTCTTCCCTTTTTTAATTAAACCCAATCAGTTCAACTCCAGCATCGCAGTCAATCCAATCAATCTAATCAATACATTCAGTACAATCCAAAGAAGTCTTGTTTTCACTCTATTTCATTCCAGTAAGCATTCTCCAGCACTTTCACACATAAGGAATGGCTTTTTACATTTTATTGATCTCTATTTAAAAATCTAGTACTGTTTCATTTTTCCTTGAAAGCAGTTCTGATGCATCTCCATCAACTGAAATCATTTAATTTTAAAAACTTGGGTGAGACTGCTTTTTACAAAGGTTATCCAGAACCTTTAAGACTAACTAAATTTACATATACTGTAGACTAAATGATTATGAAGTTACTAATATAATAATTTTGAAAATATTTTCTTCTCTACCATCTAATTAAATTTAAAGTAATTATTGACTTCCTTTTCATACCCTTCTGAGAACCTTAAGTAGATCCTGAATACTTGCTGAGTAAATGAGTGGAAAAATAATGTGTATTCTCATGGCAATGTCATTGACTAAGAAAAGGAAAAATGAATAGTAGACTCTTCGTTCATAACTAGTATTGCTTTCAGCTAGTCAGAGGCAAAAGAACACATCATAATAATAAGACAACATTTGGATTAATTAAAGTGTTCCTTTTTTAAATTATTTTTAATGTTTAGTTATTTTTGAGAGAGAGACAGATCACAAGCAGGGGAGGGGCAGGGAGAGAAGGAGACACAGTCTGAAGCAGGCTCCAGGCTCTGAGCTGTCAGCACAGAGCTTGACACAGGGCTCAAACTTACAGAGTGCGAAATCATAACCTGAGCTGAAGTCAGACAACCAACTGAGCCACCCAGGTGTCCCTAAAGTGTTTCTTTTAATTCCAGTTAGTTAACACACATTGTTACTAGTTTTAGGTGTAGAATGTAGTAATTCAGCAATTTCGTACATCACCCTGTGCATTTGGAATAATTTATAAAGGAATTTGAAGATTTGGTGATATTTAGACATTAGATTTCACTTTTTAGTGTGGACATTTTTATAACCAATTGTATAAGACTGTTTTGTTCCAGGTGCTAACAGTGTTAGAATAAGGTTGAGAAGCAAATTGGTGGTGGTAAAGATCATTTTGAAGACTCATCCTGAAAGGAGTTTTGGTCTTAAAATGTTGAATGATAACTATAACTTAAGAGCTCATTAGTTACAAGATTAGAAAGAGCAAAGAAAATTCCTATTATCTGAAAGGCGAAAGTAATAAATGTCAACCATCTTCCCACCTTTATGTGTTGCCTGTATTAAGGTTTGAAATGGTGATGTGATTATTACAGCCAGATAAAATGGGCTCAAGAAACATTATTTTTTGTGTATGTATTTCTGTATCTCATTAAAAATAGGTTTTTTATCATGAAAAGTTGTAAGCACTTAAAGCTCAGAATAAATGAACCCCCACTGTACCCATTGCCCAGATTCAACAATTGCAAACTCATGCCAATCCTATTTCATCTATATCTCCAGCTCTTAACTCTTTCATTCATTTCTTATATTTATAGTATATATCTCTAGAAGATAAGGACTCTTTTTATAATCATAAATTCCATATACTTATTAGACATTATTAGGAATACTTAATATTATCTACTGTTTACATTATCTCACAAATGTCACATTTTTAACATTTTGTTTGAATTATGATTTTGATATGATCCACATTGCAAATTGTGGATATGATCCACACATTGCAAATGACTCATATGTTTCTTTTTTATAATTTTATTTATATCCAAGTTAGCTAACATATAGTTTAATAATGGTTTCAGGAGTAGAATTTAGTGATTCATCAGTTACATTAACACCCAGTGCTCATCCCAACAAGTACCTTCCTAAATCCCCATCGCCCCACCCACCTCTCCTCCAGCAACCCTCAGTTTGTTCTCTGTATTTAAGAGTCTCTTATGGTTTGCCTCCCTTTCTGTTTTTATCTTACTTTTGCTTCCCTTCCCCTGTGTTCATCTGTTGTGTTTCTTAAATTCCACATAGGAGTGAAGTCATATGATATTTATCTTTGACTTATTTCATTTAGCATAATACATTCTAGCTCCATCCACATTGTTTCAAATGACAAGATTTCAGTCTTTTTGACCACTGAGTAATATTCCATTGTATATGTATATATACCAAATCTTCTTCATCCATTCATCAGTCAGTGGACATTTGGGCTCTTTCCATAATCAGGCTATTGTTGAGAGTGTTGCTATAAACATTGCAGTGCATGTGCCTCTTTGAATCAATGTTTTTTTTTATCCTTTAGATAAGTACCTAGTAGTTCAATTGCTGGGTCGTAGGGTACTTCTATTTTTAGTTTTTTGAGGAACCTCCATACTGTTTTCCAGAGTGGCTGCACCAGCTTACATTCCCACCAACAATGCAAAAGAGATCCTCTTTCCCCGCATCCTCGCCAACATCTGTTGTTGCCTGAGTTGTTAATGTAGCCATTCTGACAGGTGTGAGGTGGTATCTCATTGTGGTTGTGATTTGTATTTCCCTGATGATGAGTGGTGTTGAGCATCTTTTCGTGTGTCTGTTGACTATCTGGATTGTCTTTTTTGGATGACTGATATGTTTCTTAAGTCTTTTCAATCTATAGATTATTCCCATTCTCATTTTCCCTTGTTATTAATTTGTTGAAGAAATGGGACATTTTTCTCTCAAAAAATTGTTCCCCACACCTGGATTATGCTGATTGCCTTCCCAAATTGTGTCTTCCATATCCTTCAGTTGCTTGTAGTGATGGAATCATCTGAATTGTTTAGATTGTGTCTCTGTGTACATTTGTTTTTAATAAGTATTTTCTTTTTTCCAGCAGAACATACAATGTTTGGTTGTCTTTTTTGTGATGTTGAAAGCCATTAATGATAAATATCTAGGTTAATAACCTATTGCTAAATGATGATACTTTTAACTTTATCATTTCTTCTTCATTTATCAACTCTAACACTTCTATTAAGAGAAACTTCCTCTTATCTGCCTTTGAATTATCCAGTGGTACTGTTCACATAAGAAAAGCAGAATAAATAATTATGTCACTTATTTAACCATTCAAAATGATAATTTGGTTTACACACATCCCTCATGGTGACTAATTATTTATACTATCATAAACTCATTTAAATTATATGAAATGCGTCAATTCATTAGAGTTATTATCCTTACTCATGCTCCAGTAAAGAATATTAAAAAGAAATTTTTTTAACATTTATTTATTTTTTGAGAGACAGAGACAGAGCATGAGCAGGAGAGGGACAGAGAGAGAGGGAGTCACAGAATGCAAAGCAGGCTCCAAGCTCTGAGGTGTCAGTACAGAGCCCAACGTGGGGTTTGAGCTCTTGAACCGCAAGATCATGATCTGAGCCGAAGTTGGATACTTAACTGGCTGAGCCACCCAGGTGTCCCAAGAATGTTTTGAATGTTGCTTTTATTATCCATTGATGTGTTATTCAAATATTTGTCAGCAACAAATATGAAACTATTAAACAAGAGTTGTGTACAATTTGTATAAGATAACAAGAGAGGTGACCCTCCCTCCTCCCCCAAAAGTCATATTCCTTCTAGAACTTTGAAGGATATTTTGTTTGTTGCAAAGGACTGAAATTTATAAACAAGCACCCACTCTCCAATGAAAGAATACTTATAAGTTCCTAAAATATAAAGGCTATAGGGAAAAAAGAAAAGTCATTATTATTAATTTTTAAAAGCAGCCTCACATTTGTTACAGCATTATTTACAGTAGCCAAGATATGGAAACAACCTAAATGTCCATCAATGAATGTATGGGGAAAAAATTGTGGTATATGGATACAATAGAATATATATAGCTGTAAAAAAAGAATGAAATCTTCCTATTTGAGACAACATGGATTGACCTTAAAGATACTATGCTGCCTGAAATAAGTCAGAGAAAGGCAAATGCTGTATAATATTATATGTGGAATCTAACAACAAAAACAAGCAAAAAACACAAACAAAGCAAACTCATAGAGAACAGCAGATTGGTGATTGCCTGAGGCAGGGCTTGACGGGTGGGAGAAATGCTTTAAGGGGGTCAAGAGGTGAAAAGGAAAAAAAAAAAAGATTAACAAAATTACAATTCCCCCCTCACTCCCATTTACTTGAGCTAGCCTCAATGAGCCTTGGCTATTTGTACAACTGGAAAAGAAACTGATAAGTAAGACCAGGTTTGCAAATCTCGGAATCCTCAGTGTTTAACTGTGGAACTGCCTGGTATGTATGGATGAACCCATTCCTGACTGAGAAGTGAGTAGTGACAGAGCCAAAGGGGAGAGAGAGGGTAAAGCCCTGTTAGCAAAATGAGAGGATAGGTCAGTATATCAGTTATTCTTCAAAGCCTTAGGAAAAGCACACTTACAAAAGAAATCAACACTTTGTTCCAGGTTTCTCTGATGAAAAAGCATAGGAGAAAAGAAAACAAAATGAAACAAGAGTGCAGTTATTTAATTGTATTAGAGAAAACTCTTTGTTCTTGTAGTTTGAAACTACCTAAGGCTAGCTCAAGGAAAATTCATCGTTTCCTTGTCAGATTTTAAGTGTATTTATTTATTTTTAAGAGAGTGAGAGAGTGTGAGTGGAGCAGGGGCAGAGAGAGGGAGACACAGGATCTGAAGTAGGCTGTGCGCTGACGGCAGGGAGCCCGATGTGGGGCTTGAACTCATGAACTGAGCCGAAGGCAGACACTTAACCCACTGAGCCACCCAGGCGCCACCCCACCCCTTGTCACATTTTATTTAGATCATTCCAGATTCTTTGCCATGCCAGATCTTTGTATTTAAAGTCATTGCACTGATAGGCCATGACTAGGCTCTTGACAGTTGAATTTGGATTGCTGGGAGAACTGAAAAGATGGAGAAACCCTAGCTAATATCTGGGCCACTCCAAAACTCTTCCTCTCCAAAAAAAGAAAAAAAATAGATTCATTCAGTACACATTTTAATGTAAATATCAATGAGTTTTAACAATTTACTGTTTGTAATTTAACAGTTGTACAGAATTATGTAATATCCATGCCAAAGATGAAATATAACAAAAAGGGTTTTTTGCTCTAATGTTTTCCCATACTTCTTTATAATCCATCAGTCACTTGTCCACATCCCCAGTCTCTGGCAACTACTGATCTGAGTTTTGCGCCTATAGTTTTGCTTTTTCTAAAAGGTTATACATGTAGAATATCTAAGTGGAAATTTAGAGTTTTTTTGTTGCCTTTTGCATCTGGATTCTCTTAGCTAGCACGATACTTTCAAGATTCTTGCATGATGATGCATGAATTAGTAGATTGTTCTTTTTTTTTAACTCTTGAGTAATATTTCATATTTTGGCATTTATGAATAAAGCTACTATAAACATTTGAATGTAAGTCTTTAAGCATTCATTATCATTTCTTTTAGGTACATATCTAGGAGTGAAATTAGTGGGTTATATAAGTGTATATTTAACTTGATAGGTAACCATCAGGCTATTTTCCAAAGTGGTTTACTATTTTCCATTTCCCTTAGCAATATGTGAGAGTTCTATTGCTTTGCTTCATTGCCAACACTTGGTATTATCAATTTTAGTGATTTTATTAGGCTTGTGGTGGTATCTTTTTGTTGTGAGTTACCAGAGATTTTTTTTTTTTATGATAAATTCTAGAAGTTTTATGTTAAGGATTTTGTGTCTGTGCTCAACAGGAACATGGTCTTTTTTTTTTTTTTTTTTTTTTTTTGTGTGTGTGTGTGTGGTTAAGTCTTTGGTTTTGGTATGATACAAATGCTGGCTTAAAAAATGAGTTAGGAATGTGATAATTTTTCCAAAGCTGTGTCTACACACAGCTAAACTGAGTTCTTTAAGTTTAATGGGCAATTACATATGGGTAGAGAACCAGGCCATATAATGTGGTCAAAATTTTTACAAAATCAATATTGGGGCTTCTTTTCTTAGAAGTTTCCATGGTATTTACTGACATTATATTATGTAATGTTTGAGAAAGCCCTCATCCTGGCCCTTCATCCTTAGTAGATGCCTGATAAATACTAGCTACTGGTAATAATAATAATAATAATAATAATAGAGTGACCTAATTACCATATCTTAAACCTTGTGCTATGCAGAAAATGGTTTTATATAGAACATCTCAGAGAAGACCAGACACAATCCATTTATACTAATTAGATGGCAATTTTACTACATAATAATTTTGGCTTTAATGGAGTTTTAAAGGTAAATAATAACTTGAGTATAGCCATTGGAATTCTAGCCTTGACAGTTCTTCATAAAACTTTTTCCAAAATACAACATTTTTTCTCTATGGCTATCATGGTGATAAGATAGCATAAAAGCCACAGTTTCCCTCTCCCCTCTCCCCAACTATTAGTAATCTTCATGAGGAAAAAAGAGTAGAAGCTGAAGCCTCAGAGTCTGGTACATTTCCTACTCTGCACTCATGATAATGTGATATGCCACAGTGATACTTAAAGGATCAGTGGTATCCACATTGCCCAGGAGCACTTAGTGTTGCAAATCCACGTCCACACCCTGCACACTAAATCAAGGAGCAGGAGCAGGAGCAGGAGCAGGAGGATGAGTGTGTTTTGACAAGCTCTACAGGTGACTTTGATGTTCACTAAAGCTTGGGGAGCACTGGCTGAGCAGACAGTTGACAGAGGATGATGTAGTTGGGAACAGTAAGAGTTAAATGCAGCACGTTAAGAAGAGGGCTGGTTCCCCTCTAGTGATGTAAAATTGTGTTGTCAGCTGCACTCTGAGCCATAGGAAAAGCCACAGGACACTTGTAGCAGCTGCCATGCTCTTGGGCATCTTCCTTCTTTTTTACCCACTTAGGTCATCTGTCTAAAGTGACCCTGGGGGAAAAAAAGCAGATTCTATGGACAGAATAGAGAAATGTATTTCAAAACCAGATATGCAGGAATCTGGGTTCTGTGTCTATCCTGAATTTTTCCAAATAACACATTCAAGTGTCAAATACTCACTGAATATTTAAAAACTTGCCATTATTTAATCAGCCTATTTTTTTTTCTTTTAGGTTCACATCCTTCTCTACTCCTCTTCAAATTACTAGTGTCATAGAATTTTTGAGTTAAAAAATTCAAAACCTAACCTAGAAAGGAAAAGATGAATCATACTAAAATCCTCGAATGTCAGCTTCTTGATTTTATCCCAACCCCACTCAAAGCCTGTCTTAATTTACCTTAACTTTGTCCAATTTTTTATTCCTCTGTACCGTCTTCTAAAGCAGTGTGATCTTCCCATGGTTCACATTGCATAACTCTGCTCATAAATTAGTCAAGGGAGTTTAAAGATCAGAATCCTTTAATTTAGGAAGATATATGAGAGCAAAAGCAATAGAGAATGATTAATTCTTGCTTGTATTTGCAGTTTAAATGGCTAAAAGCAATGGCAAGTTACATGTGAGTCAGCTGATGCGAGGATCTATACTAGGCAAATAACATATTTGAAATGATGTTAAGCTATTTTTTTTGGTAGAGAAAAATACTGTATAATGTCTTTTTATAATGAAACACAATAGAACCTGAAATCCAATCTCATTTGCTTTGGGCAATGGGAGTCAAGGATTCTCTTTACTTATTATTACAATTATTGATCTGATAACCCTAATTAGATTATACTATGGTCTGGTTGATCAGAATAGAAAATGGATTTATTTATCTATTTATTTATTTTGATAGAAATTACTATTCAGTTTTATAAAAGAGATAAGGCATTTGTGTGTCTGCTTAGTCAGTTATATCAAGTTCTGTTACTGTGTATCAGAAAATAGATTCTCTGTCTAAGCAAAATACTCTTTAGTGAAACATCATTCATAGCAGAGTTTTTATGCACTCATGGTTCACTAAATTTCAAAATACTGGGGGGTGTCTGGGTGGCTCAGTCGGTTAAATGTCTGACTTTGACTCAGGTCATGATCTCATGTTTCACAGTTCGAGCCCTGTGTTGGGCTCTGTGCTGACAGCTAGGAGCCTGGAGCCTGCTTTGGATTCTGTCTCCCTCTCTCTCTCCCCCTCCCCTGCTCATGATCTCTCTCTCAAAAATAAATAAACATTAAAAATATACAAACAAATAAATAAAAAACAAAATACTGAATACTGCCTGATATACTTAAAAAGTCAACAGGTATAGGAATGACTGAGTGGCTCAGTTGGTCAAGTTTCCGGCTCTTGATTTTGGCTCAGATCATGATCTCACAGTTCATGAGATCAAGCCCTGCATTGGGCTCTGCATGGAGTGTGGAGCCTGCTTGGGATTCTCTATTTCCCTCTCTCTCTCTGCCCCTCTCCCACCTGCTCATGGGCGCTCTCTCTCTCTCTCTCTCAAAATAAGTAAATAAACTTAAAAAAAAGTCAATAGGTATAGTGTACCTGTTATTGTCAAGAACTAAGAGGGGTCTGCAATTCTGTTCTGCATAAAAGCTAACAAGTTAGCTAGCCATGTAAGACTACTGGGACTATATTACTCAGCACAGCAGGAAATATGAGCTTCTATCATTGGTTTTGTTTCTATTGGTTCAGTTCTCTTTCACCCCCAGCTCCCATGGGAGGTGTGGAAAGCGGCCCAAATGGATGAAGCAGAAACAATGGGTTTGTGTCACAGTTGAGGACAGTGAGCTTAGGATGCCATCCCCCTCCCATGCCTCCAATCTCTTAAAGAGACTGCTAGCAAAACCTTCCTAACCTCTGCTCCATAGGAAGACATGATCTTTATTATCCTGGACAGAACACAAATCTTCTGCCCCAAAAGGAGACGCTATCTGTCTCCTGTTTGCTATACAAGCTGTTTGCTATACAAACATCATTAGAACAATAGTCCGAGGATGTACAGAAATGCCATGAAGAATTGTCTCTCAACATTATGTACTTATTCTGTCAGGTGCTGTAAAGGATAAGAGAAGGGGGAAAATACAAATGATGTTCCTTGGTCTTGAGGGGAGCAAACATGATATATTAGAAAGAGCTTATTTGGAGAATCACTCAGATAAAGTTCCGGTCCTTTTTCTCCTGTTTATATCTGTGTGACTTTGTCCATTTTCTTTAGTTCTCTGAGCCTCAGTTTCTTCATCTGTAAAATGGATACGATATCTATCTTCCAGAATTTCTTTGAGGATGAACTGAAATAAAAATACAGCATACCGTGGAACGTATGTTGGCTGATAAAATGGAAGTATTGAGATGCTAATGAGAATTAATATTCGTTAAGAGTGGTAGAGCTTTCAAGTAAGTAAAATTAGAGAAGACAACCCTGTGCTGAACATAATTCAGTGTATCTTTGAAGGAGGGAAAACGCAGTCATTATAATACAACACAGACGTCAAATAAGAATGAATGTGTATGTTCTTTTCTAGTAACAGCAGGTCGCTATACATGATTATGCACAGTAAGAAATATTTACTATTAATTTAATTTTCTCTTTTGTTCACCAAATGTTGAATGGATGAAGTGTTTTAAAATAGTGGTTTGTCTGCAATCGTGTAAAATGTCAGACAGGGCCCTAGATAATGGAATGCCACACAGCATGTCATACCCACGAATTTCCTAGGCAACAGTAGACTTCAGTGACAAAATCTATATTGGCAGAGCTAAACCAGGAAAACATTTGCCTTGTTAGGACAGCTGACAACAGCTGATGAAGGGCAGCATCCTTCTGAATGGGGGCACTTCTTTGATGACTCAGTGACATGACAACAAGAAATGAAAAAGGGAGGGGTTGCCAGTGGGTAATAAGAAGCTGTATAACCTATCATCATAATTCCTATTGCATAAATTTACCCACTTTTTGTAAAATCAATTGTTATGAAACCAGACTGCATGGTTTTGACCCACGGAAGCATGTTGTCATGAGGAATTACAGCATGCTACATTAAACTGCCATGTACTGTATTATGTGACAGGTGACCGTGCTGAAATGCTCTCTTTTAATGCTGCTAAAATGAAGTAAGGTTTTTCTTTTTAACTGAATGGGACTTTAAACATTTGCTCAAAACTACATAGCAAGACCACTACCTTAATACTTAGAATAACACAGTTTGATTATTTAAGAATAAGACTTAGAAGTTGATTTGTGAAAAAAAAAATAATTAAAAAAATAGATAATCTTCTGCTAGTTTCAAAAAATGAGATAATAGCAAAATGAGAGTAAAATGTCTGGTTAAAGGGGTGTTCTATTGGGGAAGTCTTGATTTGTAAATATTGACAATTACCTAAAGGCTATTAAGTACCCAAATAGCATCCACCAATGAGACTATACTCAGCTTATTTTTTGTAGCAGTGTTTGCATGTTAGAATGAACTCCACCCTCTTGAATCCTTTGTAGGCCAGCTCAATTATGACAGGTCCCACCCCCATCACCACCTGGAATATCTTATAAATGCCGTCTGAATGCCAGGTCCTGGAATGGTTTCTTTATATCTTATCTATTTACATTTTTATTTGTGTTTTGGATAGTTAAATCATTCACATTATTTATTAGCAAACATTTTTTTACAAGTCTCCCTCCTGTTCTTTTCTCCTTTCCAGCAAATTCCCATTGTTTACACTCCCACAGAAGTAGTCACCGTAATTAGTTTATTATCCATGAGAGCTTTTTTTTGTATGTAATCAAATATAGAAGATGTCTATTTCTACAAATGGCCTCACTAAATACAGGGCATTAGTAAACTTAATTGGCATATTAATATTTTATTGCCATTTTATAGATGAAACCTGGCACGCCATAAAGTTTCATAACTTGCTCAACATCATGTAACAAAAAATTGAAGGTGAGAGCATTTGAAATGAGGCCTACTTATCCAGCTGAAAAATCCATGTCATTCCCCTACAAAAATAACAACTGATTTTACCATGGGTGAAATTGAGAAGGTCAAATGACTTGTCCAAGCATACACAGGAAGGTGGTGCAAGCTCAAGATTAAGACTGAATCTTCTGGGGTGACTGGGTGACTTAGTTGGTTGAGTGTCCAACTCTTGGTTTTGGCTCAGGTCATGATCCCAGGGATGTGGGATCAAGTCCTGCATTGATCAGCGTGGTCAGCGTGGAGCCTGCTTAGGATTCTCTCTCTCTCCCTCTACCCCACTTGGCATACTCTATCTCTCCTTCTCTCTCTCTCTCAAGGAAAAAACAGAATGATACTTTCTCTAACGATCAATTACATCATGCAGTCTTTTTAGATATTTAATTTTCTGTTGGTATGTATGAATTTCTATATATACTGCCTTTCCATTAGCTTGAAAATTCAAAATTTTTTGACCACTTTTTTAATCCTGTGAGCCTTTAAAAAGTTTTTCATCTGATTTGATTTCAGTTTATTAAAAAAAATTTAAATGTTAGTGATAGTAAAATTCATACTTTGTGTTGTACAGCTCTGTAGATTTTGAAAAATACTTAGAGCACTATGTTTATACCGTAATCATTATACGGAATAGTTTCATCAACCACCAAAATTTCTTCCGGATACCCCCGTGAAGTCAACACTTTCTTTACCCCAATCCCTGACAACCACTAATGTTTTCTATCCATGTTATTCTGTCTTTTCCAGAGTGTCATAGAAATGGAATTGCTCACTATGTATTTTGGTTGGGCTTTTTTCAATTAGTAAGTTGCAGTGAGATTGACCCATATTGTTTCATGAATCAGTTCACTACTTTTTAATTTATGAGCAGTATTCCATTGTATCAGTATTCCCCAGTTGTTTTTTAGATCTATTCTCTAGTTGTACCAGTTTTTTAGTAATTATGGATAAAGCTGCTATAAACACTGGTATACAAGTTTTTGTGAGAGCACATTTTTATTTCTCATGGGTAAATACCAAGGAGTGAAACTGCTGGATCGTAGAGTACATGTATGTCTACCTGGATAAGAAACTTCCAAACTGTTTTCCAAAATGGCTGTACATTTTATCTTCCCACTAGCAGTATGTGGGATTTCCAGTTGCTTTGTATCCTCACCAGCATGGGATATTGTTAAGTCTGTTTTTTTTTTTTTTTAATTTAAGCCATTTTAATAGGTATATGACAGGATCTCATTGTGTTTGTAATTTACGTTTCCCAAACTATTGATAAAATTGAACATTTTTCTTGTGCTTATTCACCATCTGCATAACCACTTCAGTGAAATATCCAAATCATTTGACCATTTTTATATAGTTTTTTTTTTCTTCTTGTTACATTTGAGAGTTCTTTATGTATTCTGGATTCAAGTCTCTTGTCAGTTTTGTGATTGGTAAATATTTTCTCCTAGTCTATGTCTCTCTTCTCCATTCTTTTTTTTTTTTTTTTAATTTTTTTTTCAACGTTTTTTATTTATTTTTGGGACAGAGAGAGACAGAGCATGAACAGGGGAGGGGCAGAGAGAGAGGGAGACACAGAATCGGAAACAGGCTCCAGGCTCCGAGCCATCAGCCCAGAGCCTGACGCGGGGCTCGAACTCATGGACCGTGAGATCGTGACCTGGCTGAAGTCGGACGCTTAACCGACTGCGCCACCCAGGCGCCCCTCCATCCTTTTAATAATGTCTTTCACAGAGCATGTCTCATTTCACAGAGAATGTCTTTACTTTTATTTTATTTAAAAAAAAATTTTTTTTTAATGTTTTATTTATTTTTGAGACAGAGAGAGACAGAGCATGAACAGGGGAGGGGCAAAGAGAGAGGGAGACACAGAATCTGAAACAGGCTCCAGGCTCTGAGCTGTCAGCACAGAGCCTGACGCGGGGCTCGAACTCACGGACGGTGAGATCATGACCTAGGCCGAAGTCGGACGTTTAACCGACCGAGCCACCCAGGCGCCCCTACTTTTATTTTAGTAAAGTTCAATATTTTTCTTCTATGGGTCATAACTTGGCGAAATATCTATGAAAATTTTGCCTAATCTGTCACAATAATTTTTTGTCTTGTTTTCTCCTATGAAGTCTTTTGGAGTCTTAGGTTTTAGAGGTAAGTATACAGTTTGAGTTAAATTTCATATATGGAGTGAGGTAATGATCAAATGGTCTTTCCTTTTTTTTTTTTTTTTACTCACATGAATATGCAATTGTTCCAACACCATTTGTTGAAAGGACTGTCTTTATTCACTCAATTGCCTGCATACCTTTGCCCAAAGTCCATTGTCCATGTATGTGTGGATATATTCTGGACTCTGTTTTATTGATCTGTTTATCTTTTTCTTCAGATTCTGATTCCATAGATTTATTTTATTTCCCCCCAGCTTTATTGAGCTATTATTGACGTAAAATATGTGTAAGTTTTATTTATTTTTTAAGATAATTTATTTAAACAAACTCTACACCCAACGTGGGGCTTAAACTCACAATCCCAAGATCAAGAGCCACATGCTCTACCAACTGATATCTGGTACCACCAGATACCCCAACATGTGTTAGTTTTAGAGGTGAAATATGATAGTTAGATTCATATATATATTATAAAATGATTACCACAATAAGGTTAGTTAACAGCTCCATTTCCTCATATAATCATCGTGTGTGTGTGTGTATGTGTGTGTGTGTGTGTGTGTGTGTGTGTGTGTGTTCTAATAACGTATATAGTATTGCTGATTATAGTCACTCTATTGTGCATTAGATCCCCAGATCTTATTTATCTTATTGCTGAGAGTTTAATTTGGCCAATGCCTCCCCATTTTTACCACCCCCAGCCTCTGGAAACCACCATTCTACACTTGATGAGTTCAGCCTTTTTTAGATTATACACCTCAGTGAGAACATATAGTGCTTTTCTTTCTCTGTCTGTGTTCTCTTAGCATAATATTCTCAAGGTCCATCCATGTTATCACAAATGGCAGGATTTCATTCTTTTTTGTAGCTAAATAATATTCCATTTTTTATATATCATACGTCTTCTTTATCCATTCATCTGTCATTGGACACCTAGGTTGTTTTCAAGTCTTAGGTATTATGAATAATGCTGCAGTGAACATGGAGGTACAGATAATCTCTTTGAGATAGTGATTTTATTTTCTTTGGGTATATCCAAGAAGTGAGATTGCTGGATCATATAGAAATTCTATTTTTAATTTTTTGGAGAAGCTCCATACTGTTTTCCACAGTGTCTACACCAATTTACATTCCCACTAAGAGTGCATAAGTGTTTTCTTTTTTTCCACATCAACAGCATTTGTTACCTGTTTTCTTTGTGATGTTAGCCATTCTAACATGTGTGAGGAAATACTTCATTGTGGTTTTAATTTGCATTTCCCTGATGATTAGTGATATTGGCACTGTTTCATGTATTTGGCCATTTGTATATCTTTGGTCATGTTTAAATCATTTTGTTTGGGTTTTTTGCTACTGTGTTGTGTGACTTCCTTATATATTTTTTATATTAACCCTTTATCAGGTAGATGATTTGCAAATATTTTCTCCCATTTCATAAGTTGCCTTTTCATTTTGTTGAGTATTTCTTTTGCTGTAAAGATTTTAAATTTAATATAATCCCCACTTGTTTATTTTTGCTTTTGCTGCTTGTGCTTTATTTGTCATATCCAAAAAAATTTTGCCAAGACCAATTTCAGGGAGATTTTTCCCTGTTTTCTTATAATAATTTTATACATTCAGGTCTTAAATTTAAGTCTTCAATCCATTTTGAGTTAATTTTTGTGAGTGACATAAGATAGGGGTCCAATTTCATTGTTTTGCATGTGGTTATCCAGTTTTACTCACATCATTTATTGAAGACATTATCCTTTCCCCACTGTATCTTCTTGGCTCTTCCTCAAATGTTACTTGATTGTATATGAATGGGTTTATTTTGGGGATCTATCTTTGTCTTTGATTTTCGACAGTTTTTTAAAATGTGTCTTAGAGAAGATTATTTGGGTGAAATTTCATGGTGACCTATTAGCTTCATGAAATTGGATATCTAAATATCTCCCCATATTTGGAAAATCAGCCATTATTTCTTTAGATAAGCTTTCTGCTCCTTTCTTTCTCACTTCTCCTGGATCTTCAATATGTAGGTTATTTATTTTGTGGTATCCTATTATTTATGTAGGCTGTTTTCACTCTCTTTCATTCCTCCTCCTCTTCCTCCTCCTCCTTCTTCTTCTTCTTCTTCTTCTTCTTCTTCTTCTTCTTCTTCTAAATGTTTATTTATTTATTTTGAGAGAGAGAGCAAGCAAGCAGGGGGAAGGGCAGAGAGAAAGGGAGAAAGTGAATCCCAAATAGGCTCTGTGCTGTCAGTGTAGAGCCCAACGTGGGGCTTCATCCTGTAAACCATGAGATTATGACCTGAGCTGAAATCAACAGTCTGACGTTTAACTGACTGAGTCACCCAGGTGCCCCTCATTCTTCTTTTTTTCCTCTATTTTGTCAAATAACCTATCTTCTAGTTCATTAATCCTTTCTTCTGCTTGGTTGAGTTTATTGTTGAAGCTCTTTATTGAATTCTTCAGTCATTGTAGTCTTCAACTCGAGGATTCTTTTTAAAAAATAGTTTCTGCTTGTTGAACTTCTCATTTTGTACACTCATTGTTTTCCAAATTTCATCTAGTTGTCTATTTGTGTATTCCTGCAGTTCACTGAATTACTTTAAGAGGATTAATCTGAATCATTTGTCAGATAATTCATAGATCTCTCTTTAGGTCTGTCATTGGAATTTTATTAGTTTTCTTTGGTGGTGTCATATTTCCTTGATTATTTGTGACTATGATGGCCTTGTATTGGTGTCTACATGTTTGAAGATGTAGACACCTCCTCTACTCTTTATATATTGGCTTCAGGAAGCAATACCCTTCATCAGTCAGCCCATCTAGAGATTCTGGGTGGGTGGTCTGGTGATGTCCATGGGTGGGCTTGCTGCTTCAGTCTTTGGGTGGCCTGGTGCTAATGCAGATCAAAACCCTGGAAAAGTGGTAGTTCATTTGGTACAGGGCCCCTGGGACCCAGGATTCTTAAGCAGCTACTGGAGCCTGGGTTTGCAAATGTTGATTGGAAGCCTAATGCCACAGGAACCACTCAGGGCTATGGACAGCTGGCCAGTGTTGGGATGTTGGGAACTGAGTTTGCTTGAGCCCACTGGGAGCCTGGTGCTACAGGAGCTGCTCAGGGCCATGGGAGCCAGCCAGAGTTGGGATGAGTTAGAAGACTGCGTTCATGGAAGCCTGGTGCCACAGGAACTGCCTGTGGCTGCAGATGCCAGGGTGAGAAGGAATTTAATATGCTCATCATTTTTAATTTCTTAAGATGAATTATAAAGTTATTAATTTGAGAACTTTTATTTTTTTCTAACATAGATATTTATTTCCATAAATTTTCCTTGAAGTACTATTTGTTTTTTTGAAGTACTATTTAGTAGAATCTTATAAATTTTGATATGTTGTGTTTTCATTTTAATTCAGTTAAAAATATTTTAAGTCGTCTTTTTTTTAAGTCCTCTTTTGATTTCTTATTTAATCCATGGATCCATGGGTTATCTGACATCTCACTGTTAACTATATTTTATATTTAAAGTGAAATTCTTTTCACCAGCATGTAGTTGGGTCTTGCTTTTTTATTCAACCTGAAAATCTGCCTCCTAAAAGTTATTTTTATATTATTTGCATTTTGTGTGATTACTGATAGGCTTGGATTAAAATCTACAATCTTGCTGTCATTTTTCTATTTATACCATTTCTTCAACATTTCTGCCTTTGCTTGGTCTAATTGAGCCATTTTTTATTATTTGACTATTTTTATTTTATTTTATTATTTATTTATTTTGAGTGAGAGGGAGAGAGAGAGAGAGAGAGAGAGAGAGAGAGAGAGAACAAGCATGATCAGCAGAGGTTCAGAGAGAGAGAGAGAATACCAAGCAGTCTATCACTGCAGAGCCTAAGGTGGGGCTTGAACTTGCAAACCACAAGATCATGACCTGAGTTGAAACCAAAAGTTGTGCACTTAGCCATCTAAGCCATCCAGGTGTCCTTGAGTTAAATAGCTTTTATTACAGAAAATGGTCATGCTTTTCCTTCTATTAACCCTGTAGTGTGGTGGTATGAGTCAATCTAGTTTGGAATTGAACTGTGTTAGGGTTTTTTGTAGCTGTAGATACCTTAAGAGAACCACAGGTTTCAAATTTTTCTTGGGATATTTTGTATTTAGGGCTGGGGATCATTTACCAGAGGAATTTTCTCTTGATATACTCAACTCTGAGCTCTGGGTCCCTATGAGTTTTGCTTCAGATAGCTTCTCTCTTCACCCTCTTTTCTCTTTCCTGTCCTTCTTCCAGCAATACTTCAGTGTTATTTGAAATATTTGTTTTTCTCAAAGTGGTGGATAGGGGAGAAATATTCTCCTGTTCTAAAGAAAGCTTAGCTTTGAGTAGGTGCTATGCCCTTGGGTTTCTGAAATGTGGCATTTTTGGTGCTTCTGATCCTCTTCCAGCTATTTTTCTGAGCCTAGCACACATTTCTACCTCCTTCCCAAGGACAGCATGTTTTTCTCCTATTTTCTTCCCCAGATAGAATGGGTTTCACCCGTGCCCTAAGAGCAACACTATTCATTCTCTCTCCCCAGTCCAAAACTTTGAAGTGATGATAGGGAAGGAGAATCTGAGTAGGATTTCATGCTTTTCCTACAGTGGCTGATGTTCTCCTTTTCTAAGCCTACCTTTAGAGAATTGCCCAGTTCTGTTCTGTTCTTTTCTTTTTTCCTTCCCTCCCTCTGACCCTCCCTCCCCCTCCCTCCCTCCCTCAGTTCCTTCTTTCCTTCTTTCCTTCCTTCCTTCCTTCCTTCCTTCCTTAATTTTTAATTTTTTTTTGTGACCATTTGCTGAGATCCATGAAAAAGAGATTATAAGTATTTGTGAGCTCATTCTGTATCTCTCGCCCCCAGGGGCCCACACTTTCTCTAGCCCACGCAGGACCCCTGTGAATTTGTTAACAATTCCAACTGAATTCTTCTGTTTTCTAGCAATATTTCCCGCTGGTAAGAAAGTGCTCCTGCTGTGTACTTTATCTCATCAGATTTTGGGCTAGTTGGTTGCCCTGTGATCTCAACTTTTTGATGGGTTCAAAAAAAAAATAAAAAGCAAAACATAACAAAACCCCCAAAACTTGTGATTTCTTTGGCTTTTCTTTTTACTGCTGTTATTTTAAGAAGAAGGGAGTGACGCCATTTATAGCTCTCCAAATTCAAGCGGAAACTGGAAGTGTGTCTTAATTTCAGTTTATGTGTACATACAACAAAATAGTTGTACAAAATAGTTGTTAATTTCAGGGTCCCTCTCTGAGATGACCGCCTAATAGGATAATTAATAGACTATGTGTCCTAAAGCATCTAGTCCAATAAAGAATTTATCCTTTACCCATGAAGTTATTATTCTGAATTTTCTTTGGGAAACTAACAGGAAGCCAGGCACTCTGACATGGTAGCATTGTATTACTAAGCACAAATGGAAACTTATCAAATTTAGTTTTGAAGATGTTTTTGGTAAGACACTGTAATCTCCCCGTGAGTTGAGTGTGCTCTGCTACATTGGCAGAAAATGGGAAACTTCCATTTGAGGTCTAGATCGTTGTTCTCATTCACTTCATGGCAGATGTGTAAGCCATTTCTTCATTGTATATAGGGTGTTACAATCCTCAATAAAGAAAAACTAACTGATAATTTAATCCATTATTTCCCAGCAGAGTAGCTGTCTCAGGAATTTTAGAATTGCCTTTTTTACACTGCAGGTGATTTAAGTGCCGAGCTAAGTGAGTCCCAGTTTTCCAATTTTATACCCACTCTAGCCTATGTTGATATTTTGACTCCTGTAAGATCAAGTTACCCATTCATTTTACAATGTACAATCTAATCTCTACTTTAGATATGATTCAGTTTAGAATTGGGGAAAATATGCTAGACAGCTAGTTATTGCAACATTCTCATTTTCAATTGAAAAATTTTTAGATGATATAGAAAGCTCTAGATGACAAATCTGTTTCAAAATATATTGATATGGGGAATTTTTATCCTTTTCTCCTTGAAACTGCTCTGAGACGAGTGATTGCTGAATCTGAGAGGGAAAAAATATTCCTTTGTATAAGAATAAGAATATTTAGTTTGGTATAACCAAAAGGAGCTGCTGTAAAGTATATGTGTCCTAAAAACCTGGTCTTTTTTCTTTAAAGTTTATTTATTTTATTTTGAGAGAGAGAGAGAACGAGCGAGCACAAATAGGGGAGGGGCAGAGAGAGGCAGAGAGAGGCAGTGAGAGAATTGCAAGCAGGCTCTGTGCTGTGGACCTCACAATCCGGGGATCATGACCTGAGTCGAAATGGAGAGTCAGATGCTTAACTAAGTCACCCAGGCACCCCTGAAACCTGGTCTTTTTTCTAACAGCTTGTTATAAGAACTTGGGAAAGTCACTTATCCTCTTTGATCACCATTTTTCTTAAAATGAAAATAATATGACTTGCTCTTTCTGCTTTTGAAGATAAAAATATCAAGTTAAAGCTGTGGTTAAGTATTAACAATGCCTTACCCCAGTGCTAGCCAAGTAATAGTTACTAAATCAATATTGGTTGACTGATTTGTTAATACCTTTATTAGGAAATAATACATCATACATCCCCAATATACCTTAGTCTCACCAGGCAGTGAGATGCAGCTAGTACGTATTATAGAAGTTATAATAGTATATCATATATATGATCTGTATACATATATATACATATACATATATATACACACACACATACATATATATATTTTTTCTATCTTTCTTATTGACAAATGACTCCTTGAGAGCAGTTTTAATTATTTCTGTATTTCTCAAATAAAATGTGGGACCTAGAGCTGTTGTTACTATAACAGTAAAATTGGCCATTGAGTATTATGTGTCAGCAATAAGCTCAATGATTTAGGTACATTATCATATATAATGCTTTCAGTTACTTTGGGTGATAGTTTAAACTCCTGGGACACAAATTTTTAGGGTGTTCCCCACACTTTTATGATCTCTAGCTCTAGGAATTCCTGGTGAAAATATGAGAAATAGCCTCTCCGGGCACAGGCAAAGAGAACAAATGAGCAGTTGAGAGACACATCCAGAGCATCCTCCATACATAGCAAAGATGTGATCTCTAGGCAAAAGGGAGCAGGGGAAAGGGAGTTCCTTCAGTCCAAGGCCCTTGCAGTTTTCTTCTCTCATCTAAGGCAGGAACATAGTCAACACATGTTGGAGCTTTAGGTAAATGGATTGTGAATACTGCCGCCAAGGAAGGGAGATATGGGACTGGCACAAGAGAAACCCGTGAAACTCATATGCAGCCCAGAGTTACAGGGCCACTAAACGACTGGGATTTGAACAGATTAGAGAATGCTCACCTTCCCCACATCTTACCATCATACCAACAGGGCTCTAGTATAAAAGCAGTGGATTGCAGCTGAAAGAGCTGCAAGATGCAGACTTTCTCTGAAGCGGGAGTATTTAGGGAAGCGCAAAGTCAAGAGAAGACCAAAACAAAAAAAGGATGTGAGAGGAATTCAAAGCCTCTGGCAAACATTAAATACAATATAACTTCTAGCCAGATTCATTTAAATCCTCACAATAAAGGCATATTTATTTCAGTTCCTATATCTCAGTATATATATATATATATATATATATATATATATAATCTCAGTAGCTTTCCACAGAAAATTACAAGGCATGCCAAAGGCAAGAAAAAAACAGTCTGAAAGGCAAAGCAATCATCAAAATCAGATTCAGATGTTAAAATTATCAGACAGGGTTTTTAAAATAACTGTAATTCATGTGCTAAGGGCTATAATAAAAAACAGTAGACACCATACAAAAGCAGATGATTATGCAAGCAGGAAGAATGAAAAGGAATTCTATAAATTAAAAACAGCATAACAAAAATGAAGACTGCCTTCTAGGTACACATCAGTAGACTTGACATGGCTGAGGAAAAAAAATCAGTGAGCTTGAGCTTGAAGATAGGGCAATAGAAATGTCCCAAACTTAAATTCAAAGAGAAAATAGAATGAAAATAATTTTGGGACAATATCAAAGGTATAACACATATGTAATTGGAAAACCAGAAATAGATGAAAGAGAGAAGGAAGCAGAATATTTGAAGTAATAATAGTTGAGAGGCTTGCAACATTTAGGATAGATAACAAATCATAGACCCAAGAAGCTCAAAGAACACTAAGCAGGATAAATTCTAAACCAAACCAAATCAAACATACCTAGGTATATCGTATTCACACTGCAGAAAATCAAAGACAAAAGAAAAATCTTAAGAGACGCCAGAGGGGAAAATGTATATTACCTATAGAGGAGCTAGGATAGGAATTAAAGCAGACTTGTTGTAATCAGAAATCGTGCAAGTAGGAAGAGAGGAGTGCAATATTTGAAGAGTTAAAAACCACAAAACCACCAACCTAGAATTCAACATCTAGTGATATTATTCTTTAGAAGTAAGGATAGATACTTTCTCAGACAAGCAGAAACTGAGGGAAGTCATCATGAACAGACCCTTTCTGCAAGAAACGCTAAAAGAAATTCTTTAGGCATAAGGAAAATAATATGGGTCAAAACATGGATCTATATAAAGAAAAGGTAGCATTGGAGAAATAATGAGTGACGAAAAAATACATATTTTTTATCTTTAAGCTAAAAGATACCTGTGTTTTTAAAGCAACAACAGTAATCATGTTTTCGTGATTATAGAATATGGATAATTGAAATCAATGTCAGCAAGGTCATAAAAGATCAAAGGGAGGAACTGGGAATATTCTGTTAATGAGGCACCTGTTTTACGTGTGAAACAGTATAAAGCTATTTGAAAGTGGACATAGGCCAGTTTAAAATACATGTTTGTAAACTCTAGGGTAATAACTAAAGTGATTTTAAAAAAGAAGTATACATGATAGCCTAAAAGAGGAGACGAATTAGAATCATATCAACAACAGCAACAACAACAACAACAACAAAAAGCAGAAAGAAGGAAAATAAACAAATATAAAACAGTAATAAACATGGTAAATATTAATCCAACTATACCACTAGACACTTTAAATGTGAATGGTCTAGATAAACCAGTAAAAAGATATTGCCAGCATGGTTAAAAAAATAAGACTCAATTCTATGTTGTCTAAAAAAAAAATCACTTTAAATGTAATGATGCAGATAGGTTAAAAGTGAAGGGAGAGATAAAAATACTGTGACAACACTAATAAAAAGAAAATTGGAGTAGCTATATTCATTTTAGACAAAGCAGTCTTCAGAAAAGACTTCAATAAAGTAGATCATGACATAATGATAAAGGGGTAAATCCCACAAGAAGACAAAACAATTGTAAATGTGCATGCCTTTAACAAAAGAGCATCAAAATATAGGAGACAAAAACTGGTAGAACAGAAAGGAGAAACCAACAAATCTACTGTTATATTCAAGACTTTAATACCTCCCTGTCAGTAATTGATAGATCAAGGAGGCAGATAACAAGTAAAGATATGGAGGACCCACACTTCACTATCAATCAACTTGATCTAATTGACACTAGAGACTATTCCACCTAACAATCACAGAATCCAAATTCTCCTCAGGCTCACAGGGAACACTCACCAAGATACAACAAATTCTGAGCCATAAAATACTCCATATACATCATAAAAATTTACAAAAAAGGGGATCATACAAAACACGTTCTCAGATCATAATAGAATTAAACTGGAAATCAATAACACAAAGCAAACTGGAAAATCCCCAGATCTCTGGAAATTAAACAAAACACTCTAAGAACATATGGGTCAAAGAAGAAGCCTCAAAAGAAATTTAAAAATATTTTCAACTAAATGTAAGTGAATATACAACTTATCAAAATTTGTGGATTACCATTAAGCATGGCTCAGAGGGAGATTTATAGCATTAAGTGGATATGTTAGGAGAGAGATATAAAATCAATAACCTAAGCTTTCACCTTAGGGAAATAGAGAGAGACACAGTTAGATGTCAAATCAAAGTCAGCAGTAGGAGTCATAAGCACGTACGCATAGTAAAATCACGAGAATAGAAAAGATGCCTTTGAAGAGAGACAGTGCAGTGAGAATGTAAAAAACAATGTGAGACAGGTGCTTGGGGAGGGGCAACATTTAAGGGAAGGGCAGATTTTAAAGATCTATGAAGACTGAGGGTAAATGGTCAGAGAGATTGAGGGAAAGGCAGGAGTGGGAGGAGGTTATGGAATTCAAGAGAATAGGGAATTTTGAGAATAAGGTAGCTGTTAATTCTAAAAATTCAGGGAGGAAGGCTAATATTAGGATTGCAAAACACCAACTGAATTTGGATATTACATCTTTATTATTTCAAACAGGGCAGTTTCAGAGAAATGGTGAGGGTAATAGGAAGTGGTTTATGACCTTTGCCAGAAATCCTGCAAGTGTGGAGGGAGCAGAACTGGACTGTAGCAAAGGGAATCATTATTAAGGAAGTGAAGATAGTAAATGAAGTTAATTTTAAGAAGTCTATTCATTATCGAAGAAAAGAAAAGAGGAGCTTTGGTGGCACACAGGGTCAAAGTATGGCTTTGATTTTTTAAAAAAAGCACAAGAGAATGTGGGTAGTTGTATAAATTGAAGTAAAGGATCAGTTAACAGGAAAAGGCTGAAGATGCAGAAAGGGAAGGAATAACTAATATAGGAAACTCTCAGAGAAGAGAGAGGAAGAGGGAGCAGTAAAGAATTGGAATAGGAGCTGGTTTCGAGCAGGAGCAGGGCCACCTCATCCTCTGAAACTGGAGGGCAAAAAGTACAAATAGAAGTCTGGGTTTTTGGGGTGCCTTGGTGGCTCAGTTGGTTAAGCATCCAACTCTTGGTTTTTGCTTAGGTCATGATATCACAGTTTGTGAGATTGAGCTGCACATCAGGCTCTTTGCTGGTGGGAGCCTGTTTGGGATTCTCTCCCCCTTCCTCTGCCCTTCCCCTGCATACGCTCTCTCTCTCAAAATAAACAAACAAAAAAACCCCAATATTAAAAAAGAAGGAAATCTGTTTTTATTTTTTTCAGGGGTGGGGACATTGGACAATTCAAGCCTGATTATCCTGTTTCATGTGTGCTTACTTTGAGAAGTAGGAGGTCATATCATTTGATGAGAAAGAATGAGGAAAATATTGGGCTGAGATGCTTGAATAAAGAGAGAAAGTCTTGGAAAAGACACCAAGAGAATGAGGATGATATTTTCCAGAGGAGACAAAAGAGATTTCTGTGGGCCACTGAAATTAGAATTCTCAAGTCTGTCATGGCATCAATTCAAGTGATTGCATAGGCAGATGAATAGGAGTATAGAGCAGCTGAATTGTAGGATTAACCTTAACCTTCAGTTGATGGGGTATAGGAACTATAAGGGCTTGGATGAATAGATCACGTGGTTCTTGCAATCACCTAGGATGATGCCAGGGATTGGCAAAGAATTATGTTAAAGTGGGTGAGAGTTGGCATGGTTTCATTCCATACCTATTTCATTAAAATTTGTTCAATTTTCTTGAAATACACTTAAATGCAGTAACTAAGTCTGTATCCCAAAGCTTTCAGTTTCTCTGGTACTTTAAAATATGCTTGCCTGCATCTTTGGATGATGTACTCATCGTCTAATTTTTCTAGGAAATCAGGAGGATTCAGAGCCTGTGATGAAAGATAATCCCTAATGTGTGGGCATTTCAACTAAAACAAGATAATGAAAAATAACTGAATGATCCATTTTTCCTACATATAATGCCTTGAATTATTAGTGAATCCTGGAATAAATTTCTACATTCCATTGGCTCATGTATAATAAATTTGCAAACTGAGAAATTTAAGATTCATTATTTCTACATATAACTTAAGGCCAGTTTTAGGACTGACAAAATTTTCAATTAGACCTGGATGTGGACTGGTATGTTTAACAATGCTCACAAATAGCAGTGTAGTATAGAATACTGAACTTGAGATGTAGTACCTAGAGTTAAGTTTGTAAGGCAAAAAGAAAACACAAGCCTGTATGTAGTAGATGGATGTCTAGGATTGGAGTCATAAAATACTAATTTTTTCATTTTTTATTTGAGTATAGTTGACATATGGTGTTACATTAGTTTTAGGTGTACAGCTTAGTGATATGACAAGTTTATACACTGTTATGTTCACAAGTATAGCTACCATCGGTCCCATTACATTACTGTTACACTATCATTGATTGTATTCCTTATGCTCTGCTTTTTATTCCTGTGACTTACTCATTCCATAACTGGAGGCCTGTATCTCCCTCTCCCCCTCACCCATTTTGTCCAACCACTCACCCTTCCTCCCTCTGTCAACCTTAGTTTGTTTTCTGTATTTATAGTTCTGATTCTGCTTTTGGTTTATTCATTTTTATATTCCATGTATGAGTGGAATCATATATTTCTTTTTCTCAATCTGACTTATTTCGCTTAGCATAATACCCTTTAAATCCATCCATGATGTCTCAAATGGCTCGATATTATCCTTTTTTATGGCTGTGTAAGATTCCGTTGTATATGTATGTGTGTGTATGTGCATGATATATATGTATGCATATGTATGACACATATGTATGTGTACATGTACGATATATATAAATACTACATTTTCCTTATCCATTTGTCTATTGATGGGCACTTAGGTTTCTTTCATGTCTTGGATATTATAAATAATGCTCCAATAAACATAGAGGTGTATATATCTTTTCAAGTTAGCGTTTCCACTTTCCCTGGCTAATTACCTAATAGTAGAATTATTGTATCATATCATATTGCTATTTTTAATATTTTGAGGAAACTCCATACTGTTTTCCACAGTGACTATACCAGTTTACATTCCCACCAACAGTACACAAGGATTCCTTTTTCTCCACATCCTTGCCAACTCTTGTTTCTTGTCTTCTTAGTTTTAGTCATTCTAGCAGGTGTGAGGTGATGTCTCATCGTAGTTTTGATTTGCATTTCCATGATGATTAGTGACGTTGAGGTTCTTTTAATATGTCTGTTGACTACTTATATATCTTCTTTAGAGAAATGTCTATTCAGGTCCTCTGCCCACTTTTTAATTGGATTGGGTTTATTTTGGTGTTGTGAGAGTTCTTTATATATTGTAGATATTAGCCCATTATTGGCTATATCCTTTGCAAAACAATCAGAAAACAGACTTTAAAATCGGCAATAAATACATACCTATTATTTACTGTACATGGAAATGGTCTAAATGTTCCTATAAAAAGACATAGAATGGCAGAATGGATTAAAAAAAAGACCCATCTATATGCTGCTTATGAGAGACTTACCTCAGATGTAAAGATGCACATAAATTGAAAGTGAAGGGATGGAAAAATGTTCACCATGCAAATGGAAGTGAAAAAAAAAAAGCTGGAACCTCCATAAAACATGAATGTTGTGTTCTGGTTATCAAAATCCTGCCTGAGGAAAGAATATCCAATGGAAAAAGACAGTCTCTTTAGCAAATGGTGCTGGAAGAACTAGACAGCAATGTGCAGAAGAATGAACCTGGACTACTCTCCTATACCACACAGAAAAATAAACTCAAAATGGATGGAAGACCTAAATGTGAGACAGAAAACCATCAAAACCCTAGAGGAGAAAACAGGCAACAACCTCTTTGACCTCAGCCACAACAACTTCTTGCTTGAAACATCTCTGAAGGCAAGGGAAATAAAAGCGAAAATGAACTATTGGGGCCTCATCAAGATAAAAACCTTCTGCACAGCAAATGAAACAATCAACAAAACTAAAAGGCAACCAACGGAATGGGAGAAGATATTTAAAATGACATATTGGATCCACATAAAAGTGAAAACATACAGTATCTGTCTTTCTCTGTATGACTTATTTTACTTAGCATAACACCCACCAGTTCCATCCACATTGCTACAAAAGGCCATATTTCATTCTCTCTCATTGGCAAGTAGTATTCCATTGTGTATATAAACCACAATTTCTTTATCCATTCATCAGTTGATGGACATTTAGGCTCTTTCCATTCACTCTTATGTGGATTCTGAGAAACTTAACAGAAGACCATGGGGGAGGGGAAGGGAAAAAAAAAGTTAGTGAGGGAGGAAGCCAAACCATAAGAGACTCTTAAAAACTGAGAATAAACTGATGGTTGATGGGGAGTGGGAGGGAGGGGAAAGTGGGTGATGGGCATTAAGGAGGGCACCTGTTGGGATGAGCACTGGGTGTTGTATGGAAACCAATTTGACAGTAAATTTCATATTAAAAAAATAAAAAAAAAGACATATTGGATAAAGGGTTAGTATCCAAAATCTATAAAGAATTTATCAAACTCGACACCCCACAAAAAATAATCCAATGAAGAAATTAGCAGAATACATGAATAGACACTTTTCCAAAGAAAACATTCAGATGGCCAACAGACACATGAAAATATGCTCAACATCACTCATCATCAGGGAAATACAAATCATAACCACACTGAGATACCACCTCACACTGGTTAGAATGGCTAAAATCAGCAACTCAGGCAACAACAGATGTTGGTAAGGATGTGAAGAAATGGGAACCCTCTTGCACTGTTGGTGGGAATGCAAACTGGTGTAACAGTTTGGAGGTTCCTCAAAACAGTGTGGCAAACAGTGTGGAGGTTCCTCAAAAAATTAAAAATAGAATTACCCTGTGACCCAGCAATAGCACTACTAGGAATTTATCTGAAGGATACAAGAGTGCTGATTCATAGGGGCACATGTACCCCAATGCTTATAGCAGCACTATCAACAATAGCCAAATTATGGAAATAGACCAAATGTCCATCAACTTATGAATGGATAAAGAAGATGTGGTTTATATATACAATGGAATATTACTTGACAATGGGAAAGAACGAAATCTTGCCATTTGCCACAACATGGATGAAACTGGAGGGTATTATGCTAAGTGAAATAAGTCAGTCAGAGAAAGATATCATATGTTTTCACTCATATGTGGAATTTGAGAGACTTAACAGAGGACCTTGGGAGAAGGGAAGGGGAAAAAATAGTTTCAAATAAAGAGGGAGGCAAACCATAAGACGCTCTTAAATACAGAGAACAAAACTGAGGGTTGATGGGGAGGGGGAGGTAAAATGGGTGATGGGCATTGAGGAGGGCACTTGTTGGGATGAGCACTGGGTGTTTTATGTAAGCAGTGAATCATGGAAATCTATTCCTGAAGCCAAGAGCACACTGTATATACACTGTATGTTGGCTAACTTGACAATAAATTATATTTAACAAAATATGTTACTTAAAAAGCTCTGACAAACAATAATAAACCTTAGGTTATATTTCTTGGGTCAATGCTATAACTGCTCAAATATATATAAAATTCCTAAAATTTAAATATGTCTTCATATTGATATTCTAAATTATCAAAATGTTATGTGCCACAAAAATAACTAAAATTTCCTTGTCAATTACATCATAATAAGCTCTATCACATTATTATAAATAATAAATAAATAAATAAATAAATAAATAAATAAATACAATCATGTTTCATCCTGAGTAAGTGATATGTAGTGCTATAGTTCTATGACTTCTAAAATAAGGGGATCAAGCAAAGAGATACGTTAGTTCTTTTTTAACTTTGAAATTCTATTACTTTTCTATGTCAAAGACATAGTTTAGTTTACTTTTTTTTTTAATATTACAAATGCCTGCCTTTAGTTATTTTGGGTATCTTCCTCAGTGGAGGCTATATCAGGATATGGAGAAACCAGCATTACAATTGCACTATCTTCATTAACTTTCAATTCCAATATGGACTTGTACATATTTTATTCCACTGTCAAGTTCTTGGTGTTTAAGTAGAAAACTTAAACTCTTGGAACAGTGCTGGAACTTTCTCAGTAAGAGATCATTAATGATATATAAATGACTTGTTATTAGTGACCTTGGATCCAAATCCAGGTGTTTAAGGCAGGACACTACTTCGACCAACTTTGTTTTCACTAAACAACAGGGATTGGAAACTGAAGGCTCTCTAAGACAGTTAAGAAGTGTGATCTGACAGTTTTTAAATTTGTGTTCTATCCACTGCTTTCTCTGGGTGAGTCAATTCTACTAGACTATGGTTCTGCTCCTGTTTTGTGCCCCAGCTCCAGTTTTCATTATGGGAGATGCAAGTACCGTAAAACATGCTTTTCACCCTTCTTCATGTCATTCCCCAAGAATATCAGAAATGTCATCAGTCTCTCACCTTTCTTCTTCAAGACTTTAATCCTTCAAGTAAATAAGCAAACTCATTTTAGTATTGAAGCTTGTGACATTTGGCTGGTCACTCATCTCTAGGCTAAATTTCTTCCTTCCCCTCTGTACCTTAGCCAAGCTGTTTCCTATTGTGCCAAAGGATCTTGACTCCATATTTATTAACCTTCTGGGTAAATTCTTTATATAGTGTTTAATCAGCATGCTTTTGTAAAGTGCAAGTAAATTACAGACCACTTATCTGAGCAGTCATCTGCCATTTTTTAGGAAAAACCAATTACATTTCCTGAAAATAATCATGTTGGTTGAATGGGTCCATACAGGATACCCTTAATTTTATCACTCATTTTTAGTTGTTCCTTTATTGCAAGTATGAATAGTATTTCTAGACTGGTATATATGCTTTTCTTTCTGCTGATGTGCTGATGCCTTGGTATAGTCTGAAAAGCATGTATTCAATGAGGAGCAGTCAGGAAATAGTGCCTCCAAATTTCTATCTTCCCAGAAGGTACTTGACAATTAAATTCCTCTATTTCATGAGTTTCCATGACATTTGACAGAAGAATACACACTATAGCAGTTTTATAGCATGGCAGAGGAATATGCCAGTCTTACAAGGTAAGAGAGCAGAGAATACTGGCTAAATTTGTCACTGAATGGAGTTTCATTACCATATATTCATTTAGCACTTTTGGTACTGAGATCTAGTAAAATCACTGCGTTGCAATTGTCTGATGATATTAGGAGGCTTTGGACTCTAACCAATTTGATAGATGCATTAAATTGATCAAATGAATTCATGTGTGGGTCTTCTACAGAAGCCTCCATACATGCTAGGTGACTATGAGGAAGCAGGGTGGAGAGAGACTGGCTTAAGCAATAAATTGTCAAGCCTGCTATTTATTTTTATGTGCTGCAGATTAGTATAATTTGGGAGATAGAGATGTGTAGTAAAGAAATCATCTGCCCTTAGAATGGTTTAAATATATGTATACACACCTAGAAAAAAAATTTAAAGTTAAGAACTATATCCTTTAGTGAAATTGGGGGAAGAGTTGTTCTTTTTTTTTAAAGTTTTTTTATAAGTAAAGAACTTTGTATAAAAATTTCTTCTTGTGTTAGATCAATCTGACTTGCTTGGAATCATAGAAATATTATGTACAGAGCATTTTTACCTCTCAAGACAATAGTGGTGAATATTGTCCTGTACTCTGCACTATTTTTTTTTTTTTTTTTATTTATTTTTGGGACAGAGAGAGACAGAGCATGAACGGGGGGGGGGCAGAGAGAGAGGGAGACACAGAATCGGAAACAGGCTCCAGGCTCCGAGCCATCAGCCCAGAGCCTGACGCGGGGCTCGAACTCACGGACCGCGAGATCGTGAGATCGTGACCTGGCTGAAGTCGGACGCTCAACCGACTGCGCCACCCAGGCGCCCCTACTCTGCACTATTTTTAAGCAGCTCTTCTTGTGACAAAGATGTATGTTACTGCCTTTAATGAGCCTCTGCCTGATGCTGACTTAATAATGGCATGAAGCCTCAATTGTATTAGCTCTGATATGGAGAAGCCCCAAATAATTCATTGTGATGTTATGACTAATTTCTTTTATGTTGCTCACAATGGCTGATAGAGGGTGGAAAGCTACTCAGGACTGCAGTAAAGCAATCATCTGCCCTTTGAATGATTTAAATATATGTATATACACCTAAAAATAATTTTTAAAGTTAAGAAATGTATCTTTCTGCCCACTATCAAGTTTACTGGCCCCTCCCATATCCTTTTTATTTTCCCCTTCAGTTTTTCCTTCTGATACTAAGAAAGGAAGACCATAGGCTTTTTGTTTTCAAGAATTGAGTTTTTCCCATTTGACGTATGTACTACCACAAAATCCACAAGATAAGCTATAGACCCTATTAAATTATCTGAGCAAAGCCCCAGCTTTTAAAATGTTCTTGCCTGATTTCCTTTTGCTCACCAAATGTCTTTTAGATCTGGACATGGAAACTTATGATGCTTTTCTTGGTTGTCTTAACCAGTGACTGGAGATATTGATTAATGTTCCTCTACTACTTTGCATGTTGGTCCTTTTCCTTCTTCTCCAGTCTCTTTTATTTTTTGGTTTAAACTGCATTTTAGCCTTTTCACCTCCAGCTAATGGAGATACTCCCAGGAATGTGGACTGATGATATAGAGGCTGGAACTGTGCCAGCAGACGCATTAGGTTTCTTCTCCCACCCCAAACCAATTGTCTGAAGTTTTTAAATGAGAATTTTGAAATTGGAACTCAGTTTAAAAAATAGAGGCAAATCAGCTCTAGTATATAGAGAGTTCACATCTTCCTTGTTTTTTCACATCTGTCTTTTTTCAGGGAGGAGTTTGCAGATGGCAAAGTGATGTGATAGTGCTGTTAGTATGGAATGGAGTTCTCATTTGTACATGATCGTAGTCATGTTCTTTTAAGATTCTGTACTGCATTTGCATCTTATTCTTGAGAGGAAAACAAAAACAGTTTAATAATAGAATTTATAGGAAATTTAATAGACATCAGAGTAGACTGTTAGGCCTCTAGCCTAACTGTATACACTAACAATGGGGTAGGCGTCCTCCAGTTCCCCAAATAGGGTTCCTTTAAGTTGTCTTGTGAAATAAATGGCATAAACTCGTAAATTATCGGTCATAACTCTAGTATTATTATTTATCTAAATTTTTCTCTTATTGAAGGAATCACAAAGAAGTAGCTCATAATTAAAATTGTTTAGACATATAGATATAGCAAATTTTATTTATGTCAATTATTGTCCTGGACTTCAAAACAAGACATATTTTTCCTAGATGAGAAAGAAAGGACAATTTACATCTTCCTTATGAAGAGGTCCCACTAACAAGGGAATGTTTTTTGTTTTTTGTTAAACATTTATTTATTTTTGAGAGACATAGGCAGAGCATGAGCAGGGGAGGGGAAGAGAGAGAGAGATAACAGAATCTGAAGCAGGCTCCAGGCTCTGAGCTGTTAGCACAGAGCCCGACGCGGGGCTCGAGCTCACAAACTCCAAGACCATGACCTGAGCTGAAGTTGGACGCTCAACTGACTGAGCCACCCAAGCGCCGTGGGAATGTTTAATTTAGGGTTAAATTAGCTTGGTTTTGGCAGTTGTGACACTTGAGCATCTGACTCTTGGAGATCTCTTTCCCTGGTGGCGTATGCTCTGTTATTTTCCATGGTGTTCAGTGCTGGTTTTCATTTGTTGGGAAAAAAAAATGCCAAAACATGCACTGACCCTTGTCAATGCTCAGGAAGGATGTCAGAGTAACATTAACCTTTCATTCCAACTTCACCTATTTTATTTCCCAAATCAATTTCAGTGCAACACAAATGCTTGCTTTGATGTGTTCAGAAATTAATAGATTTTAGTAAAATAATCTGTGGTAAAGGCATAGAAAATAGTAACTCATTCATAGCACAGAATATGTGCTGTACATTTATAAAATCTAAACCTTAAATTCACATTTGAACAAAGCAAACTATTTTAAAAAAACAAATTTTCTGACTGTTTAAAGATCCTTGGAGGCTGTTAAGAGAGTGTTTGTCACTGGTCACATTGAACTTCCACATGTGACTGTTTCATTTCTATCATTACATAGGTAAAAATTCTAACAAAGTTAATTTTCTGGTTTTATATATATAGCCTTCTTCTCTTGGGCCACACCCACCACAGTGAAAGTCTATGTGATTAAGGCTTGTCAATAATTCCAGATAATCTTATTCGATATGCTTTCTTACAAGGAAATTCATTCATGTCTTCAGTAAGTAGAACATGGCAAGCCTCAAAGCCTTCAGCTTTCAGTGGTGACTCATTCTGAGATGCTGGAGATAGCCTGGGAGTAGTACATGAGAATGTTGGTTGGCAGATCCTCAATACTGGGAATGTAGCTCCCCCACTTAACACTCTTATCTACTATTACAAGCAGTACGGTGTCTTTCTTGGCAGCATTGGCCAGCCACTCTCTGCCCAAGAGCTCACTTGGAACAATGGCTCCTGGAGACTCTTCTCAACTCAAGTTCTCACCAGGTTAGTGCCCTAAGTCACAGTGATCTCTCCTACTGGCCACCTTCATTTATGTCTCTCCAAAGTAGCTGCTTCTAAAAGTCTTTCCTTTATGCCTCCCATGGGGTCACCTTTATCTCTTGACCTGCAGAATAGTTTTGGATAGTGCCTGGGCAGCACTAAGCAGAGATTAGAAGCTATAGCTCTCAGGGCACACCTTACCTACAACTATAATTTTGTTTGGCCCATAGAATGTTTAAAATTTTTAAATTACTTTGAAAGATTTACAAGTTAGAAAGTTTCACTTAAAAATCTTGATTTCCATTTCTCCTGTCTTGAAGAATTGAAAGTTCATGTAAAATCAGAAGATGGCATGGTTCTTACATGGCTGCCATATTCTGGTAATGAGTGGTAATTGCTTCCTTTAGGCAGGTCATAGTCTCTCCAGTTTGCCATAGATCACACACTATTTAGGCTTACTTCTGAACCAATTCTACTTGTGTGAATATTACTGATTCCTATAACTATTCAAATTTATGTATGACTTGTACCTAAACCTCTACCTATAGAGGGCAGTTCACAGAATCTCAAGTCTGTGGACCCATTCAGGTCCTTGGACTTACTCTCAGTGATCTATGAATTGAAGATGGGAGCTTTCTTAGTCTCTTAACTTGTTCGAGCTTCTGTAGCAGCATACCATAGACTGGGCAGCAACAGAAGTTTATTTCTCACAATTTTAGAAGATGGGAAGTCTAAGATCAAGGCATCAGAAGATTCAGTGTCCGGTAAGGGCCTGCTTCCTCACTAACGACTATCTTTTCACTGTATCCTCACAGTGAAGGGAGGTGTTATGAGAACTTTTGTCAGGCCACTAATTCCACTCATGAGGGCACAGCCCAATCACCTCCCAGAGGCCCTACCTCCTAATACAATCACACTAGAGCTTAGGTTTCAAAACATAGATTTGAGGGGGATGCAAACATTCAACCTGTAGGAGGAGCTTAAAGTTTTTATTTCTTTTAGTTCAACAATTATCTATTACTTGTCTATGTATGCAGTTATCTGGGTGATGCCTTTAATACTAACGTACTATTTCCAAAACTACTTTAATTGTTATGAGTCAATAAAAAAGAACATAGGCAGGGGCGACTGGGTGGCTCAGTTGGCTAAGCACCTGACTTGGGCTCAGGTCATGATTTCACGGTTCATGGGCTTGAGCCCCAAGTCGGGCTCTGTGCTGATAGTTCCGAGCCTGGAGCCTGCTTCAGATTCTGCGTCTTCCTCTCTCCCTGCCCCTCTTCTACTCTCTCTTTCTCTCTCTGTCTCTCTCAAAAATAAATAAACATTAAAAAATTTAAAAAACAAGAACATAGGCAGACTAATTGATAAGTTATATATTTGTATGAAATGAAGGCCAAATGTCAGATAATGCTCTATACACAAGGTTTCATAATAATCTGAAAGAAGGGCTTGCAGAATATAGTCATCACATGACATTAGGATTGTGGAAGGTCCCAAGAGAATCTGCCTCGAAGCAGTCAGTATTATATTCATTCTGAAAGCAAAAATTTATTTTCAGTAAAATGGCATTAACTGTCACATTATATTAATTTTGTTAATCTAAGCTGTGTTTGTTTTATATTTTCTATTCAAATTGGTTTTATAGATGTTTAAGGGTAGTTATGAAGAGGTGTAAAAAAACATGCACCTAATTTCTTGTCTGTATTTTTAATTTTTTTTTATTATTTTTTAATGTTTATTTATTTTTGAGAGAGAGACAGACAGAGTGTGAGCGGGGGAGGGGCAGAGAGAGACAAAGACACAGAATCCAAAGCAGGCTCCAGGCTCTGAGCTGTTAGCACAGAGACTGACGCAGGGCTCAAACTCATGGACCATGAGATCATGACCTTAGCTGAAGTCAGATGCTTAACCAACTGAGTCACCCAAGCGCCCGTGATGTCTATACTTTTTAAAGTCACTTTTTATTTAAAAATAATTTGTTACAATTCAGGAAAGTAAACAATTTCCTTTAAAAAGTGTACATTTAGTACTCAAATTTGAAAAAATCTGCTTTGATGTTATTGGGTAACATACAGGATCAGGATTTAGTTTGCTTGGCTTGAGAGGGGGTTTCATTCCATGGGTTTGGGTCTCCCCCTGGGGCACAGTCCAGGAGAAAGAGAGGCCTGATTGTAGAATAAGCCTGAGTTAATAAGGACTTAAGAGTATAAATGAACACCCAATTGAGGGGGAAGGAAGAGAAGTAATGCTCAAATTTGGGGTACAGTTGATTTCAGGCTCTAAGTCATGGGAAAGGCAATTAGCAGAGGTGTAGCTGCAGCCTTCTGGGCAGTTCCAACCACTAGCTGGTATCTGCAGTTCCACCTATATGATTTTATAAGACCAGAGCTATGTGGCTGGAGCAGTCTGGCTAAAAAAGACCTGAGATAGCTGAACAGCAGCAAAGGTGCTAACAGGTTCATCAGGAATAAGTCTTCAAAGGGACTAATTTAGAGCTCCATAAAAATACATCAGTAAGCCTCCCATTGTAACACCATAGTGTCATCTATACAAGGGGTTTTTCATGTCCTCATGCAGAGCACAGATCTATTGAGCCTCCTCTCCTGCATGTGTTTTCTAGGGAGGGCCTTCTTGGATTCTTAGAAGGGAGCACAGCACATTATCCTCAGGCCAGGTCTTTGCATCTAATTTTGAAATGTCACTGGGACACAATAGAATCCTATGTCATAATTGCCCAAACCGGGCATATAAAGCTAAATTTCAACTATATGAGATACCGAAATCCACAACTGGGATATTATTGCTTGATATCTATTTGAGAACAAAGGACAGTGGGTGCTCTGGTGAAATGTATGTGGAGTTCTCAACTGGAATGTTGATTTGAGATAATTGGCCAAGTTAGGAAAAGGCACTTCTCTGTGCCACTAACCAACTTCTTTCCTTTACCCAGTCCTAAATTCCCAAGATACAACTTTGAATTGGAAAGACAAGGTCCTTTAGAAGGAGGCTTCCACTAGTTAAACTGGGGTATGGGTCTCCAGGGGTGGGAAAATAATATTTATTTACACGATGGTTTCAAAAGACCTAGCTCTGAGATCTAGAATTTGGTTTTGAAAGCTGATTGTCAGCTCCTCAATGCAAGTAAACCATAGTCCACTGCAGAACTGTAGTAATCTGCAGAACTTCTCACACTTGGTTTCCAAGGAAACATTCCAACACACAGTATACTTTCTGAGCACCTACTCTGAGTCAGACATACTAGGTACTGGAAAGCTCATTCTGAGCAAGACAGAACTTCTGTTCCCATGAGCTAACAGGCTAATGCCAGACATTAGACAAAGTTCTCTTCACACACTAGTCACTTAATTCCAGCATCAACCACATGTCCGAAATGCTGGTTAGAGATTTTGTAACTTGTCTAAGATTTTATACTAGCAAGTGATTGAGTAAGATTAAAAAAAAAACTAGGCAATTTGACTTCAGTGCCCAAACTCCTACCTACTACATGTAGTGCCTACCTCTTAGTTTCCTTTGCTTTGGCTTCAAATGCTATTTAAATTTCAGAAACACACTGTGCGGTTGTTAAAAAGTGAATAACTGCAAAATACAAAGGAAAAATTTTAGATCACATGAGATAAAAACAACCAATTTGAATGGTATTATGTAAAATGTTTGGTGCTAAATGATACTTCTTTGTCCTTTGTCTGGAATCATTATGGTCTTAATTAACCTGTCTCTGATATAATGCCGTTTACCCTCTGCTTCCAACTTAACTGGAGTCCAAAGAATGGTCCTCAGTGATGGCTGGATTTGTCATCTGCTCATACAGTGCCATGCACTGAAGGTGATATTGATGGTAGTCATAGTTACTATAATTAATTATGATAATTAAAAAGTGTCTGAAGAGTCATGGTGATGCAGAAATATTTATATATTGCTCAAAATGAAATTTGGGAATTAAAATGGCCCTGCTCATGAAAGCATCACATGGAGAATTATATTAAGCTACTGCTGCTTTTCAAAGACGGTCACAGGAGGGTGAATTTTTCATTTAGTTGTCTCAACTGAAGAATAAGCAAGTGTCATAGCTGTTGGTCAAATAATTGTCTATATGCATGATTATATATGCATAGATTTTTTTCAGATCCCTTAATTTTATGTAATATTTGAAACTAAATTTCATCCTTTTTATATTTCTAATTAGTTCCTGAAATAAATGTCAGAAATGGTGTGAAGATTAGACTGACTATTTTCCTTTCCAGCTCACTTTAGTTTTGATTGTTTACCATAGCAAGCATCTAAGAAGACTCTTTGAGGGTGCCCAGCAGGGGTTTCTCTGGTAATTCACATAAATGTTAGGATAATTTATCCCATCATGGCTTGCTTGTCATTATTTGAGGTTTGGCCCACTGGGTCTTTATGTCAGTCTGTAGGAACACCACAATGGTGCAGGGACTGTAAGATTGAGGCAGAGATGATGAGAAATGGCAACCATCCTGCTCTTCCTGCTGCGTTGGACCGTGACATTCTCTAGCCAACTTCATTTTGCTTCTAAGAGGCTGAAAGGGGCAGTGTAACTACAAAGGAGGAGATACTTACAGTGGAGAAGTTCTGTAGAGAACTGCCAAGAGGACAGGCCAGGAGCCTGGTGATAAAGGAAGTCTGGGAACTCAGTACCTGATATCAGGGTAACTGCTCCATATCCTGGCTTCTCTGTAGTCTGAGGCTGGGAATGTAAATGGGTCTGGGTGAATGCAAATTCCTGTATTTAGCAGACTGCCTTTGGAGCCCTTCCTCCTCTCACAAGTTCCTGGTTTTGTAAATATGGATATGTTCTCTTTGTCCTTACGTCCTTGCTCTTTCATTTGCTACCAGGGGTTTGAATGCTACTAAAATCCTTAGGTCCCTTACTTCCAATTACTTTCCTTCCACCTCTTATCACTTCTACCTCTTTCTGCCTTCAGGACAATGGATTTTTAAGGTTTACATGATGAAGTCTGTCTCATAAATGCTGCCTACATTCCATCTTTGTAAAGATTATAGGTACTACAAACATTGTGGTCAACCGGGTTTGGCATGTTAGCATGCTCTTTGTCCTATCACTTCTCATTTGATAAATTATAAATTTCTAACTTGCTAAATATGTCCTTTTTTCCTTGTAAAAATTTCAAATATGGTATGGGAAACACCCAGTAAATAAAAACAAGTCAAATAATAAGAATTTTAGAATCAAGTTTTCTCTAACATCATTTCCCCCCAGCTCAATTCCCCAAGAGTAATTACTGGTAATAGTTATTCTGGCCTTAATTTTTTTTTTCAATGTTTATTTATTTTTGAGAGACAGAGAGAAACAGGGTGTGAGTAGGGAAGGGGCAGAGAGAGAGGGAGACACAGAATCCAAAGCAGGTTCCAGGCTCTGAACTGTCAGCACAGAGCCTGACTCGAGGCTCAAACCCACAAATGGTGAGATCATGACCTGAGCCAAAGTCAGACGCTTAACTGACTGAGCCACACAGGCACCCTCAGGCCTTTTGAATAGAGACACACACATCCGGCTTATGGTTTTTTGTTTGTTTGTTTGTTTTTAAGTTATAAATGGCATCATAGTAAACTATTCCTCTACAAGTTGCTCTTTGATTTTAATAGTATGTCTTTGACATTACCTCATGTCTCTCTTTCATGTCCCAGAATATGCTGCTACATCATTCTTTTTAATGGAGGGAAAGTATCCCATGATAAGGCTATATCATGATTTATTAATAAGTGCTGAAGTACTAGTTGTGTGTTTGTTTGTTGGTTTCATTGTTGTTGTTGTTGCTATTATAAACAATATAATTTTATGTACATTTGCTGGTGTTTCTGTATGGTAGATTCCAGGAAGTGAAACTTGAGGTCAAAGTATAGACAAATTAAAAAAAATTGTTGATCCTGCCAATTGAAATTGATACACTGAAATTGCCACTGTATCAATTATGTTCCCACCAAGAGTTTATGAGCATATCTATTTCTCTGCATCATCATCATTGTAGGCTTTTAAATTTATCTTTTAAATTTTAACAAAATGATAGGTAACAAATCATATTTTATTGTTTGAATTTGCATTTCTGAACTATTAATGAAGGTAAGCATATTTTCTTATTTTAAAGTTCCATTTGTACTTCATTTCCTATTTATCAGTTCTGGTATCTACCTATTTCTGTATCAGATTATATTTTTCTTACTAATTATAAGTACATTTTATGTATTGTGAATAAAACTTCCTTTTTTTTTATCATATATCATAGTGTTTTTGTTTCTAGTCTCCTACTTATCTTCATATTTTGTTATGTATTGTATAGGAAAGCTTTATACATTTATTTAAATTTATCAAGCTTTGTTCTTTTATAATTTTTGTGGGCTTTCTTTATTTATATAAGTAAGCTTTCCCCATGAAGAAAAACATAAAATATGTTCTTCTATATTTTCCTTTGATGATTCTAGTTTTATACTTAGGCCTGGAATCACTCTAGAACTTATTTTTCTGTATGATGTAAGGTAGTGATTGAACTATGTTTTCCAAATAGCCAATTTTCCCCACATCAAACTGAATAGTATCTCCTTTTCCAATTAATTTGAAATACCACCTTTTCATGAGTGAAAAGTCTACATATGTATGAAAATTTTCATCGTTTTTTTTGTTCTGTTAATATAGTCCCGTATCTCTAACAGACACATTGTACATTTAATTGGTAGTTTCTGATGACTAATTGAGTTGAGCACCTTTTCTTATGTTTATTGGCCATTTAAACATTCCCTCTTTTATTAGGTCTTTTGCTCTTTTAAAAATCAGTTTTTTGCTTTTTTGTTGTTTATTTGGAGGTATAACTTATACATTCTGTTTAGGTCTTTTTTCAGCTGTATGCATTGAAATATCTTTTCCACTCTGCAGCTTAGCTCCTAATGCACTTTTTTTTTTTAAATATAAAGAAGTGCTTTGTTTAATTTAACTTAATTTTTTTGAGGATAAATCAATCCTTTACTGGATACCTGATAAATTACTAAAACAGACCTGACTATCTTTTGAAACAACACTGTTGTAGTAAGTAGAATAATGGAGAATTATATTTGTCTTTACAATCTTAGTGAAATAAAATGTGAATTCAAATTGATGATCATTCAAACTGTAAATCATACTTTAAGGCACAATAGAAACTACAGAGCCATTATCCTTATTATTTATTTATTTATCATTTTTATTTTTTTTTTATTTTTTGTAAACTGCAGGATGGGTAAGTGTACCTGTTAAACTAATCTTTGGTATATCTTCATCTAATTCACTCTATGTTTTATGGCCTATTAATTATCTAATGTAAGTCAATCCATTTATCTAAACACATACTTGCAAGAAACTTGGCACTGAGTAGGGTACATTCCTTTCTTTCTTTCTTTCTGACACTGAATACATTATTTATTTTTTCATTTTTTTCATTTTAATATTTTGAAAAGAATTTTTTTTACCTTTTGACCTTCTTTAGCCATTTATCCCACTCCCCACCCCCTGCCTCTGTCAACTACCAATCCATTCACTTATATGCATGAACTTGTTTTTTTGTTTGTATTTTTAGTTTGTACATGTAAGATCATATGTCTTTCTCTATCTGACTTATTTCACCTAGCATAATACCCTTGAGATTCATCCATGTTGTTGCAAGTAGCAAGATTTCATTCTCTTTCATAGCTGAATAATATTCAGCTATAAATGTGTGTGTGTGTGTGTGTGTGTGTGTGTGTACCATAATTTCTTTATCCATTCATCCATTGATGTACACTTAAGTAGTTTTCTTATCTTGACTATTGTAAATAGCACTGTAATGAACATCGGGGTGTAGATATCTGTTTGAGTCAGTGTTTTTGTTTTCTTTGGGTAACTACCCAGAAGTAGAATTGTTGGATCATATGATATTTCTATTTTTAATTTTTTGAGGAAGCTCTACACTGTTTTCCATAGTGACTGCACCAATTTTCATTCCCACCAACAGTGCATGAGCATTTCCTTTTCTCCACATCCTTGGCAACACTTGTTATCTCTTGTCTTTTTGATAATAACCGTTCTAATAGGTATGACGTAATGAGGTATCTCATTGTAGTTTTAACTGCATTTCCTTGATGATTGGTGATGTTGAGCAGCATACGTACCTGTTGGCCATTTGTAGGTAGTCTTTGGAAAAATGTCTGTTCGGATCTTCTTCTCATGATTTAACCGGATTTTTTTTTGCTATTGATTTTTATGAGTTCTTTATATATTTTGGATATTAACCCCTTATCAGATAAGTGATTTGCGAATATTTTCTCCCACTCAGTAGGCTGAATTTTTATGTTATTGATGGTTTCTTTTGCTGTGCAGAAAATTTTAGTTTGATGTTGTCCCACTCTTCTGCTTTTTTTACTTTTACTTTTTGTGTCAGATTCAAAAATCATTGTCAAGGAGTTTACTGCCTGTGTTTTCTTCTAAGAGCTTAAGAGCTTCAAGTCTTATATTCAAGTCTTTCATTCATTTTGAATTGATTTTTGTATATGGTGTCAGATAGTGTTCAGTTTCATTCTTTTGCATGTAGCTGTTCAGTTTTACCAGCACCATTTATTGAAGACACTGTCCTTTTACCATTGGGTATTCTTGGCTTCTTTGTCATAATTAATTCATTGTATATGCATGGTTTACTTCTGGGGTTTCTGCTCTGTCCCACTGATCTATGTGTCTCTTTTTATGCCAATACCATACTGGTTTAATTACTATAGCTTTGGAAGAGCATCTGAAATCAGGGAGCATTATGCCTCTAGCTTTGTTGTTCTTTGGCAAGAATGCTTTTGCTCTTGGGGTTTTTTTGTTGTACCATACAAATTTTTGGATTGTTAGTTTTATTTCTGTGAAAAAATGCTTTTGGAATTTTGATAGGAAATGTATTCAATCTGTAGATTGGTTTGGGTAGCATGGACATTTTAATAATATTCTTATAATCCATGAACATGGAATATCTTCTTTGTGTGTGTCATCTTCAATTTCTTTACTTACTGTCTTATAATTTTCGGTATACAAGTCTTTCACCACTTTGGTTAAATATTCTAAGCATTTTATTATTTTCAATGCAATTATAAATGGGATTGTTTTCTTAATTTCTCTTTCTGATAGGTCATTATTGATGTATAGAAACACAACCAAATTTTGTGTATTGATTTCATATTCTGCAACATTACTTAATTTATTAGTTCTAACAGTTTTTTGATGAAGTATCTAGGGTTTTCTATATATAACATGTCATCTGTAAATAGTGACAGTTTTCCTTCTTCCTTTCCAATTTGATTGTCTTGTATTTCTTTTTATTGCCTAGTTGCTGTGGCTAGAACCTCAAATACTGTGTTGAATAAAATCAGCATGACTGAATATTCTTGTCATGTTCCTGATCTTAGAGGCTTTCAGCTTTTAATTGTTGAATATATTAGCTGTCAGCTTGTGATATATGGCCTTTATTATGTGAGGTACATTCCTTCTATGCCTGTTTTGTTGAGATTTTTTATTACAAATGGATGTTTTTGTCAAATGCTTTATTATGTATCTATTGAGGGATTATATGATTTTTATCCTTCATTTAGTTAATTTGAGTAATTTGTGGATGTTGAACCAGCCCTCTATCCCTGGAATAAATACCACTTGATTGTGGTAAAAAAGACGTTTAATGTATTGTTGAATTTAGTTTGATAATATTTTGTTGAAGAATTTTACATCTGTGCTCATTAGGGATATTGGCCTGTAATTTTGGTGACATCCTTGTCTGTTTTGATATCAGGGTAATATTGGCCACCTAGAATGAGTTTGGAAGAGTTTCATTCTCTTCTTCTTCTTTTTTTTATATGAAATTTATTGTCAAATTGGTTTCCATACAACCCCCACTGCTCATCCCAACAGGTGCCCTCCTCAATGCCCATCACCCACTTTCCTCTCCCTCCCACCCCCCATCAACCCTCAGTTTATTTTCAGTTTTTAAGAGTCTCTTATGTCTTGGCTCCCTCCCTCTCTAACTTTTTTTTTCCTTCCCCTCCCCGATGGTCTTCTGTTAAGTTTCTCAGGATCCACATAAAAGTGAAAACATATGGTATCTGTCTTTCTCTGTATGGCTTATTTCACTTAGCATAACACTCTCCAGTTCCATCCACGTTGCTACAAAAGGCCATATTTCATTCTTTCTCATTGCCAAGTGGTATTCCAGTGTGTATATAAATCACAATTTCTTTATCCATTCATCAGTTCTTGGACACTTATGCTCTTTCCATAATTTGGCTATTGTTGAAAGTGCTGCTAAGAACATTGGGGTACAAGTGCCCCTATGCATCAGCACTCCTGTATCCCTTGGGTAAATTCCTAGCAGTGCTATTGCTGGGTCATAGGGTAGATCTATTTTTAATTTTTTGAGGAATCTCCAAACAGTTTTCCAGAGCAGCTCCACCAGTTTGCATTCCCACCAACAGTGCAAGAGGGTTCCCGTTTCTCCACATCCTCTCCAGCATCTATAGTCTCCTGATTTGTTCATTTTGGCCAGTCTGACATGAGGTGATAGCTCAGTGTGGTTTGGATTTGTATTTCCCTGATGAGGAGTGACGTTGAGCATCTTTTCATGTGCCTGTTGGCCATCTGGATGTTTTCTTTAGAGAAGTGTCTATT
>NW_026057584.1:76410776-76635776 GCF_023721935.1 Panthera uncia | reverse complement strand
GCAAGGTTATGAGTGAATAAACACTCATACACCATTGGAGGGATGAGCCACTTTTTAAAGTATAGTGGATAAAACCTGGCAAAATTAAAAATAATGTGTCCTAAGACCTACTTCTGGAATATATTCTAGGAATAGAGCTTCAAACATGTACAAAGATTTATGTTTGTTGTAACATAATTTATAATAGTACAAAATGGTTTAAAGATGACAGAAAAATTGTGAATTATGGAGTAATACATGAGTGTTATAAAGGATGTGCTGTATTTAGTATCAATATATGCATATATGTGCATGTGTCTATATAAACATATAGGCACATATGTGTGTATATATATCCATGGTGTGTGCAGTATCTTTTTGTTGTATATATTTACATTTATATATATTTATAGTCTATTATATGTAAATAGCTACATAGAAGTCCTGAGATATATATATAGATATATCTATATATATATCTATATATATAGATAGATAGATATATATATAGATATATCTATATATATATATGTATGTATGTATATGTGTATGTGTTATAAAAATTCTTAGAAAGAACATGAAAAGTAATAGGAGTATAAATGTAACCAGTACTAATTATTTCTGGAGTATTGTTGGAGCTTTGAGTCAGCTAACTTGTAGTTCTATTCCTTTTGCTCTTTGAATTTCTTTTTACCATAAGCATATATTCATTTTTATAATTAAAAATCTAGTTAAACATTGATTCCCTTTTCATTTAGCTTGAGAATATATTGATCTTACTCTTCCATTTTAATTAAGCTTCTAATCTGTATTCACAATGGTAAGTAGGATCATACCCTAGAGAGAGAGCAGAAGGGATCTTTATTATCTTATCTACTGACCTCATTTCTTCACACATTGTTAACTTAGTCCTCAATCATTAAAAACAGAAAAAAAATTATTTTTATTGAGAATCTGTTAGATGATAGACATTCTGTTGGAGGATTTACCTATATACTTTAAGCTGCACCACATCCCATGGAAATTGTAGTACAAGCCCCATTCCAGAGGTGGTGAAACAGAGGCTCAGATGGTTTTAGAAACTTGCCCTAGAGTAATCAAATGACAATCTGCATCAAAGCTATGCTCCTGTCACCACTTACAGTGTGTTCCTTGATGGGTTATGTGCATTTTCTATGAGTCAGTTCACTCGTCCTACATGAAAAATGCTGTGTCCCTTGTTAACATTTTGGCTTATTCTGAGTAGCAAATACACTATGAGAAGATTCTTTGAAAATAAGTTGAAATTTAGGCTATGTTCTCTCACAGGCTGCAACTCAAATACCTTCAGGCTCAGGCAGATGAATGCACTGGGGGACGGGGCAGCCAAGCAGAACATATCTGAGACCCACGTTGGCACCCTGAGCTGCCAAGTGGGACCTCTTCATTAAACAGATGCAATGAAATGTTAAAGAAAAGTATTGTTTTAAACATTTTCTCTAACATTTGAGGGCTGTACAGCAACACAGGAGAATGGAAACGGAGTCAGATCGGGGTAGAAATCCTGACTGCATCATTTCCTACCTGTGATTCAAGGCAGGTTTCTTCCTACTGTGAGGCACAGTTTTACATCTGACCAATTTATGAAAGTGATTTATTTTGAAAGATATATCTGCTCTTGTATTTTTCTTATTCCGTTCTTAACTTTAAAATCATCTTATTTAGTAAAAAACCAGTTACGATAAATATTAAATGAATAAATGAAATCAGAGGTAAACAGAGACACAGTCTTATCTTTCCTTTTTTTTTTTCTTTTAGAATACATTTCCTTTTAAAAAAAAAGTTTTTTTTGGGGGGGGGGGGGGATGGGACAGAGAGAATCCCAAGCAGGCTCCACACTGTCAGGAAGGAGCCCCACATGGGGCTCCATCTCACGAACAGTAAGATCATGACCTGAGCTGAAACTGAGTCAGTCACTTAACTTACTGAGTCACCCAGGTGCCCAGAGACCTAGTCTTTCTAATTTTATATTGATTATTTTGCCCCAAAAAATGTTTGTTATGATTTTTACATAATTACATTACAAAAGTAATATTACGATTACTATTGTTTTTAGCTAAGAATTTTAGTACAAAGTAGGCTAGCCTTGAATTCCAACGAGGCAGGAATATTTGAAGTATCAAAGGCATCTTATAGCTTAGCTGCTTCACACAGAAAGCATTATTTAAAATTAAAGTCAGAGGACCATTCTTATATGCTTCTTCATGGCTATTACATTGTTTAAAAAGTTATTTACTCTCTAAAATGTTATTACAGTGGGTGCTGGGTGGCTCAGTCAGTTAAGCATCCGACTTCGGCTCAGGTCATGATTTCATGGTTCATGGGTTTGACCTCAGCGTTGGGCTCTGTGCTGACAGCTCGGAGCCTGGAGCCTGCTTCTGATTCTGTGTCTCCCTCTCTCTCTGTCCCTCCCCCGCTCATGCTCTGTCTCTCTCTGTCTCTCAAAAATAAATAAATGTAAAAAAAAAATTTAAATGTTACTACAGAATTTTGGTGGCACTGGTTATCAAAAATCTGTCACTGTTAAAGCAGCTACATCTGAGTAAGATTCATTTTATTATACATCATCACCGAACTGTTATTAAGCATCCACTGTGTTAATAGGGCCCAAAACACCATACCAGTCTTCTTATTTCATTTGTCTTGAACTTTCTGTGAGTTTCTGTGACAGAACTCTTTTCTGTGTCTAGTAGTCTCTGTAGAATAACTGAGAGCAAGACCAAGGTATGTTTTTTCAGATTTCTACATCCTGTGCCCCTCTGTCCCTTAAAAACCTTGCTATGTACCTTGCATGGTTTCTCTTGATAGTTTCTTTAGTAAAATTGATGATAGACTTCAGTGCTACAACTCTGTATGTAAAGGAAATGCAGTATCAGGTCGATTTAGTGTTTATCCACTTTTGAAAATACAACCTGATGTTGCAATTACTTATATAGCTATATAAACATGACAGAAAATATTATTTCTGAATTGTTATCTATGAAATTTAGATCTAAATCTAGATATTCTTTTCTGTTTTCCTTGCCTTTTTCACTTATTTATTAAAGATCTTTAAATGTCTTAACAAAAACAAATTTGTTTTAAAAAATAAATAACATTGATTCCTAAGGATTTGACAGAGGTTCAAGGATCCATTAATCTGATTGTGGCTACCAGTCATACTCATGATTGTTAAATAGGCAATATTGATAGAAATATCAAGATTAAGATACAAGATTTGCCAGTGGGGTTGTAATTACAGAATGATATAGTGTCTGCATCACTTCAGAAAACAGCCCGGATGTTGTTGTTGTTGTTGTTATTATTATTATTATTATTATTATTACTATTGCAATATTTATATAATATGCTGCATCTTGAGTTTTAGGTTGAAAAAGAAAAGATATCAACATCTGTACTGTGAAGAGAGTGCTCAAAAGATCATCTGTCTTCCTCACTAACTCACTGGAGTTGGGGCTGTGATTTTTCCATTGTTTTGCTCATAACCTGGGGTCACACAGTGGCATATGAGACAATAGGACCCCTTTCAAAAGATTTCATATGTGAGCATTTCCTTTCCTTATTCTGGGGAGGGCCTGAACTCTGCCTCCCTAAACCACCATCCCTGTCCTGATGCTGGCCTGGAGGCTACCCAGAAACCATAATGTGACTTCTGCTTCTTGAGCTGAGACTCAAGGCATTACCCTTCCTTCTGCTCTGAAGTTTCTGGCAGATGATCCAGCCCATGGAATAAAAATCATCCATGGCAATGTTATCAGATATTTGCCATGAGGCTGCTTTAAAAAAGAAAAAAAAATTCACTTTTGTGGACCAGCAAATAAAGTATCAAGTGTGTCAAATTTGTACTAAAAAAGCTAATTGTCCAGAGACCTGTAGGAAAAACACTCACCGCTTGACTGAACTGAGCAGTGTGGGTGTCTTCATACATGTGTGTAATGTTGTGTCTAGCTAGTCCATTGTAAGTGATAACAAGAACTTTCTCTGATAGGATATGTATGAACCAAATTAGAAAGCATTTTGAAAATAGAAAGCTCTCTTCCCATAATGCCACTACAGTAACAGAGCTATTTTAGATTTTCTATAGATGTATCTGGTGCTTGCTTATAGTGCTATTCATGTTTCATCTCACTGTGATCACGGTTCATCTATAATCAGTAATTTCTATGATTTTTCAATGATTGATTAGTTTTCTGAAGCAGATCACTGTGGACCAAAGGATGCGGACTCACCACTAAGCTTCTCTCCTGGAAACAGTAGCTACAAGGGGGTGTTAGGGCAGAAACACTGTGTTTCTGTCTGAGAAACACATCTCTGTTATTTTTTTAAATGGTATTTTTACTTATTAAGCACATTCGCTGGGAATTATCATATGCTGCACAAAATGTCATTTTATGCTGCATGTAACAATCCCTGTACTTATGGAAATACAGTCTAGTGAAAAATCAAGACAGAGTAAAATAGTAGCGGAGGTATTCAGGGTACTGTGGTCTAGCATCAAGGATCATCATGAAGTGAAATATGAGAAGAGCTAGCAAAAAGCTGAGGTTGGAGAAGCAGTGGGGGCTAAGGTGGCAGATAATGCAGTTTAGAACGATATTCACGGATGATGCTTGGAGAAGGATTAAAGGAACAAACATGATTTCACCCATGTGGAATCTAAAAAAAATGAATAAACAAGCAAACACCCCAAAAACAGAATCAGACCTATAAATACAGAGCACAAACTGTATTTTGTTCAGAGGGGGCTGCCAGAGGGGGGGTGGGGCTGGGATAATGGGCAAAATGAAGAGGAGAAAGAGATCCAGTTATGGAATGAATAAATCACAAAGATAAAAGGCACAGCATAAAGAATATCGTCAATAGTACTGTAATAGCGTTGTATGATAATGCATGGTAGCTACTCTCGTAAGTACAGCACAAGGTATAAACTTGTCAAATTGCTGTGTTGTACACCTGAAATTAATGTAATGTTGTGTATGAACTACACCAAATACAAAAAACTTAATAGAAATAAAAGAGCAAACACAAAACAAACAGAAATTTTAGAGGCTACTATAATAATCCCAGGGAGAAGAGATAAAATCTAGATTAGGGCAGTTCACAGCAAGAGTGGAGAATATTTAAAAGTTAGAGTAAAGAGAAATGACAGAAAAATAGAAAGAAGAAAAAATTACCCATATGACACCACCAAAAAACAACCGGCATGATTCCAATCAGATATGTGTGTATGTATTTCTGTAAGTACATATATGTATATATAGTCATAAGCATAGTGTGGTTATTGCTTACGTATTTTTCATTTTGTAGCAGAGCCCAAGTTAAACTGTGGAGTAGATGAAGTTTGACATCATCACTGTTTATCTCCTTTGTTAGAGCTTTTCTCCCTAATATAGGCATACCTTCTCTTTCCAAAGTGCTCAGTGTCTTTTGGTGTCTGACCCATTCTTTTCCATGTTCTGCCTTATAACCCCTTTACTTCCTGTGCCTTATTATCAAAATCAACCTCTTTACAGGGTAATTTTCTGTATAAATTGGTAGGCAGAATAATGGATCACCAAAGATGTTCATGTCCTAATCCCTGAAACCCATGAATATTTGACCTTATATGGCCAAATAGATATTGCAGATGTGATTCAAGACCTTGAGATGAGGAGATTATCCTGGATTATATGTAATATAATATATCCTGCCTCAATGTAATCATAAGAGTCCTTTAAAAATGGGTGAGGGAGGCAGAAGAGTCAGAGAAGGAGATATGAAGACAAAAACAGAGGTCAGAGAGAGATATTTGAAGAAACTATGCTATTGTCTATGAAGATGTAGGAAGGAGCCATAAACTGAGGAATGTGGGTGGCTTCTACAAACAGGACAAGGCAAAAGAATGGATTCTCCTCTAGTGTTTCCAGAAGGAATAGAGCCTGCCAAAAACTTGGTTGTGGCCAGTGAAACCCAGTTTGGATTTCTGACTTATCTGATAAGTAATTTGCATTGCTTTAAGCCACTATATTTGTGTCAATTTGTTACACTAATAATAGGAAACTAATATAGAAATCTATTTGAATGAGGCAGATTTACTCACATGGCATATACAATTGACAAAGTTTCATGTGAATCTTTTCTTTTTTAACTCCAAAGAAAGACTTTCTAATGTTATAATTTCAAGCCTCAGTCTGTTGGGGAAGATATTTGGGATTGGGGGTGCAGGCAGATGAGTGGTGAGTATATGTGATGGGAAGAACTTTCCTGAAGACCTTCACAATACTCAGGCTGCTGCAAGTGTGACCAAGGGTCACCAACTCACTTGAGCTCATTGCATGTTTTGCGTGTGAAATTCTTTTGAGTTATAAAGGACTTTTAAAAATTCTTTTGCATGTATGTGTGTGCATGTTATATGTGTGTGTGTGTATCTATATTTTAGCATGAATGTGGATTCAGGTAACTGTGGAGTACATTTTTACATATTCAATTGCACTTATGTTTGTTTTAAAAATCAATATTTTGAATTTCCTGTTGGCTCAGATAATTACTTCCAAGGGATTATGGATTCATATATCTTTGAGTTATGATCTCTTCCAAAAGGGAATTTCCTGCATCTTGAATAAACAACAGATGTTGAGTACAAAGAACCTGGGGGTGAAGGGGACGCACTTGGAAAGATTAGAGTATATTTTCTGTTGGCTGATGGAACTACGAGATTGAATAGATGTTTGATGAAATGGAAGAAATACAAAAGCCAGGGTATCACTTGACTTTTGCCTTGTTTTCAATTTATCAAAAACACTACTTTAGTCTCAGAGTCATGTCTGATGCAAACACCAGTGGTCACTGATCCTCTTTTTTTTGGCTTGTCAGAGAGAGAAAAATGTTTCATCACTGTATCCTACAGGTCTCCTAAAGCTTTAGGCCCCAAGAACAAGAGAATATCAAAGATATTATTGGAGCATGAAGAGAAAAGGGATCTCTGAGGAAACTGGGACTTTGTAGATTCAAATATGCATTTGTAATTTTTTTCTGACCTGAATGAAGCCTCTCTGACTGGCTTTCCTAAGTACATGTTCTGCTGCATTTCTCAGCATCTGAGGCTTCCTGGTGAGGTTCCAGGACTCCCTCAGAGCATATTACTGCGATCCTCTCTGAATATTTCAAAGGCTGGAAAAGTGGGGCTGGCAACACATCAGGAAGAAGGTGGTGACATCTCAGTATCAAATGACTCTGATAATGATTACAGAGGGTTGCCAGACAACTTACATTTGTATAGCTTGTGAACACACACGATCTCGTTGGAACTTCACAGCAATGGGAGGACACCAACAGAGCAGACAATACAAAACCCATTTTTTTAGCCTTGGGAGCTATGGCTAAAAGATGTTTAATTACTTATCTTAGATCACAGTCTTAGTAAGTCGTAAAGCCAACACTGGCACCTTGGTCTGATGCTTTGCCCAAAGCTGAATCCAGCATACCCTGGACTTGTCTTTCTTTAACAGTGATCTATCTACTGGTGCCCTGAAGCCTGAGCATCAGGAGTATTTAAAAAAAAACGATGCTTCAACTGCACCTGAGATGTTCTTAGCATGGACTTTGGGACTCCGCATTTTAAGGCAGTTCTCCAGGGAATGCTTTTACACACTAGAGTCCGAGAACTCATAAGCTTCTGGAGTCTCTTGTTTGTCAAAGTGTGATCTGTGAATCAGCATCACCTGGGAGATTGTTAGAAATGCAGAATCTCATGCCAGATCCCAGACCCACTGGATCAGGATCTGCATCACAAGAAGATTCTCAGAGTCACGGACACATTAATGTCTGAAAAGCATCAAAGGCTAATAAATGTCTCGTCAAAATCAAGGAAGACACAGTTGGGATTTAATACATTTGACGTTTGGTTTCCCCTGAATGAAACCGGAGTCAGCTGATTCTCATTTCTAGGTCTGACATAGGAAGGGTGAAGACATACTCAGTCTTTGACTCTGTGTATCAGGCTTGCTTATGGAAAATGTTGCTTCACTATCCAGACTGCTGAAGCAGTGAGGCCCATCAGATATGAAAACTCGAGCTATCTTGTTATCTCTGCATGCAGTCTGCTACACAAAACTGAACCCTGAGATAATCCTGATTAGCATTAAGAACTGAAACTCGAGGAAGGAGATTTTGAGCAAGTGGAAAATTCTGGAAAGGGAACCCCAGGTAGGAATTGAAGTTAGGACCATACAAGTTGCCTGTTCCTCCCATTCCTAGAGAACTTCTGTTTTCAAAACTATCATAATACCCAGAAGGCTATCCACTGAGGTCAAGATCCCCGAGGAAAGACTTCTGATAATTGGCATACACCTTGCAAAATCAACAACTCCTTATCCCTTTGGGGAAGTTAATATTTGCTCTGGGAAGTCCAAGTGTTTTCATCTCAGGAAATTCCATGGTTTAATATTGCTTTAATAATTTAATAATTCAGAGTTCATGATGCAGGGAAAAAAATGCAGCAGCTTTCCTGAACTATTTCCAATATGGGATATATATATAATAGGTCACCTGTGAAAAGTTATCTAAAATTGCCATTAGATTCTTATGGTGTGATATATTCTTGGCTGATGCAGAATGAAAGGATATGATTAAAATTTTTTAATGTTTATTTTTGAGAGAGAGAGAGGCAGAGCATGAGTGGGAGAGGGGCAGAGAGAGGGAGGGAGACACAGAATCCGAAGCAGTTTCCAGGCTCTGAGCTCAAACTCACTAATCCACAAGGTCATGACCTGAGCTGGAGTCAGAACCTTAACTGACTGAGCCAACCAGGTACCCCAAAAGGGTATGATTTAAAAGGCCAGAGAAACAAACTGGGTCCCTAGTAGTTCTATGCAGAGGTTTGGTAATTTTGGCTGTAGCCTAAAATGTTCTGATAGAAGAAAGATATAAATGTACACAGAAAGAAACTGGTACAAATATGGAGCAGAAAGGAATTCTGAAAAACAATTTTTATTATTAAGGATAAAAAGTGACTTAAATACTTACGTTAAAATTTTTTAATTACAAAAATTCTATCAACTATTAGAACTCCCCAAATCTTTTTTTTTTTAATTTTTTTTTAACGTTTATTCATTTTTGAGAGACAGAGAGAGACAGAGTATGAGCAGGGAAGGAGCAGAGGGAGAGGGAGACACAGAATCTGAAGCAGGCTCCAGGCTCTGAGCTGTCAGCACAGAGCCCAACGCGGGGCTCAAACTCACGAACTGTGAGATCGTGACCTGAGCCGAAGTCAGACGCTCAACCGAGTGAGCCACCCAGGCGCCCCTAGAACTCCCTAAATCTTAAGAGGACCAAGTGATCATGTTTCCCAAAGGATTCTATGTTTTGTATTTAATTTCAAATAATTTAGTGTTTTGAGGCTGCCTTAAATTTAATCTTAAAGAACAAATATAGAAAATGGGATAGAAGAGGATATATTAAATCTATTTTGAGGGAAAAGAATTCCTAACAAAGCAATCAGACTCCAGGACAGCATTAGCACACCCTTGAAAGCAGACAGTATTAAACTTTTAAAAGCTTACTCTGAAGGAATGTGGAATTGGTTAATATCATTTTAGTGAGGAGGAAAGGAAGAGACTGTGTTACATTATTTATCCCAGAATCTTTGAAAGCAGGGTTTTTTTTTTTTCTTTTCTCTGCTGGTCCATTTTAGTGTTAATGAGCATTAAGCTCATGTATCAAAGAGAGAATAATAAACCTTTAAATGTCAGCCCAAAGGAGGTCTTTATTTTTCTACCTGCAACTGTAAGGCAGAGAAGATAATTTAAGATGTGAAAACTAGAAAAATTACATGAAAGCGTATAAAGGGGAAACTGGAAGAGGTAGGAAATTGCAGGGTATTTGAAGAAGAAAGGATATTTCCTGCATAGTCAGCACTCAATAGTGAGGGCAAAGAATACTCCTTTAAAGAGCTGACAGCAAGGGATTAGAAACTTGGAGTAAAAATTGGGAAAATGTAGCCCTTCTATTTGTCTCTGAAATGACAAATGTGAACATTTAGTTACTAACTGTATCATAATCTATAAGGATGCACTGATTGATGGCTTGGAACACAAGATTTCTGTCCTGTACGTGATACTAACTTAGAAACAAAGGTAAATAATGAAGGGCCATTTAGGGTGCTGCTAAAGCTCTTAAATCATTGTAGTGCAGTTGCTGAGGCTAACAGAAGTAAATGTGCTTAGAGTGTAGGGCAGAGTAAAATATTCCTTTTGAAGACAGCAAGAGTAGGTGTCTCCACACGAGAGTGCTGCAATGTGCCCACCGAAAAGAGGTTTGAGTTAGAAAAATCCTTCAAACTGAGGGATTCAACAAATTCAATAGAGAGAAAAAAAGTTATGATTCAAAACAAGAATACACACCTGAGCATGAAGGAATTCTCAAAGAGACCTGCACTGCAGCTAACCCAGACTGGTTCTGAGCATATAGCCGAGGACAAACTTGGAACACATTCAAACCAACAAACAGCTTATCTCAGAGAATTCATGTGCCTCCTTTCTTTCCCAGCACCAGACTTTGGTTAACAGCTACTTCTGATGGTATTGTGGTCATTCTTCTCTCTACAATGCATCCTAAATCTGATTACTTTTTTACTTTCTTGATACTTAGTTGGTCTATAACTTCAAATCACAGACCATGGAAGACTTGAAAGTGTACAAACAACCAAGGTGCACTTAGCAGAGGAGCCATGCCGGTTATCACCGATGCCCAGGTTAAGGCAGACATACATATTTGCAGGCTTTCTGATTCCTGTGTGATGGGACTGAGGACCACCTGAGGCCTCCTGAAGCTCAGACCATCTGTCACCGGGACCAATATGCCACCATTAAAGATTCAGTCCTTGAGGATTTTTTTAGGTTTTACAATTACTCATTTGCAGGTGAAAGCTTATGAGAGTGGTGATCTCCTATGTCATTGGGAGGTCAATCTAGAAAGATGCTAAAGAACAATTTGTTTCATCACTGGTAGAGAATAAGGAGTCAGAAATTATTTCATTAAGTTGGCTTAGGGAAACAGACTGATGGATTACTACATAGATTTAATGGAAGACTTCAAAAGAGCTACTACCTTCTTTTCTTTTTTCTTTTCCTCCTTCTCTATCTTCCTCTTTTTTTTTTTAAGTTTTATTTATTTATTTTGAGACAGAGAGGGAGAGAGAGGGGGAGAGGGGGAGACACAGAGAAAATCCCAAGCAGGGTCTGCACTGTCAGCACAGGGCCCGATATGGGACTGGATCCCACGAACTGTGAAATTGTGACCTGAGCCACCCAGGCCCTTGTCTTCCTCTTTTTGACGGCTTTCCTGAGATAGTTGTGCTGCTCACCTACAGAAAGGTGAATTGTGAAGAACATCAATTATGAGCACAGAAAGCATCTTCTCTGCTCTGTTTGCTGGTCTGGCTTCTCAGGTTTACAAAGGCCCCATTTTTCCAGCAGCTCCAGTGTCTTTCTCTGGTTAATGAGAAGATCTGAAAGAAAATTCACCCTCAGCTGTTTGTGATTTATTGGGTGGCTCCTGCCATATAGATGAATGCATCTGCAAAGAAGAGAATACAGTAGAAGGGGGCAATGCTTAAGCAAACTCAAGGAATGACTAGTGGAAACTTTTCAAGCATCTAACACTTGTTAAAAAAAGAGATAATTTAAGATTATTAGAGGGTCCCCTAATATTCTTCACATCATTCTGTTTCTATGTGTGGCTGATACAGCTTGTATGTATGAAGAAATTCATGTGTAACAGGGAGGTGAGGACACTACTTTCTTAAAATTACTGTCATATTTTCATCTCAGGATAGATTATTTTCTATAATCCAGCAGTCTCCTGGGGGGGGGGCATTTTATTCTCAACCCACAAAAGCAAACAATTTGAAGCACAAAAACAAGATGTCTTTGAAGACAAATGTATTCCCCATCCCATATCAAAAAATAATGTGACACAAAGCCAAATAATATAATTTCTAACAAAAAATGTTAACTTTATGTGCTAGGGTTTTTTCCTTCAGTTAAGGCATACCCTTTAGGTAAGGATATATCATACGTTAAAGAATATTGATGGGAGAAAATTGTGGGAAGTTGACATGATAAGAACAAGGAAATAGTTTTGTTGGGAAATTATTTTCAGTGTTTAAGGGCATGGTAATCTTTTTCATTCCTTTTAAGAAATCTGTATTAGGGTGCTGTTAAGAAACCGTATACTTTGAACTTAGTAGTTGAGGGAAATCTGATAAAGGAACCACGTATAAAAGAGTGGGTGGGTTATAGGGAAATCAACAAGGGATATTGCAGTATCAAAAGGCTAGCAAGAATGGGCGAGGAAGAAATCAGAAAAGTAACCGCATTGGCAGGGCTGTCTTATAGGCCTATGGCCTTCTGCAGAGAACGGAGCCAAATCATGGTGACCTGGTGGGAAAGAGATGGAAAAATAAAAACGTTGGCCAGCCTCACTCTCTTCCCATCCAACAATTTCCTGTCCCTACTTCTCCTTGGCAAACAAACAAACAAATAAACACAAACAAAACAAAATAACCAAAAGGAAGCCAAAACGCAAGGGAGCCTGTGGACAGAATCAATATAGATTAGCCCTTTGGAGCACAGAGCTTGGTATGAAAGGGGTAGGGAGTGGATCTGGAAGGCTGAGTAGAAGATATCCAACATAATTGTCATTGGCATCTTATCGAATTTAATTCAGCACCTTTCAATTTTTAAATTTGAATTGTCCGTTTTCCCATCTTCACACCAGTTTTACCGAAGCATTTCAGTCATCTGCACGTTGGTGCCCTCCCTAAGATTTCAGATGATTCCTTTTGTTCCCATTTTGTCTTTAACAATAATCGCAAGATTTTTATTGCCTCTCTCTCGCTAGCATCATCCCATGGTGCTGAGTACAGTCATGATTGCTAGTGATAGGTCTCAAATCGGGGCAATATTCTGACGGCTATTCTTAGATTCCATAGCTTTTTAGAAATTGGGAAGTCTGTTCCATGAAACATGTAATGATTTATCAAATTACATTTGTTGAGATTTTATATGAAAAAATAAAGTTGGCTAGTTACTAAGGAAAGGTAAATAGAAGAAACATTAATTCAAATTGTACTGTAGTAGTTCGGACTCTCCAGCGATGCACTGAGAGCTAACATTGGCATGTTCACAGCTTGCCTGCTCCAGAGTCCTGTGTTAGTGAGTCTGATTTTGCCCTTCTCTCTCCTCCTCTAGAGAGAGTGTTTTATTTGATAAGAGAGATGTTAGGTCAAGTTACATCAGACAATGATGGGATTGTGGGGGAGTAGAAAAGAAGAAAATACTTGCATGGGGGCTATATATGGAGGGAAAGATGGGAGAATTATGATGAAATTGTCTGAAATATCTGGAGTATACAAGAAGCAGGTAGGAGAGCAGAGGGCATTCCTGAGGACTATGTATTTAGAGCGTCATCATCATTTTTTGTGTAGGCAAATGTTTTGAGCTTCCATTAAAATTTCATTGGTTGTTGATTGTATTTCTTCAAGCCATGCCACTACTTTGAGTTAGGACTATATAGATACCAAATTTATTTTAAAAACTACTCTTTTAGAGGTGGTCAGAATTTTGGACCTTCCGTGGGCACATGATGGTACTTGAAATTCAATTCATCTCTCTGTACGAGAGTTTAATCGTAAAACTCTTGCAACACTTGTGGAAAGAGGGAATTGGTAGAAATGGATATCGTGCCTGAACTGATGGTTATGAAATTAATTAAATTAATAAAATCATGAAGTCCACACTGATTTAATTACAAAATTTTGAAACAATCAAACCTATGACAATTCACTAAATTAAGAGAGACATGGTTTAGGAACTGGCTCTTCAGGAGTTAAAAATAGCCACTGTTCTTTTGAAGAGTCTGCCAAATCTGACACTAAAGTATATGAACTCAAAGTTACAAAAACTGAGGTTTCTGGGGGGACTGTTCAGAATGATTGCAGGGTAGGCTGGGCCATTACTCATAATCAGATGCCACAATTACTAGTAAATATTTGTGAGCAAATATTTGTGAGAAATATTTGTTCTTTGTGTCCAGACTAGAGAATGACTTTGGGATGCCATCTGACAAGAGACAGTGTGAGAAGTAGATACTTAAAGGCACCTAAGGCAACTTCATATGAGAGCAATTTGCAGAAATTAAGAATTGGAGTGCATCTCTAGTAAGCCTGCAAATTCCATCTACAGGCAAACTCAATGGAACCAAAGTAGAAAAAGAGGCAAATTTATTAACTATCAAGGAACAGAATGAAATTCAAACCTGAGGTGCTAGGGCAAATGTGAGAAACCCAAAGTAACACTTGTTCCCTTGTTTCTTGGAAGTTGACACTTGAACTGAAATCCCATTGGGTGGATGTGAGGAGATCCACTCAATTATAGGATGCCTCTCATCCAGGTTCATGGGTATTAGACCCACCAGTATACTGCTGGTGAGGCATAAGTAGCATTACTATGACTTGTGGCACAAGTGGCATCTAGTGGCTAACTACCCCATGCAACCTTCCCTCCCTTTAATAAAAGCAAAGCCTTGGAGAGGGAAGTATTAAATGCTAGAGCCTCATGTCTGTTTCCTGGGGACCCATCCATTTCCCAGCTTAGCAAAAGCGTGGCTGAACATAAATAAGATGCGCATAGTCACAGATTTCACCTCTCCTCCACCCCACCAATGGTAATCCTCTCATTTCCAGATCAATTTTCCTCCTTCCTTTCCAATCCTAAGGAGGAAGGGTTCTTTCCTAATACAACTGATAATAAAAGGATTTGTATGGAGAGGACTAGAGGCTGAAGGCACATGGGTAGAATTGGGGAGAAAGTCAAGTGGAGTAGCTGACAGTTGGAAGGACATGGACAGGATGGAGACAAACTTTAACATATATCTTCTACTGGGGGCCTCCGGGTGGCTCAGTTAGTTTAGCGTCCAGCTCTTGATTTTGGCTCAGGTCATGATCTCACAGTTTGTGAGTTTGAGCCCCATGTGGGGCTCCATGCTGACAGTGTGGAGCCTGCTTGGGATCCTCTCTCTCCCTGCCCTTCCTTTGCTCATTCTGTCTCTCTCTCTCTCAAAGTAAATAAATAAACTTAAAAAATACATTTTTTTCAGAGCACTATGTAATCTGATTTACAGTTTTGTGAAAAACGCAATTGAATATTTTTGGATAATTCAACATTTTACTTTGGTCCTGTCATTCAAAAATATGTTGCTGGGAGGTAGCCCTGGAGAGGAGGAGGGCAAAAGGCCAACCAAGTACTGCCACTTAGGGACTTAAGTATGCAAGTGCTTTGTATATGGTAGTCTCTTCTGGCTTGCAGATTGCCCATCTCCATCAGCATTCTGTGATAGACCACACGGCTCTGGGTTTATAACGTTTACAATAGGAACAACAACAAAAATCACAGGCACAATTGTCTTTGGTGGCCTCAATCTCATTTTTGCGCATGTTCCTCCTAGGTTCTGGGGCCTCTCTCATAAAACTTTTTAGATTTCTACACCTCATATTCTGCTTCCTCCTTCTTTTTTTTTTTTTTTTTTAAACATTTGTTTTTTTTTGTTTTATTTATTTTTGGGACAGAGAGAGACAGAGCATGAACAGGGGAGGGGCAGAGAGAGAGGGAGACACAGAATCGGAAACAGGCTCCAGGCTCCGAGCCATCAGCCCAGAGCCTGATGCGGGGCTCGAACTCACAGACCGCGAGATCGTGACCTGGCTGAAGTCGGACGCTTAACCGACTGCGCCACCCAGGCGCCCCACTGCTTCCTCCTTCTGATCTTCAAATCTGTACCCTGGGGGCGGCTGGATAGCTTAGGTGGTAAAGCATCTGACTTTGGCTCAGGTCACGATATCACGTTTTGTGAGTTCAAGTCCCGCTTCTCTCTATTTCTCTGCCCCTGGTGGGATTCTCTCTCTCTCCCTTTCTTTCTCTGCCCCTTGCTCATTTGCACCCTCTCTCTCTCAAAAAAAAAAAAAAAATCTGTACCCTCTGTTATTTGGGGGAAGTTTCTTAGGACTGACTTCAAAGTTTTTGATTTATAAAATGAAGATTCTAATCTCTAAACTGTAATTCATTGCGCTGCTAATGAAGATCAAATGAAATAGTGAGTGAGAACATGTTGTGGAAATTGTAAAGGGCTATAAAAATGTAATTAGGAGTAGAATTATTTACAGCTTGGCTATAAACCCTGGCTAGATCTTAGAGTATGAGGAACTTTCAAAAGTGCCATTTACTGGGCTCCTCTGCCTAGAGATTCTGATCTAGTTCATGTGGAGTCTTGGTATCAGACTATTTTAGAAGTTTCCCATGTTTCTATTGGGCAGCCAGTGTTGACCACTGGTTTGTTTGAGAATTCATTACTTCCTTGTGATAGGCTTTCATTTATATATTTTAGGTCTTATTATGAATTATGAAATTAGGGAATTTGTTTATTTTTAAAGGAATTTCAGCTTCCAGGAAGATATTTGTTAAGAGCACCTTCATAGAATTATTGGTACCTCCCATAGAATTCGTCTTTTGCTTCCACGTATGAGGGCCAACCTTGAAATAGTTCTAGAAGTCATAATCGGGAAATGAAATGAGGAGATTACTACAGCAGGCATATACTTGGAAAGACTAATGCAGGTATTTTAAACCCCAGAATCATAAACAGCAGTAATATCTGTGATAAAGGCTAACTTTATGATGACCCACAGCTTTTAGAATATTCTGGTGACACATTTTCCTTCAGTATTCACCTTTTCTATCTTGCCCAATCTCCCCAGCACACAAAGATTGTTGTCTGTTTCCTTGGTTGTATGAAAATAAAATGCTCTAGCCACTGAAACAACTTGGTTAGAATTTTATTATTGCAATCAGAAGCACTATGGTTTGGCAAGAGGTTAATTAGCTTTAGCTAATTGTTCTCCTGCCAGAATGTATGTAGTATAAATTACTCATGTGTGATACAATATTTGATTAATTTACATATAGCCATATATGTGTATATATCTTTACAATTGATTTTTAATTTTAATCACATGACAACTGGCATCAAATTTCCAAATACTTTTGGTAAACATCTGTATACTTTATTAGTACATTTATATTTACATTTTTCTTTGATAAAAATATTCTTATCTTTTAAACTGAATTTTTAAATGACTGATCATCTGCTTGTCTACCAGATGCTAAAGACAAGTCTGAAAATTTCCAATGGAATTCAGAGTAGTTATTCTAATCATCAATAGCCATCACCATACCTACAATTATTGTTCTGCTCTTTTTTAAAAAATAATATCATAGGATTCTTTGAAGAATAAAAAAGGAGTCATTAACCATTGCAGTATGCTTTACTTTCATAGAAAGTAACAGAGAAGTAATTCTGTAGGTCAATGGCATTGATTATACATTGGAAAATTTTAGCTTTTAAGCATTCATGTATGCCTTGACTTAAGATACCTTGAAATATAAAGTATAAACTAACACATCTGATAAATCAGGAACAAGTATCTGAAAATGATTTACCATAGAGGTCTTTTTTTAATGTTTATTTTGAGAGAGAGAGAGAGAACGAGCTAGCAGGGGAGCTGTATGTAGAGAGAGAGAGAGAGAGAGGGAGAGAGAGAATCCCTTAGAGATCTTTTAAAGTAGCTCTGAAACTGTTAAGCTCATACATTGCTGCTGACGCAGTAAATTGAACCTAGTGATTCATTTGTGGGAAATATATCTTAAGAAAAAATTTTAAAACCTTAAAATTATGTACACAAATTTGTTCATCATAATTTTATGCAGGCTTCAAAAAGTTGATTAAATATCTAACAATCAGACAGTAGTAAGGTAAGTGACATTACATTTAATGAATGAACAATTATAAAGTTTTTAAAACGAACATTTAAAAAATCTTATAAATTGTATTAAAAATCTTTAAAATGGTTAAGATAGCAAATTTTATGTGTATTTTACCACTAGAAAAAAATCTTATAAAGTATAGAAGCAATGTTCATTAACATATGATATTAGATGAAAAGCAGACTAGACTGTGAATAGAGCATTATTAGAACCACGGCAGATATATGCACAGATGGAAAAACAGGATATATCCAGATATCCAAATTGTAGTATTTAAAGTGGCAAAATCATGGATAGTTCTTTTATTTACTATTCAATATATTTTAAACATTATTTTATTTAAAAAAAAGCTTTGACACTTTGAAAATAATAAAATAGATTGAATCTCTGTCTAAGAGATCAGGGACTCATTTCAAATTATTATTGTCATCTGTCCTATCATTTAAATAGATGTGTAAAGTAACTCAAAAATTTACTTTTATTTTTGTGGTACATGTTTAATGCAAGATGTTACTGCAAATAAATTCTCAGATACAAATGAGGGAAAACTAGATATATTAGAATTTGTGTGGGTGAAAGAGGTAGTTATTCAACATTTCATTTGAAAACCAAGACAAAAATAATCAGAAAAAGATATTGATGATGAAACTGATAAAAATGTAGTGGTTATTTTTACTTGTCTCTGGTGCAGGAATGCCTCATCATTCTAACACTGCTAAGTCCTGAAGAGTTCCTAATAAAACTTAAACTTACCTGTTAAGCATTAAACCTAAACAGCAAATAACACTAACACATATTTTGATGGAAATCTTTCTGAGATGTATTACACACTTCCCTGCCTTCCTAAATGTTTTCCACTGAATTGAATCTGACCTTTTTTTGGTTAGACTTACATAAATGGCTTTACACTGCCAAGTTTGTGTAATTCTTCTCTTTTTGTAGTTGCTCTGTCTCTTCCCTTATTATCAAATATCACTTCTTTAACAAAATGACATGAGTTAGTTTCAGTAGAATCACCTCCTCCTGCCATTTGAATTTCCTGTGTCCAATTTCCTCTGAACAGGTACACTCTACAACGAGTTTTTTGACCTTTGCATATTATGTGGTTAATAATATAAGGGCTTGAGTTTTTGGAAATTTCTTTTGACAGCCCAGAGGCTGTGCCCTTAATTCTGAATGTACAGCCATATTCTGGAATGGTTAGGCTTCCAGAAGTCTGGCTTCCAGATAAAGTGTAGAGTCACAGAACTGTTATACGGAAGCAAAAGAAAACAGGGAGAAAATGCTGATAAGCAAATTATGTTTTGTCGACGTTGTGTTAATGCATAGAATGGAAGAAGTAATCCAAAAAGGAAGCCAAGGATTGGGAGACTTCCAAATGGCCAGAAGTTGGCACACAGAATACTGAAATCAGAGGAGAAAGGGAAAAAGAGTCTTTATCATCAGACCTTGCAGTATTCAGTATGTATGAGACTTTGCTCATAGGAACTGAACGCAAATTTTCATGAATGTCCAGTAGTCCATACTGAAGGAAAGAGTTAGGAATACAAATTTTCCCAAAAACATGGGAGAGGCTAACAAATTATAGTGTCTTTAAATAAAACCAACATTTCTCATTGTTATAGTCTGAAGACAGTATCAGATTCCTATTTAATTTTTTTTAAACATTTATTTATTATTGACAGACAGAGCATGAGCAGGGGAGGGGCCGAGAGACGGGGAGACACAGAATCCGAAGCAGGCTCCAGGCTCTGAGCTGTCAGCACAGAGCCCGATGCAGGGCTCGAACTCACAGACCACTAGATCATGACCTGAGCCGAAGTCAGATGCTTAACTGACGGAGCCACCCAGGCGCCCCTCAGATTCCTATTTAAATCTCTGGCATAAAATGAGGGAGTTGAATAGAACATTGCTGAGGTTCCTTTTAGACCTCAAATAGAAAGTCATCATCTTGCACAACTGCCCTATAACATTGGAAGAAGTTGACCAATATCTCCTCGAAGCAATTTTTTTTAATTTCCATGACACATCATTTTCCCAGATTTTTTGTTGCTCCTCTTATTGCTTTTTGTTTGCTTTGTCAGCAGTTTCTTCTCTGCCAACCTTAAAATATTAATTGGAGTTCCTTAGGGTTCAGCTCTGGTACTTCTTTTGTTCACACTCTAAATTCTATTTTTAGGCAAATTCATCCACTCCTTATTTCAAACTTAAAATTGTTTTTTGAAATATAACAAATAAATAAAAGCATATAAAGCAGAAGTGCATAGTTTTATAGATTCAAGAATATATAAAGCATACAACCAAATAAGTACCACTTAAGAAATAAAACATTGGCAGCAAAAAAATGTAAATATCTGTGGTCATGAGTAACTCACATTTGGAGACTCACTTGTTTCTGCAGCAAATCTAATACAACTTTCCCTAAAATTTTTATTTTTAAGTTTTATGGCTATCCTGAGCATGACGGTAGGTGGTTGCTTTTGGTTTGGTTTTGTTGCTTTGATGAGAAATGTTTCATTACTTCCTAGGGATTCATTTTCTGCTATTATGGAATATTTAAGAAAATGTATTTTTTAGTGTTTATTTATTTATTCGAGAGAGAGAGAGAGAGGATGCGAGCAAGGAAGGGGCAGAGAACAAGGGAGACAGAAAATCCCAAGTAGGCCCCACACTGTCAGTTCAGAGCCCGACACGGGGCTCCATTTCACGAACTGTGAGACCATGACCTGAGCCAAAATCAAGTCAGGAGCTTAACCAATTTGAGCCGGAGAAAATGTATTTTTTAAAATCATGCATGGATGTCAAATTTAATGCATAATTTTTGTTCATCTATTCTATAATCTGTTAATGTAGTGAATTGCATTACTACAATTACATTGTTCAGTTTGTAAATGCTTAACCAACCTTACATGTCATCTTAATTTGGTCACGTTCAGTTATTCTTTTTTTTTTTTTTTTTTTTTTGGTTGAAAAGAATGCTTCAATTCTTTACTGAAGGAAATGGGGGAGGGGAGGGTCCACACACACCTCCCTTAAGTTATTCCTTTTCAAAAAATAGTGTTGGGCAGAGAGATAGGGAGATGGAGGATCCCAAGGGGCTCTGTGCTGACAGTAGAGAGTCCAATGTAGGGCTCAAACTCACTAACCATGAGATCATGACCCGAGCTGAAGTTGGACATTTAACCGCCTGGGCCACCCAGACACCCCTACAAAGAAGACTTTAAATAAAAATGGTTACCAGAAACAAAGGCATTGACCACACATTCAATACAACAAGAAGATGTAAGGATTATAAATATATACATCTAGCAAAACAGAAATGGAAGCTGAAAGAATTGAAAGGACAAATAAACCAACAATAATAGCTACAGACTTTAATAATCTACTTTCAATAATGGTTAGAACTAGACGTTATAGCAGCAAAGAAATAGAAGAGCTGAGAAGCTATAAAGCAACTAGCCCAAATAGACGTCTATGTAGACCCCACTCAGTAACAGTGTATAATACACATTTTTCTCAGGTATACATGGTTCTCTAAGAAACCACTTGTTAAGCCACAAAACAAGTCAGAAATTTTTTAAATACTGAAATAACACAAAATATATTTTCCAGCAACAATTCTAAGTGAAATTAGAAGTCAATCACAGAAGTAAATTTGAAAAAATCACAAATATATGGAGACTAAACAACACACTCTTCAATAACCACTGGGTCAGAGAAGAAACCACAAGAGAAATAATGCTATGAGGTAAACAAAAGGAAAAACACAGCAAACTAAAACTTATGGGATGCAATAGAAGCAATGTTCAGAGGAAAATTTACATCTGTAAATGACTACATTAAAAAATATATATCAAATCAATAACCTAATCTTCCACGTTAGAGGGTAAAAAAAAAGAGCTAACTAAATCCAAAGCAAACAGAAGGAAGGAAATAATGAAGATTAAAGTGGAGATAATCGAAATAAAAGAGTGGAAAAATAATAGAATCAACAAAACCATAATTGGTTCTTTGGAAATATCAACAAAATTGACAAACTTTTATCTAGACTGACCACCACCAACAAAAAAGAGATGAGTCATTTTGCTAGAACCAAAAATGAAAGAGGAAACATTACTACTAACCTTATAGAAATAAAAGATTATAATGGAATACTATGAACAATTATATGCCAACAAATTTGATTACCTAAATGAGATGGGCAAATTCCTAGAAACTAGCAAGCCACTAAAACTTAATTAGAAATAGGAAATTGGGGAAAACCTATAAGTAAAGATATTGAATCAGCAGTCAAAAAAAAAAAAAAAAAACTTCCAGCAAAGATCTCAAACTGTTTCAAAATACTTAAGTCATCATTATACAAATGCCAAAGCAAAACAAAGATATCACAAGAAAGGAAAACTACAGACCAATATCCCTTATGAATATAGATGCAAAATTCCTCAACAGGGTATTAGCAGTCTGAATCCAGGAGCATATTAAAAAGATAATATATCATGGCCATGTGGAATTTATCCAGTATTGCAAGGGTTATTCAACATACAACTATCAATTATTCTAATATGTCTCATATCCAACATTGCACTGGAATACCTATCTTGTGAAATTTCTCAAGAAAAAGAAATAAAAGGCATCCAGATTGGAAAGGAAGAAGTCAATCTATCTCCGTTCTGAGATGACATGATCCTATCTAATGAAAAGCCTAAAGAACCTTCAAAAAAATATGAGCACTAATAAGCTCAGCAAAGTTTCAGGATAAAAATCAATGTACAAAAAATCAGTTACGTTTGTACACACTAGCAATGAACAATCTGAAAATGGTATTAAGACAACAGTTCCATTTGCAGTAGCATCAAAAGTAATAAAAGAGAAAAAATTAACCAAAATGTGTAGGACATATACACTGACAACTATAAAACATTATTGAAAGAGATTAAAGATCTACATAAATGGAAAAACATTTTGTGGTTATGGATTGGAAGGCTTTGTAATTGGAGTTTCAGAAGAAGAGGAGGGAGAGACTGGGGCATAAAAAATATTTGAAGAAATAACATCTAAGTAGTTTTCAAATTTAATGAAATTTTAAGTCCTCTAAATCTCAAGCAGAATAAACACAACCACACCTAGCCCATATAAAATACTCCTAAAATTCAGTAAAAAGGAAAACAACTCCCAAATGGGCAAAAGTTACACTTTATAAGGGATGATATACATATGACCAATAAACGCATGAGAAACGTTCACCATTGTTAATCATCATGGATATGCAAATAAGATAGTATGTAAAGTGGTGTAAAATCAAACATATTGACAATTCCCAGTATTGATGAAAATATGGAGCAACTGGATTTCTCATACATTGCTAGCAAGAATGTAAAATGGAAGAACCACTTTGGAAAACTGGAAATTTCTTATGAGGTTAAATTCCTACTAGCCCTGATCTGACCCATCGTTCTCATTCCTAATCATTCATCCAACAGAAATAAAAATGCATGTCCTCAAAAACACTTTACAGAAATATTCACAGCAGTTTTATTCATAAAATCCTCCCAAATGGAAACAATATAAATATCCATTATAAGGAGAATAAAGAAACAGGAGATACTACTCAGCAATAAAAAAGAACAAACTGGGTGCCTGGGTGGCTCAGTTGGCTGAGTGTACGACTCAGCTCGGGTCATGGTCTTGCAGTTTGTGGGTTCGAGCCCCGCATCTCAGGCTTGCTGCTGTCAACCTGTCAGTGCAGAGCCAGCTTCAGACCCTCAGTCCCCCCTCTATCTCTGCCCCTCCCCTGCCCACACACTCACTCTCAAAAGCTAAATAAAACATTAAAAAAAAAAAAAAGAAAGAAAGGAACAAACTAACAATTTCAATGGGGCTGCAGAAGTGGAGACGAAGGTACTTGGCGTGGTGGAGACTGACTTGGTAGCTTTCCAGAATAAAGATTCTGGAGTGACATAAATATTCTCACTTTTGATAGGTGTGTGGGTTGCATGGGTGTACGCATTTGTCAAAATTAATTGAACTGCACTCTGAAAAATCTGTACATATCTCCATAAGTAATAAAAAGAGAAATCCTTACTGGGACAAGATAGGTACAGATAAATGTAAACATCAGGGTTTTTTTTCTCCCTAAATATAGTTTTCTTTCTTTCACTTTTAATGTTACACCAGAGTCAGTAAGAGAAATTCAAAACTCTTGTTTAAGAAAAATAGTTGTATTTAGCAAGTCAGAGAACACCTTAGAAATTCAACATTAATGTTATGTTCCTTTTGAGCTACTGTAGTTTTATGCTGCAGAGATGGAGTTAGGGTTTATTCAATATGCTTTATGTTCCCCAAAATACCTGGCTATTGAAGAGATGCTTATCTTCATTCTCTAATACCTGCAGAGGCTCATAACGCACTCCATTTGTATTTTTAAAGTTCCTGGTGGGTAAGGAGAAACGAGAAATATTTAAAAGCTCTATGACTTCTTGTTTGCTGATTTCAAATTTAGGGAGAATCTTTACTCAAACTGTAATTCTTTGGGGACGATATTTTATATAAGTATTTTCTAACGTTGAAGCTGTTTCCATGGAATTATCCTGTTTTTTAAAATAAATGCTGAAAGTTTGAATTAATCTTCAATATTCTATGAGAATTTAATTATTGATAAGACATCTCTTATTGAAACAAAGCCTAGAAACCCTGAGGTTTGTGTTCTGGAATCTTTTGGTGAGGTCAGCTGACTGTCATTTCTACACTGACCCAGGATCTATTTCTACCCCTCCTAAATCTTTCAGTTAAGAGTGGATAAAACCATCTCCTCGATATTTTTAGTACAACTGAGATAGCTTATAATCCTTAAAAAGATTTTAGTTAATTTAATAAACAAAGAGAAAAAAGATCAATGAATACAAGAGATGAAAACAGGCAATATTACACAGATTTTGCAATTCCGTTCTTGGTAGTTTGGCCCTACATCTTACCTCAGGAGAAAGATTATTTTTCCCCACGACCTCACAAATTTTTTCTACCATCTTCCCTAGGATATCTACTTCTCAATCCTTAGTTGGCAAGTTTGTGATAATCAGTGACATAGGGAAACTTCCAGTTTACACAGTGAAATCCCCCGTTCTGCATAAAAAAGATGTATTCTGATACAAAGAATCACCATTTTTATTTGGAAATTCAGCCTCTCTCCCCTCTTCACTCATGTCATCTGGATGGAGCCCTGTTTACAAGGGCTGAGGACGGACGCATGAAACAGATCTAAGCCAATCAGGGTGCTCTGCCTACATTAATTTGCTCAGGAATGGGCAGGTGACCTAAGCCAGGCCCATTGGAGTAAATCTTTCTATAGAATGTCCAGAAAGGAGGTCTTATATGAAGACTACTTTTTTTTAGTTGGGTTTGACTGGGTTTACTCTGCCAGCTATTTTACAGCCCCAAGAAAAGAGCCCTTTGGAATAAATGAAATTATATGTGGATGATCCTTTGTTTCCAGTAGGGCCTGATGTCACACGTACCCTCAGACTATTCAATTATTAGAACCAATGTATCCCATTTTTTTTTTTTTGCTTGAGGCTACTTTGAATTGGGTGTTCTATGCAACTGAAAGAATTTGTACTGACACAGTAAATATTATCTGCAACACAAAATTAGTAAAATGTACCACTGTAAGAATACCTAGGAAATAGTTTGTGATCGGCTACGATGGGATGTGATAGGAAGAAATGTAAGGTTTAAATTTTCCATCATTTATTATCTGGTTTTCTTTTTCTTTAATTTTATTTATCAACCATTTATTTTCCGTCAGGCACTATGAGGGTAATTTTAGACATTTCTTCAAATTTACTACTTCCAACTATCTAATGAAGTAGATGATTAACCTATTTCACAAATTAAGGAATCTAGGGGTCAGAGAGGTTATGCAACACTTTTCAGGTAATGTAACTGGTAAATAGTAGAGCCAGGATTTGAACTCATATGTGTTTGACTCCCAATAAGTGTTATTTAACTACTTTGAGTAGCTCTCTGTAAATTGTGAATACTATTTCCCAGCATTAATATACTATAAACTTATTATGTAACCTCATAGAGTAGTCATATGACTACTTTATAAAGTACAAACCACTGTATCATGTTTACATTTATTCTAGCCGATCTAAATGCAGTCATTAGCAAGATTGTTTCCATATGTGGTTTGTCCATATTTGACCTACAGGAAGATATCTACGGAAGTCATTGTTAATATAAATTTATAATCTTTGACATGTGCTATATTATTTTTGACCCTCTGATCTGAAGATCACTCTATTTACCTGAAGTAAAGAGCACAAAAAACTTAACTAGCTTAAAGAAATACATTAGCTTTCGTGGCCCCCATTTATCGACCACAGGCTCAGGGATGAGGCTGGGTGGGAAGAGAATGGAAATTAGTACGTGGAGATGAACACACTGGGAATATTAGATTGAGAGATGAAGTATAAAAGATGGAGAGCTGAAAAAGAGTTTCTGTGATTCAAAAAGTGGGCTAGCTGTTACTTTCATCCCTGGATATACCCAAGAATTACCAATGAGTCTTTCACAAAACACCCATGCCTTACCCTAACTCACTCTGGACGAATGAAATCAAATTTCATGGCTGGTGCAGCTGGTATTTGTCTTTAAAGCTCCACAGTGATTCCATTGTGCTGGTAGAATTGAAGGCCATTGGGATAATGGAGGAAAAAGGGACACTTTTAGCTTATGTAATGGCAGTCATTTTTATGTTTCAGCTATGCATTCACCTATGAATCCATTATCTTTCTAATTTGTGCATGTATTCATGCATTTATCTTTTCCTTTTTTTCAATTATTCAATTCTTCATCTATGCACTCATTCATTGAGCCATCCATTTCTTTTTTCACTCATCCACTGATTTAGAGTCAGTCACATAGTCAGTCCACAAATACTTACAGAGAGTGCCTACGCTCTGTACTTCAGGAGATACAAAAGTGAACGCAGCAAGTAGGTCATTACCTTCCAAAGCCACCAGTTGGTATGGTAGTGTTTCTGAGTGTGTACTGAGAAACAGTACTTCTCTAATGAAAAGGGATTATGGAAAACACTGGCTTATGGGCTAATTCTGAAGTTATGAAAACTTCCCCCTTTAATGCCATTTTCATGGAATAGTAATATCTCTGCATCTCTGACACATTTAAAGATACTGAAAATTCTAATTTTAAATTTGCTGAAGTGAGATGCTGACTGAGTAAAAGAAATAAATAATGTGTAATTATCACTTCCCTCCCACCTTACACTAAATAAAGTTTAGTTTAATATCTTCAGCTGAAAGATGCAGAAAATGACTGTAATTAACTTTGGTTCAGTTCTTAGTCCCTTTTCTATTTCCAGATATTTCTAATTCCCACAGAAAGGCTCATTTATATATCTTTTAATCCATTCAACTAAAACTTCTCTAACCTCCCACCTTATCAAAATGAGCCAAATTTGGGCCTGATATGCTTTGTTTTGGTTGCTGCTTATTTATTTGTACTGATTCACTGAGCCTTAATATAGCTCCTGTTGCAGAGTCTATGGTTGCTGTTTATTTTTGAGTGAGAACAGGGTATAAGTACTACATGTTCTTGGACATCAATTCCAATTTGATCTTTCTCACTTGCTAAATCCCAGATTGTTAAAGAAGTCTTGCTCCTATTGTATGTTACACATTTTAAAGTGGTATCCATGTTTAACATAAAAAAGAAGGATTTGTCAGACTTTATCACAAACCAACGCGACCAAACCATTATCAATTTTATACATTCCTCAATTTTTACACCTCTCAGATTTCACATGTAGTTACTTTGAACAGAATTTCCCAAGTGAGTTGCTAGAAATGCCCCTCAGAGGTGCCTAAGAGACACCTCAGAGACAGCCTAAGCTCTTTAGAATTCTTTTGGTTTACCCCGCCTTTATGAAATCATTAGTTTTTAAAACATAAGGATTTGCTCAATTATTTGTAGTTTAAGTATAATATAAACACTTGTTACTTTTTTTTCAAATGTCACAAAAGGGGATGGAAAGGTGAAAATAGATTGTCTTTATTTTCTCCTTACCAATCCTTTTCCATAGAATTTAATCAATGTTGTTTCTCAAGTACCTCTTCCAGAAATTTTATATGTAGGTAATGCTGTAGCCTGAGTTCCCCAAAAAAGAGAGGAAGGGAGAAACAGAATTTGTTTAACTGCTTCTACATTCAGTTGATGAAAAGTTTACCTGACAAATTTCCTCAAATTTCCCTCAAATTTCCAGGTTCACCATGCTGGGTGCTAGGCAGTCTCTCTGGGAAGCCTCAGGGCAGGATGTGAGAGATGCCTTGTGTGTATATGGGGTAAAATATTGTCAGGTTAAGCCTCCTCCTCCTTCATAAATACTTGGCTTTTCCCCTTGACCAGCTCTCACCAGAAAAAGAGACAGTTAAGGCTGAGTCTGAACTGGTGCATTAGAGTTACTTAATGTAGTTTGTATGTTATTAGTGTGTGCACACATGCATGTGTATGTGATTTTAGTTTTATGTACTGAAAAATCATCAGTCTTTTAATTCATGACTTAATGGTATTACATCTCATAATTTTGGCAGATTAGATATTTGTCATTTCATAAAAATTCCCAACTATCATCCACATTGTTTGCCAGAAAAATTATAGCCAAGCTTAAGAAAGTTACGCATGGCCAAATAACTTCAAAAGCAAAATTATAAAAAAATCTTTGAAACATTTTTATAGCAAAAATCAGATATATTGCAGCATGTGGATGTATTTTAATGGGCTTGTTCTACTTTGTATGGTACCTCTGAAAGTGAGAACCTTAAGTTCAGTGAGGCTCTTAAAATGGCTTTGTGCTTACTGGGTCATGTCTGAATCCTAGAATCAATAAAGATTTTCTTTGAGTCTTTGCTTGAAAATTCTCATTTGGGAAGACTCAGATATAATATTAGAAGAGAGCTATTGGCTAGAAATTAGGGACATAGCTGACATGCATGTATACATACATACATACATACAAGAATATGTCTTAGGAAAAGTGGCAGAAACTTGGAATATCTAATACACTCAAAATATTAATGAAAGAAGTGAGAAAAATAAACCTTGATGACCCCAAGTAAACCTATGTGAATTGTGAATTGTGCAGATATGTGCACATATCTGAACTGTGTGAATTGTGCAGATAATTTTCTTTGGCTTGAAGTGAAAGATGCAATGGGAGACATGGAGATGTCTGCAATCTCAATTTTTTCTAAGCCATGGTATTGGTTTGTATAGGTCACTGCATGAAAGATAAAAAGAACATTGTTCAACTAATGAGAATTTCTTTATTGGACTGGGAATGAAAGCTATGCTTCCAACAATAGCTTATATATTCACTATTCTTGAACCATGAAAAGTAGTTGAGCAGAAACTTTCTTGAATTATCTCTGAAATAGATGAAAGCTAATTAAAGCTAAGGACTTTTACTTAGTGATTGATTCTATTCCAGCTTTCTCCTTTATACACAAAAATTTGCAAACCAACGGTGTGTGAACTGAAAAGGGAATCTTAGATATAAGCAAAAACTTTAGGTGATTTTTTTTTAGAATTTGCCTTCAAAATACATTTTTTTCCCTTTACATTCTAGCACTTTGAATTACAGATGAAATAGCTTGACATGCTATAAAAATGCAATAGTCTTTCTGAAATATTTTGATTACATATTTTTCTGAAGACTACTTCTTTTTTCCCTTTAAGTACAGGGTTCATTTCTCATTGCCTCCCACACTTGACGACTATTCTCTGAGTGATCAAGTTTGCTGTGTGCATGGCAAGTATGTGAAATATGTAGATAGGAATAAGAATTTGTGATTAACACAAGGTAGGTTTCTGTTAGGTATCATAATTTTCAAACAGCCTGAAAATAGAATTTCTTTAGATTTATAGTTTACTTCTCATCAGTGGGAATGTTAAGAAATAGCAACTTTATCACCTCCGCCAGTGCTCACTGCAGTCACTCTTCAAGTTACCTCCTTTACTAAACTTTTTTTTTAAAAAGTGTTTTGAGAAAAGTAAGTTCCTTTTTTCTTTTACTAACGATTATAATAAATAATATTTGTTCCCAAGGAGAATCATCTGAAACAGAGCAAGAGCAAGGGGAAAAAATATGTGCAATTCACAACACTTAGAATCAGTTAAACGTAGGATATTTAAGAATTGACAACAATGCTCATCTGATTCTTATTTTTTAGCAAGTCCTATGAATATCAGTAATGCTCTCCTAATTTAGAGATGGTAGTAAGCTATAATATTATAATTATAATATAATTATAATTATATAATTATAATATTAATTGGACACTGATCATAATTAGGACATACTGAGATAACAATAAATTAATGCAATTTAATTACTTACTATCCTTAATTTAATTTAATTAAATTTTTGAGTTTATTTTATTTATTTTGAGAGATAGAATGAGCGAGCATAGTGGAGCAGAGAGAGAAGGAGAGAGAATCCCAAGCAGGCTCTATACTGTCAATACAGAGCCTGATATGGGGCTCAATCTCACAAACCATGAGATCATGACCTGAGCCAAAATCAAGAGTCAGACACTTAAGCGATTGAGCCATCCAGGCACCCCTTACTATCCTTAATACAACCCATTTGGAAAGTGATTCCTCCCTACCCCCACCAACCAGGGGAAATAAAGCTTATTTATTTATCTCCAAATTTTTATTTAAATTCTAGTTAGTTAATATAAAGTATAATATAGGTTTCAGGAGTAGAATTTAGTGATTTGTCACTTACATATAGCACCAGTTCTCATCACAAATGTCCTCCTTAATACTCATTACCCATTTAGCCCATCCCCCACCCACCTCCCTCTATCAACACTCAGTTTGTTCTCTATCATTAAGAGTTTCTTATGATTTGCTTCTCTCTCCCTCTTTTTTTAACTTCCCATATGTTCATCTGTTTTGTTTCCTAAATCCCACACAGGAGTGAAATCACATGGTATTTGTTTTTCTCTGACTGACTTATTTCCCTTATCATAATACACTCTAGCTTCACCCATGTTGTTGCAAATGGCAAAATTTCATTTTTTTATGGCTGAGTCATATTCCATTATATATACACACACAAACACACACATACACATGCACACACACACACGCACACCACATCTTCTTAATCCATTTATCAGTCAGTGGACACTTGGGCTTTTTCCATAGTTTGGCTATAATTGATAATGCTGCTATAAACATTGGGATGCATGCACCCATTCAAATCTATATTTTTGTATTCTTTGGTATCTTTTGTATTCTTTGTATTTTTACAATTCTTTGAATTGTATTCAATTCCTAGTATTGCAATTGCTGGATCATGGGGTATTTCTATTTTTAACTTTTTGAGAAAACTGCGTACTGTTTTCCAGAGTGGCTATACCAGTTTGCATTCCCACCAAGTGTAAGAGGACTTCCCTTTCTCTTAATCCTTGCCAACATCTGTTGTCTCCTGTGTTATTAATTTTAGCCATTCTGACAGGTGTGAGGTGGTATCTCATCATGATTTTGATTTGTATTTCCCTGATGATGAGCGATATTGAGCATCTTTTCATGTGTCTGTTAGCCATACAGATGTCGTCTTTGAAAAAATGTCTATCCATGTCTTCTCATTTTTTAACTGGATATTTGTTTTTATAGATTTGGATGCAGAAAGTGATTTGTTAATATCAATCAGAAGCCACAAAGATGCCTCTGCTCTTTGGCTCAGTAATTGAACTTTTGGGATTCTAACCTAAGGAAAAAAATTATAATAGTCTAAATAATGCAAATATAAACAAACATTTATATATAAAGATATTCATAATAGCTGACCATCTGACAAAGCAGGAAAGAACATCCAATGGAAAAAAGACAGTTTCTTTAACAAATGGTGCTGGGAGAACTGGACAGCAACATGCAGAAGGTTGAAACTAGACCACTTTCTCACACCATTCACAAAAATAAACTCAAAATGGATAAAGGACCTGAATGTGAGACAGGAAACCATCGAAACCCTAGAGGAGAAAGCAGGAAAAGACCTCTCTGACCTCAGCTGTATCAATCTCTTACTCGACACATCCCCAAAGGCAAGGGAATTAAAAGCAAAAATGAATTACTGGGACCTTATGAAGATAAAGAGCTTCTGCACAGCAAAGGAAACAACCAACAAAACTAAAAGTCAACCAACGGAATGGGAAAAGATATTTGCAAATGACGTATCGGACAAAGGGCTAGTATCCAAAATCTATAAAGAGCTCACCAAACTCCACACCCAAAAAACAAATAACCCAGTGAAGAGATGGGCAGAAAATATGAATAAACACTTCTCTAAAGAAGACATCCAGATGGCCAACAGGCACATGAAAAGATGCTCAACGTCGCTCCTCATCAGGGGAATACAAATGAAAACCACACTCAGATATCACCTCACGCCAGTCAGAGTGGCCAAAATGAACAAATCAGGAGACTATAGATGCTGGAGAGGATGTGGAGAAACGGGAACCCTCTTGCACTGTTGGTGGGAATGCAAACTGGTGCAGCCACTCTGGAAAACAGTGTGGAGGTTCCTCAGAAAATTAAAAATAGACCTACCCTATGACCCAGCAATAGCACTGCTAGGAATTTACCCAAGGGATACAGGAGTACTGATGCATAGGGGCACTTGTACCCCAATGTTTATAGCAGCACTCTCAACAATAGCCAAATGATGGAAAGAGCCTAAATGTCCATCAACTGATGAATGGATAAAGAAATTGTGGTTTATATATACAATGGAGTACTACATGGCAATGAGAAAGAATGAAATATGGCCCTTTGTAGCAACGTGGATGGAACTGGAGAGTGTTAGGCTAAGTGAAATAAGCCATACAGAGAAAGACAGATACCATATGTTTTCACTCTTGCGTGTATCCTGAGAAACTTAACAGAAACCCATGGGGGAGGGGAAGGAAAAAAAAAAAAGAGGTTAGAGTGGAAGAGAGCCAAAGCATAAGAGACTCTTAAAAACTGAGAACAAACTGAGGGTTGATGGGGGTGGGAGGGAGGGGAGGGTGGGTGATGGGTATTGAGGAGGGCACCTTTTGGGATGAGCACTGGGTGTTGTATGGAAACCAATTTGACCATAAATTTCATATATTGAAAAAAAATAGCTGACCATCATAAAGCTCTTATTATTACAATAGGAACTGTGATAAATGTTTTAAGTGTATTATCCTGTATAATCATTCTCAAAACAATTTTATGGGATATTTACTATTATTGCTTCTATTTTATTGATTAGAAAATGAGCTCAGTGAACTAACTAATGATTACACAACCAATCAGTGGTGAAACAGATTAAAACCTAAGTGGGTGGAAATTCAGGGTCCATAGTTTTCTTTCCATTTGAAAAGTTTAAGTCTATAGATGAGTTGAGAGCTGAGAACAATGAACTGCTCACCTATTTAAGCAGATTTACTAATTGTTAAATTTTGGTACACTTGTTCTCTATGTATACACCCTAAGATATTTCAGCATGTGTAACGAAGAATAAGAACATTCTTCTGCTTAAGCACATGGCGTTGTTACTGTTAGACATTTAATATTAATTCAGAAATATCAGTAACCATACCCTCTATTTTTAATCATGCTCCTCTCCCATTTTTTGATAGGGAGATTCATACTTCAGTTTCTCTGCTATATTGACTTCTTTACAGCAACATTGTGCTTCGTACAATAGCAAAAATAAGGAGGGGCTATGATTAATAATATAAAATGTTTAAAGGAATTACAGTGTAGCCATGTAATAAAATATTATATCTCAAAAAATGAATTTTTGAGGGAATTTAATGACATGGAACAGTTCTCATGATGTAATGTTAAGTGAAAAAAGTTGGAATAGAATTACAGTTGAAATCACTTATACATTTGTTCTTTTAACAATCTTGGGTTTAATTTTTATAGATGCAGGGCATTTGATGTTACAGCAACAAAAAAGAATTAAGATCTCTCTCACTTAAAATTTTTAGTAGAGAGATGGGCAAACCTTTCAACAGATACCTAGAATAAGATGGGGTAAGTAAGTGAGGGAAATAAGAATATTCTGGGAGAGGAATCTGATTTAGTCAGGGTGAAGGGGGTGGGGAAGGCTTCCCAGAGGAAGTATGATATCCATTATTTAAAAAGTATGGAACTGGGGCGCCTGGGTGGCTCAGTCGGTTGAGTGGCCGACTTGAGCTCAGGTCATGATCTCTCGATCCGTGAGTTCGAGCCCCGTGTCAGGCTCTATGCTGACAGCTCAAAGCCTGGAGTCTGTTTCAGATTCTGTGTCTCCCTCTCTCTGGCCCTCCCCTGTTCATGCTCTGTCTCTCCCTGTCTCAAAAATAAATAAAACGTTAAAAAAAAAAAAGTATGGAACTGATATCCAAGAATGAGGTAAACATCCAAAATGTTAAAGATTATTTTTAGGTGGTGAGATTATGGATTCTTTTTATTCTCTGTGTTTTACTTCCAAATTTTTAATCATAAACATACATACTCCTCTATAAACATAAAAAAATAATTTTTTGAAGATTCATAAAAAAATAAATTTTAGGATTTACCCAATGCCCATTGTAAGGTGCTTAGTTACAGAACAGAGATAAAACAACTATAAAATCACTCTTAATCTCAAAAAGTAATAGGTACTTTGTTTTTTTATTTATTTTTATTTTTTTTAATGTTTATTTATTTTTGAGACAGAGAGCGCGAGTGGGGGAGGGGCAGAGAGAGAGGGAGACACAGAATCTGAAACAGGCTCCAGGCTCTGAGCTGTCAGCACAGAGTCCGATGCGGGGCTCAAACCCACGAACCGTGAGATCATGACCTGAGCCGACGTCAGACACTTAACCGACTGAGCCACCCAGGCGCCCCAAGTAATAGGTACTTTGAATAATGAAAATAATAGCTATCGAATTTCATCATTTTTTCTTGGGTGTTCAATAATATTTTACTTAAGGGTATTGTGTTGATAGCATCTCCTTTATTACAATGTCCATTTTTATACAGCTCAGTAGATAAGTAGTCAGATAGAAATATGTTAGCCCACAAAATAATGAGGCTTGCTTAGATGCCTTATGATCATGCATGGCCATCCTTCCTATAGCCACAGTGATAGCCCATGTCCCAGCAGCCGAGTAGTCTAACTAGACTTAAGTCACTCTCTACTTATATTCAACAAATATTTTGATGGCAAGTGTTATGCTATTTGTAAGGAAGCTTTCATGAAATTATAAAATAGTAAATTATATAGCATGTGGATTTTGTATTTGCTTTCAATATTGGTTCTTTTTAAATTTAGACTTTCTCTAGTCTTTCCCTTGGCATATGTTAAATTTTAATTTGCATAGATGTTAAAATACATAGTACAAATAGCTCATGTTTAAATTATTTATAATCTTCTATATGGAATGGCGATGTGCAAGTTTGAGGTAATGGAATAACCTGGGATGTCCATGAAATCAAAAATGCAGAGGCAAATTAGAACCTTGAACAAAAGCCAGAGTCAACATGAAGATCAGACATCTGTATTTCTGTCAACTTAGAAGCAAATAGATCAGCTGATGGAGAGAAGAGGAGGAAGAAAATTGGAAAGTTAAATTGATCTCCTCTCAGGTTGCTTCTTTACTACCTGTAATAAGTCCGACTCCTCCCCCATATCATTGTAGTGTGTTTATATGATAAATCAAATGGCTCTTTTACAGATAATTTAATTCCTTTAAATTAAGGAAACCTTTTTTAATAGCTAGCACTTTAATACATGTGGTGCTTATAGCTCCCAACACATTGAACACCACTGCTCATTAGGAAACTCTTTAAAAAGTCATTTAGTGCAGACAGTAGATTTTACTTAGCAAATGCAAACCTATAATTCAGGCTCATCGTAACTGCAGTATTATTCACAAGCTCAAAGACAAATATTATAAACATCCAAAAAAGTTAAGCCTATGTATATAAGATCACTGGACACATAACCAGAATATATCTTTTAAAATGGGCAATACTCACCATTTTAATTTTTCTTACCTTTATTAGGAATCTATGAACTGGCAAGAACCTAGCATTATCTAGAAAGTAATAAGTCAATGTTTCATTGCTTCTGTTCCTGCAAATGGCTTTAGATTTAAACATTTATTTTATTGATGAAAACAAAAGTCCAAACTCCAGAAGTCTGAATTAGATTTAATGACATATTCTCTTTGCTGAGTCTTTGTCTCACCCAGACAGGTTAAAGTGCATGGGGAATGATTTGATCTCATTAACTTGCTGCTGCTGGCGGCTGGTGGTTATCACAGATGGCAAGGGTTTTCATCACAGAGCTGTGCAACCCGAGACCCTGAACAAAGGGGGCCCCCCCACCCAGTCTCCAGGTGGTCATTTCTGGTAATTAATGCCTTGGGGAAGGTTCAGCTCTGTAACAGTATAATAGCAGGTAGGCTTGCCAGGGAAGTGGCCCTTTCCAAAACTTTTTTTTTTTTTTTAACCTTTTTCCTGTCAGTCTTATAGACAGTAGACTAGAGATTTGTGTTCTAACAGAGGAGCCAATTAGAAGGTAAGTATTCAGGGTAGATTTTACTCCTGGTCTTGCTGACGAAACCCAGGTATTCTTTATCTAGAGTGTTCAGTTTTATTCATCGCTTACCACTATTTGGATTTTGCTGGGAATGGCTTATCCATTTTAAATGCATAATTTGTGTCATATGCAAAATCTAGTGGAGCTAATCACTGATACGCTGTGAAAAGGGGTGTTTGCTTAGTACTTAACAAACAGACTCTAACAGCTTCTCTAGTTGGAAAGAGCGAATTGTATCAGGGACACTGTTTCCAAATAAGAAAGCTGTTAATAACTATTGTTTCTGAATTTCAACTTGGAATTATACATTAGCTGCTGGAAAGTCTTGAGAGATATGAACAGAGAGGATTAGGCATTTGTGAAGAGGTATAAGATAAACCTTTCAAAATAAATCATCCTCTGGCAATGATTGCCATTTATTGAATGCTGATGTCAGTCTCCTAGCAGATATTATCTTACATAATCTTTATGGCAAACCCATGAAATAGGCATTGTTATACTTAATTTCACATAAAAGGAAATGGATCTTAAAGAAGCTAAATACACAAATCCATAAAACCAGGTGTGGACTAGGACTAGAACTCAGGCCATCTTGCCATACTTTGTTTCTTCCTCTATACTAGTGGTCCTCAAACTTCAGTGTGCATAAGAATCCCACGAAGGACTTGTCAAGACACAGATTTCTGAACCTCAGTCTAGAACTTGTGATTCAGTGGGTCTGGGCTGGGACTCCAGAATTTACATTCCTTACTTGTCATACCTGAGTGACACTGATGATGCTCATCTGGGGATCATAGTTTGAGATCCAGTGCTCTATACCATGCTGCCCTTCTAAGAAAGAAATTGAATTTACGAAAGTGGGCTAATGAATATCAAAGTTTAGATAACATTAAACTGTAAGAAAGCTTTACTTATGATTAACATTAATCAACTGAATGTGGGAGCTATTTTATTTTTAACATTGTTGATAATGAAAAGTCTTAAGGAGTAACAGTTCAAGTATACAAGCATTAATCTACATTATACATGTATCAAGTGTTCATCGAGAAGCTGATATAGGAGGTACAGTGATCAACTAGAAATGATACTTGTTTTTCAAGAGCTTAAAAATCTCAAGAGATGTACATTTACAAATTAGGCAGAACACAGAAATATAACAAAGGTAAATACAATAGATCTGAAAACACCATGACTGAAGATACTCATTCCAATGGGATATTAATTTCACTTTGAGGAAAATTATTTCTGAATATTTGGTTTATTCTTTTTAATTTCAAATGTATTTTATATCATACCTCTGTTTTGTTTTGCTTTTGCTTTCATAACACTGTAGGTAAGTAAAAATCTTTTCTGTGAGTTTTATGTAGAAGGTGGGCATTAGTAACAAGTGATTCCAGCTTCTATCATAGTCTAGCAATAGTGACAATAGTCTAAAAAATGAATCATAGCTTTCCTCTCCTGTGGATTTGGCTATTGAATTTGCCCTGAGAGTGTCCCCAAAGGGCCCATGGCCAAGAGACAGGGAGGGCCCAGAGCTCTGTGAACCAGAAGGTTGCAAATTTTGCTGCTGGATAATGCCTTACCTGGGGGTCTGGTTTATTCTGAGTGCCTCTCAGGAGTTTGATGTGCTCTCTGGTGGGGGAGGGGTGAGCAAAGGAGTTTTGCTCTAGATAAGAAATCATTATTAGGGTGGGATAGAGTATGAAATGAATTCTGGGATTTAGTAAGAGGTAACCCAGGGCTACACTGGCCATACTTTGAGGCTGGACATCCTAAATCTACAGCCTTTGTATCTCTCCATGTGGTCCCCAGACACAGTGAGTGACATTCCAGTAGTTGTTCCTTAATAGATCCTGTTTCCCAATATTTTCCGCATTTAATAAATTGTTCTCTTTTTTTAAATGAAAGATTCTCTTGGTTTTTCTTTAAATGGCAAGACCTTTAGTAATGCTGAAAATATATGCATTTTAATCTGGTGTTTGAACTTTAAGAAATTATGGGCCAAAGTGTTCTTAATATAGACCCTAGATTTTCTGAGATATTCTGAATTACATTTGTCTTATGCTTTATTCTGTTGTTCACAAAGCAAGTGAAGTCAAAGCATACTTTTGTTCATTTTCTAACTTTTGAAACTAATAACTGATGTTAGTCCTCTTTCAGTGCATCAGCATCTATGTGAAGCCCTTACTTGCATTAAAAAAAAATTCATCCCTGTTATAACTCTGTTATAAGCGTTATTGTCATTCCTACTCTCTAGATGAGAAAGCTATGGCTTATAAAGTATACGTGGTTTTGCACAAAAACATCCTGATAAGGCTAGCTATATAATTTGTGGGGCCAAGTGCAATATAAAAATGTGGGCCCCTTGTTCAAAAAGTAGAAAAAAAGCTTTCCCTTTTCTTTTGCAGTCTCTGTCTCAAGCTGTCATAGTGACAGCTGTGAACTATTACTCTCACTTGGGTATGAGGGTGCTCAAATGATACATGCAGATTCTATCAGGTGTCCAGAGCCTTATTCTGCAGCTAGTTGCACTGAGTATGCAAACCTAACCTGACTCTCCCCTGCCCAGGCCCCACAAGGGACAAAAGACAGGAGTGGTCGCTGGGCAGGGCTAAGAGGAGCAGCCTGAGTGAAGCTTAGGATCCTAGGGGAAGAGGGAGCAGGCAGCTGAGAACCATCCCCAGGAAAGAGGGAACCCAGGCTCCAAGGCCCTGGCACATATGCCTTTGTTCCCTTAGATTTTGCTTAACAGATCACAAGTTCAGAGATAGCACTGAAATCCATACAGAGGACCGTCTTCTGAGACTTTGCTTCAGAAGGGAAGAGTTCGTAAAAAAGGCTAACGTTCATGAAACTTCATTAAGTCCAACACCCATGAAGCCAGCACTTGTTAGTATACTAAGTGCACAGTTGGGAATCCAACACAGTTTTGAAGCACTCCAAAGCCTAATTCCTTCCCATCCTGGAGTCATGTCATACAGTAGAGGAAATAGGAGTTATACAAATTCATTAGGGCTCACATAATACCCATGGAAGGTTTTTAGTACGATAAGAGGAATCTTCATTTAGGTCTCAAGTTGGAGTGGGGAGACAAACACCCACCTTTTAGGCAATCTATGCTACTGTAGGCTTTGACTTTCAGTAGTCATTATGCTTTCCTTCAAATGGTTTGACCTGCATATTATTATCTATATGAAAGCTTGCAATATGAGTCGTGTCGATGCATCATTATTTTTGCTTTAAAACAGATTTTTCTATTATGGTGTCCTGCAAACTTCCCTCCTGAGCCCATTAATTAGATTTTTCTGAAGCAATGCTTAATCTTGACCATGTGATTCTCAGCCTCAGACGGTAGCCACCGGGGGATATGATGGCCAACCTCCCCAAGAATTTAGGCTAGAGTCCTCTGGAGTGGAGGCTGACATCCACCCCAACCCACCCTGCTGTTATAATTTAATGACAAATTTCCCTATTAAGTCTGTGTTCAAATTTCATCTGAGGAAGGAAAAGCAAATTCACCACCGGACCTGCACGTTTCCCATTACCCTTAATAAAACATATTCCCGAGTGAGGAGTGACATTTTAAAAGAACAGACCTTTCAGCAGACTGTCTGTATGCCATTGTGCATAACTGAAGTCTGCCAGGTCACAAAGAGAGAGGCTGGGGAAGTGGATTAATATGTAAACCAACCTAGGTGACTTAAAATGATGAATTCTAAGGCATACTTTGTGAAATTCATTTCGTTTTGAGAGCAGTTGTACTCAGAAATGAATTTGTATTCATAAGGCTTCCCCCTTTTTCTCTTTAGAAAATGACAGGCTTTCTTCTTGAAAGTTTGCTTTTAACAATGTGGCAAATTAATTCTGTAGAACAAATATTTGTAATATAAATAAACTAAAGCATGATATAGTTTATATAGATAAACTAAAGCACGAAATTATGGATAGGAAATAAAATGTATTTTCCAAAAATACATAGGGTGTCCTGGTTTTTCTATGGCACATGACTTTAAAATGAAATGGATATAGTCTGTTGCATGTTTCTGGATTTTTAAGGAACACATTAAAATTCATATATGTAAGCCTTGCTTATTTTAACATGATAGACATAAAAGCACTCTTAATTTTTAATCACTGCAGCTAAAAGCATTGGAATTTAATTATTGTCCTGTTCTGAGCATACAGCAGTCTTTCATATCAGATAGGAGCCAGTGGAGCAAAGCTTAGGGGATTTGAACAGGCCTCCCGAGGACAGGATCTGCATTGACCTGATATTCTTCTGGAAGTTTCTACTGTGTATCATTCTAATTAGTGTTATTTCTTTGTAGAAGATGACAAAACATGATCTTAAAACTCTAAATATTCAAGCCATTGTTACAGTTAGTAGAATACTCATGATAAGTGCATTTCAGACTCGTAGGCCTTAGATCCCACCTAATGGATTGTCAAGAAGAAATATGGAGCTTCATAGGTCACACATTTATCAGCTCCCTACATCATCTTCAGAGTACTATCTTCAAAGGGGAAAGTTCATTAAAAAAAAAAAAAAAGACTGAGCACCTGGAATCATGCATTTTCTCTTTTTAAATAAGAATAAAGATGCCTTGGGCGCTTGGGTGGCTCAGGCTGGTAAGCAGTTAAGCATCCCGCTTCTGCTCAGGTCATGATCTCGCAGTTCATGAGTTGGAGCCCTGTGTCGGGTTCTGTGCTGACAGCTTGGAGCCTGGAGCCTGCTTCAGATTCTGTGTGTCTCTCTCTGCCTCCCCCCTGCTCACGCTCTGTCTCTCTGTCTCTGAAAAATAAACATTAAAAAAAGAAAGAATAAAGATGCCTCTGATTAGTCATGGAGCATAAAGGATGCATTTGATTATGTGATGGGCATGCAAGTTTTGTTGGTACAATGAGTCAATTTTATCATTTTTCTATCCTGTAGTGCCTGTTGTTATTAAGGCAATATTTCTACAAATTTCAAACTAATCCATTGACTAGAAAAATTTACATCACTATGGCTTCAATGAGGAAAATATTCAAGACAGTGCTTAGAATTGGTGTTTGTCCTTTGTCTTACCTATACAAAAGGGAAAGAAGAGCCAGAGGAAGACAAATACTAACTGATAGCTCTTAAAGATGGCAGCAGAGTCCCAGGAACAATGTTGAGTGAAGCTGCATTTCTGAAAATGTACTCAGAGCTCTTTGCTCTTCTATACGGCCAAGGTAGAATCCTTCCAAGTCTGCCTTAAATTAAATTTGCCTAAATTAGTAAATGAATTTTACCTGCTCTGGTACTCCCTACAAAGAAACACCATGTCAAAGAAATATGCTGTGGATGCAGGATATTCCTATTTGCCAACTTCTCTGGCTTTGATCCCACACAAATCATGCCCTGTCAGTGCCGGAGAGGGGCGATTGACCATAGAGTCCAGCTAAACTTAATGAACTAAAAACCTGTATGTATTTTTCCAAATGAGAGGAGATTTAGACAGAAAATTTAACCAAAACATGGCGATCTTCTCAAAATTCTTAAAGTACCAATAGCGTCATGGTGAGCCCTCATTCACATCCCTGCACCTCTGTTCCACACTACCTACTAGCTTTCTCTTCTCTGGCCTGACTGGTGTACAGACCCTTCCCTAGGGCTGGCTCTTCCTCTCTCCTCTGGTATTTATCCCATGCAATCTGCAAATGGTTGAATTACATGTCATTGTATTGTAATTTTTATCCTCTCCAATGCAGCCTAACTCTTATGTCATAACCATGCGTTTCTTCCAAAATCAGAAATATTTATTTTAAAAAATAAAATAATAAGCAAAATTGAAGGATACACAAGATGTTTAAAATAGTTTCCTTTGCAAGCTTTCTTTGCTTGTAACAGAGCTGCCTGCCTCACATTCCCTCTCTTCAGGAACATCTTCCTAAGTATTTTTTTTTTTTTTTATAGCCACGTGTATCACAGGGTACTCATTCACTTATCTGAGCATCATCAGTTTTTATTAGACCTTACCTCAACCATCCTTGAGCTACTTGGCAGCAGGAACCATCTCTAACCTAGACGGTGCAAATGTAATGTAGATTTATAATAGATTAATGGTAATGGTGGTGATGTCACCCACATTAAGAAGAAATAGCTTATTCGTATAGCTTGTTTTCGGAGTTTCTATTTATGTTCTGAAGCAGAATGAGAAAATCTTCTTTGATTTAGTTTTCTTAATTTAAAGGAAGAAACATAGTGCTGTGTCTCAGTGTAAAACATATTGCCCCAATTTTGTAATCTTCTGCTAAAAATCAGCAGAAAAATAAATTTTTCAAATGATTTGTGTATTTTCAGGTGTGGTAGACTTCATCCTTTTAAGAAAAAATTCTCTGGAAAGACTAGATAAGCACCGTCAATGTTAATATGTCCACAAGGTAGAATGAAAGAAAGGAAAAAGGACTCAACATATTTTTAAGGTTATTAGCTGGTGTGTGCGACTGTACTAATTGAAGTTACTTGAGGGGCACCTGGGTGGCTCAGTCATTTAAGCAACCGACTCTTGATTTCGGCTAAGGTCATGAACTTACAGTTCATGAGATCGAGACCTGCATTGGGCTCCACACTGTCAGTGTTGAGCCTTCTTGGGATTTTCTCTCTCCTTCTCTCACTGCCCCTGCCCTGCTTGCACATGCTCTCTCTCTCTCCCTCTCTCTCTCTCAAAATAAAATAAACTTTAAAGTTACTTGAACTAAGTAATGTGTGTGTGTTTTACCTCATTATTTAACTGATTTGTTTAGAAAACACGTCATTAAATAATAAGGAAAAAAAGGAACAAACAAAAAATAAAGTTTTTTACTTAAAAAAAATCTTTTGGTTTGAAATAGTTTGACTAATTCACTGGAAGTACCAGAATTTGAGCAAACACCACCTAAATGGTAAGTTCTCGAAGGAGTGGGGGCCATTTTTCTTTTTATAGCCATTACAGAGGTCTCTCTTTAATCCTGGACCATCTTGTCAGGGCTAGACAATGTTAAAGTGATTTATTGGTATGCTGGCTGCAGGTTGGCCTTTTAACTCACAGTGGAACATTATTCCATGCCCTAATAACTAATTAACTGAAGGGTTGGATTTTACTTTTGGATAGAGGAAGATTATGTGTGCATTAAGGTAACAATGAGATGCCAAACAGTAGTGTGCAACTATGGCAAGTATGTGAGAAACCTTTTGAAGGCTATTGCATGACCGCAAGTATAAAGTCAATGATGATCTGAAAAGCAGCTATAGAAGCACCCAGGTGGCTCGGTCGGTTAAGTGTCCAACTTTGGCTCAGGTCATGATCTCATGGCTCATGAGTTCAAGCCCCAGGTCGGGCTCTGTGCTGGCAGCTCAACCCCTGGAGTCTGCTTTGGATTCTGTGTCTCCCTCTCTCTGCCCCTGCCCCACTTGTGCTCTTTCTCTCAGAAATAGACAAACATTAAAAAAAAATTGAAAATCAGCTATAAGTCAGTGATGACTCACTGTATGTAAGATTGGCAGCAACAGGGCTTGTCACATTTTACTTGCCTCTGGTGAATTGGACCGACCTGTCGTGTTTTGGTCCAGTCCCATTTATTGCCCTTGTATAATATGCCCAGTTAATCAAGAAGAATTTCACTCAAGATTTTAGCCAGTTCAGTTTGTATTTATAACAAAAGCATGTTTTTCTACCCATATCATTCTTCTCAAGGATTACACTTGACATTTCAAGATGCCCAAGATTGTTAATTTCTAACGTTAATTGATAGGAATAGCTTTTCAGTAGGACCCATCCTTATGCCAAGATGCGTGGGTTAGGACTCAAAATAAAAGCCAATGTTTCAACTGCTTCAACAGAAGTACAGAGAACAGTTTAGCCAGGTGCTTTCTGAACCAAAATGTCCAAATATATTGGGTTTCTCAATTCCCAATCTATCAAATCAACAGCATCCTCTAGAGAAGAATAAATAGACAAGTTGCTCTCATCAACACAGCCCACACCAAATATCACATTGTTCGGCAGAGTAAAAGAAAACTTTATTGATTTTTTTTTCATGGGGAATGTGAAACCAGGCTAATAATTTAGCTAGACTTGTCAGTTAATTTGGCAAAAATAATGTGGAAGAACTTTTCCTCCTAAAAATGTTATCAAATCTAAGGATTCTGAAACAAAAGTAATACAAATATTATAAGTGTATCAAAAACAGTTTTATGAAGAGAAGATGCTTTCAAAAAATACGCTGTATTTGTACAAGACTCAGCTCATATTTCTCTATTTCTTCATTATGGATTGGGCGCCCACCCATAATTAATCTCTGTATAATGTCTGTGACAGAACATTGTAAACATTTTATTTTCCTTCAATTTAACACAATCTCTTTGAACATAGACATTTTGGCATTTTTCTCTTTGTGAACCCAGCATATGGTATAGTGTCTTGTACAAAGCAATAATTAAAGAACAGGTACTCTCTACTTCATACATGAATATGAAAACAATGGATCAAAAATGGTTTTATAAAGCTGTGCCTGATCTAAGTTTCATCTAGGTGCTAACAGTTTGCGTTCCCTAATCACACAGCATGTAAATCTGGAACATTCTGTACTAGCTCTGTGACCCTAGACAATTTACTGGGACTCTCAAAGCATTCATTTCTTGATGTGTGACACGAGGGAAATTGTAGTGCCTACAAAGACTTCATGGGGATCAAATGAGTCCCAAAGTTTTCTTCCAAAGTTTTCAGAAGATTGCCTGACTCATAGTAAGTGCTCAATGAATTATTTATACATATCCTTTCAAAATCAAATATTACATTATCACTCTTCTTACAAATTATAGCCTTTCCCCTGTAAAAGAACATAAAAGAGTAAAAGAATGAATTTTGGAGTTAAGACACGTGGCTCTGAATTCTAGCTTTGCCACTTCTTAGCAGTCAGAAGGATTGATAGGTTTGCTTCTCTAAGTATTTTGTAGATGATGGATATTAAAATTTAATTCACACTTTCATTTTGAGAATTGAATGGAATAATATTTGCAAAGTGCCTAAAGCAGTTTGGTAGCATAATATATAACTCACTTTCAATTTAGCTAACCTAATGATTAGATTAGTTAGCTTTGCAGTACAGAAATTATATATCATTTCACCAGAAATTCAGAAAAAGATTTGAAGACGATAGATAATAAAGAAGTGACATAGATACTCATTGTATCCCTGAGAGCAATGACTAAACTTTGGCGTTATCATAGGTCAGAGATACTCTCCCTACATGTTCATGTGGTTTTGTCTTTCTGGAAATGTCTTTCAGTGGAATGGGAAGTTCACTTTTGTTTCAAGGTAGTAAGTCTTAAGGGTAGACAGGCTGTGTCTGAGAATTTGTGTTTTCCAAAGTATGCCTCTCAGTGAGGAATACATGACAAGAAATCAACCAAGAATTGTTCATTAATGATTGATTTGTGTTTTATCACACAGAGCTGCTGAAATGAGAGACTGTCCATTATGACCAATGTACTAATTGGATACAAGTGAGTAAAATCTCTTATGCTTAAAGCTCATTCCAATTTTCTTATCATTAAATATTTTTTAAATTAATGCATGAATCAGTTTCCTAAATATAAATAAGCTATTTGCACATATGTTTATGGTGTGTGCTTTCACTCCCCAAATTAGATAGATGGAGAACAGAGAAACCATGAATACAGAATACAGAGAGAAGTAGAGATCTAGAAAATTCCAATTAATTTGATCCTTGTAGAGAATGGATATTTATCCTCTTTTTTTCTGTGTAGGTATATCCCTGTTGGTTTGGAATTTGATGCATGCAACAATAGATAATAGTTTAATTGAATACTTGCCATTTCATAAAGATGTCATCTTGATTCAGAATTGGGAGCATATTTAATGGGAAAATCATTCAGACTTAAGCACTATATCTCAGCAAGTAATTCAGATTTAATCTGATTACTGAAGGTGTTTATTTCAACTTGACTATTCTTTATTACACTGTATTACCAATTTATACTGATTAAAATGCTAATGTTCTATGTTAATAAAGGATTATAATTAAATTTGAAACTTTTTCTAAATTAGCAAGACTGAAACATTTACAAAAAATTGTACTAGCCTGTGTACTAAATAATGGAATTATGAGATTTTGACATAAGATGATCAGAAGCAATTTGGGGCAGGAAGCTGTTCTGATGGTTCTTTGTTTTTTGTGAGGTGTTTGTAAAGCTTGCTTGCCTAGAAACTTCTTATATGCCACTTCTGTAAATATTAAAAGATAGGGATGGAAGCAGAACCTTGAACTATCTGTAGCCACTCCAAACTCAATTCTCCATTTTTCCTCTGCTTAGGGTTTATTACACTAGCCCTTATTAGTACTAATAGCATCAAAAAGACATTACATATTAGTAGGTGTATTTGTCGAACTGATGCATTTGAAAGTGGCAGATATTGGTTCTAATTATCTTCCCATTATCTAATTTTAATGGCAATTAAGTCTTATCCACCGTTAGTTTACTTGATGTACATCATTTTTGTACTGTCATGTTAAATCCCTACAATGTGGTATCACTGTACATCCTAACAAGAGGCACTCAGGGACATACATCTTGTTTATGATTGAATTGATTATTTATATATGTACATATAGCCAGAGATGTTTAAGAATTTATATGAACCAAGAAATGAGGTTTCCTAATATAAATGGAATGTACCCTGCTGCTTGTAGTTCTGCAGGCTACTTAAAAGTTCTATGAGAAAGACCTTTATTTATTTTTTGTTTGTTTGTTTCAAGTTTTTATTTAAATTCCAGTTGGTTAACATATAGTTTAATATTACTTTCAGGAGTGGAATTTAGTGATTCACCACTTACATATAACACCCAGTGCTCATCACAACAAGTGCCCTCCTTAATACCTATCACCTATTTTTTTAATGTTTATTTATTTTGGGAGGGGAGCAGACAGAGAGGAAGGGAGACAGAATCCCAAGCAGTTCAGAGCCCAATGTGGGGCTCAATCTCACAAACTATGAGATCATGACCTGAGCTGAAATCAAGAGTCAGATGCTTAACTGTCTGAGCCACCCAGACACCCCAGTACCTATCACCCATGTAACCCATCTCCCTGCCCACCTCCCATCCAACAATCTGACTTTCTTCTCTCTTCATTAAGAGTCTATTTTATGATTTTTATCTCTCTCTCTCTTTTTTCCCCTATGTTCATCTGTTTTGTTTCTTAAATTCCACACACACACACACACACACACACACACACACATATACATATATACACGTGTGTGTGTGTGTGTGTGTGTATAAGTATGTATGTATATAATGTGGTATATCAGTCAATGGACATTTGAGCTCTTTCCATAATGTGGCTATTGTTGATAATGCTGCTATATCATGGCATATGTATCCCTTCAAGTTACTATTTTTGTATCCTTTGGGTAAATATCTAGAAATGCAATTGCTGGAGTTAAGAAATGGGCAGAAGACATGAATAGACATTTTCCCAAAGACATACAGATGGTTAACAGACGCGTGAAAGGATGCTCAGGATCACTCATCATCAGGGAAATACAAATCAAAACTGCAATGAGATACCACCTCACACCTGTCATAATGGTCAAAATTAATAGCACGGGAAACAACAGATGTTGGCAAAGATGCAGAGAAAGGGGAACCCTCCTATACTGTCGGTGGGAATGCAAACTGGTGCAGCCACTCTGGAAAACAGCATGGAGGATTCCGCAAAAAGTTAAAAATAGAACTACCCTGTGAAAAAGACCTTTAGAAATAGCTTTTGATCCTGTTGCATCTCCACATTTTTATCTTTCTTTGACGTGTACTGCTACCTAAGTCTAGTGTTAGGAACATGCACTATGATGAAATGTTTGAAAAATAAAAAAAAAAATTTAAATATAAATCTGATAGAGATATCTTTTCACTTTAAACCTTTCTGAATTGGCCAGGATAATAGCAATATAAAGGTTACAGAAGCCTAAGGGCACCACTAGCAGAAGGTAATGTGGAACCACCGCCACTAGAGAACCATTTCAGCCATTCATGGTGGTGACGGATGGCAGGGAATATCACAACTAAGGACTAACATTGTCTATACCTAATCTGTACTTGGTGGGAGGTATATACACTAATGATGACTTTTGTATACTAGTGAGTCTTAAAATTTCCACTTTAATTTTCACTAAACTGTTTGAAAAACCGTTGGTATGGGCAGCTATTATCTATGGTAGGTCCAAGTAGTTTGAAATAAATTATTTCTAATTGAACCAGAATAATTCACATGGAAGAAATAATGACAAGATTCCTCTTAAAATGTTTAATTATGAAATATTTCAAATGTGCAGAAAAATATATAGTGGACACTCATGTGCCCATAACCCATATTTACCAGATGTTGCTTCATATATGCTATGATCTGAATGTTTGTGTTTCCCCAAAAATCATATGTTGAAACCCTAACCCCTAAAGATGATGGTATTAGAAGGTAGAACCTTTGGGAAGTTTTTAAGTCATGAGAGAAGAGCCCTCATGAATGGGATTAGTGTTCTTAAAAAAGAGACCTCACAGAGATCCCTCACCCTTTCCACCAAGTGAAGGCACAATGAGAAGGTGCTGGCTATGAACCAGGATGTGGACTCACACTGGAACACAACCATGCTGGGAACATGATCTTGGAGTTCTAGCCTCCAGAACTATGAGAAATATGTTTCTATTATTTGTAAGCTAACTAGTCTGTTGTGTTTTGTTATAGCCACCTGAATGGAATAAGACTATGTTTTTAAAAAAGGAAACATATCATATACATCTAAATAACTTCTTCTGTATTTCTCCCTTCCTCCATTTTTTACCACCAGAGATTATCACTGTTCTGTGGCTGCTGCAACTCGTTCCTAGGTATGTGCTTAAAATTTTTTATTTAAAAAAAAAAAAATTTTTTAACATTTATTTATTTTTGAGACACTGAGAGACAGACATGAATGGAGAAGGGTCAGAGAGAGAGGGAGACACAGAATCTGAAACAGGCTCCAGGCTCTGAGCAGTCAGCACAGAGCCCGACACGGGGCCCAAACCCACGGACAGTGAGATCGTGACCTGAGCCGAAGTCGGACGCTTAACCGACTGAGCCACCCAGGCGCCCCTGTGCTTATACTTTTTAAACATATGCATAAACCATAAGGAATAGAAAGAATTGTTTCAGATGTTTTCCAGCGTTATCTGAATGGTATAGTATACATATCCTTTTGTAATCTGCTGATTTAACTGAACTTTGATTTTGAGATTTATCTGTTTTAATGCATGTATATTAGTTCACTTATTTCAATGTTTATAGTATTCCATTGCATAAAAAAAAAGTCAATTTCTCTATTTCTTTTTTTTAATGTTTATTTTTGAGACAGGGAGAGACAGAGTTAGAGTGGAGAAGGAACAGAGAGAGAGAGGGAGACACAGAATCTGAAGCAGGCTCCAGGTTCTGAGCTGTCAGCACAGAGCCCAGTGTGGGGCTTGAACTCACAAACCATGAGATTGTGACCTGGGCTGAAGTCCGCCACCTAAGCAACTGAGCCACCCAGGCGCCCCTCTCTATTTCTTTATTGATGGGCATTATTAATGATGTCTATTTTATAAAATGTTACCACAATACAAGCATTCTGTGCACATGTATAAGAAATATTCTAGTATATTTACCTAAAACTAAAATTGCTAGATCAAAAGGTGTACATTTTTGCAATTTTAATGAATATTGCCAGTTGCTTTCCAGAATGATTTTACCAAATCATACTCTCATTTGCAGTGAATTAAAAAAAATTGATTAAAAGCAACAGTTAATTTTTGTCAACGTGCTAAGTATGAAATGATTGTTTTAATTTATATTTCATGAAACTATTACCCTTAAGGATCTGTTAGTTTTTAATTTTTTTACTTAAAGTGATATCAACATGTAATTGAAGGATCAAGCAATTTTTCCAGTTCTGTCCCAGGATATAGAGATCAAGAAGGAGCAGCAATCCCAGCATTTCAAGAAAAAAGAGCCAGATATACTTTAATTTCAACTTTTTTTCCATATGCATTGAATACATGGTGAACAACTGGCCAAAATATAAAGAGAAACAGTACCTTAGAGAGAGAGGAGATATAAACACTCACTTACCTCACTGGACAGAATGCAACACTGACATCCAGCTTTCAACAAAAAATTATGAGACCTTATGAAAAGGCAGGAAAAGACACACTCAGAAGAGACAAAACAATCATTAGGATCAAATACAGATATGACACAGATGTTGGAACTACCTGACAGGGAATTTAAAATGACTGTGATTTATATATTAAAGATGCTAATGAAAGAGGCAGAAAACATGCAAGATCAGATAGATAATTGCAGCATGGACATGAAAATTATAAAAATGAGTCAAATTGAAATGCTGTAAATGAAAAACACAGTAATAAAGAATTTCTTTAAAAGACTCATCAGCACATTTGGCATGGGGAGAGAATCAGTAAACTTGAAGATAGGACAAAAGAAATTATTCAAAATGCAATACAAAGAGAAAAAAGAGAATCAGAAATAGGATATTAAGAGATATGGGACAATATTAAACATGTTAACATAAGTATATTAGGAATGCCAGGCAATGAGAAAGGAAATGAGCAGAAGAAATATTTGAAGAAGTAATGAGCAAAATTTTCCAAGATTAATGGCAGTTTCTAAGTCACAGATCCAGAAATTCAGAGACCAAACAGGATTAATCCCATCATACAACACCTCCCACCTTAAGGTATATCATATTCAAACTGTTGAAAACAAAAAACCAAGAGAAAATCTAGAACTCAGTCAGAGAAAAAATTACCATTTTTTACAGAGGAATAGAGATAATATTTATTGAAAACTTCTTTTCAGAAATCATATAAGCTAGGAAGCAGGAGACATCTCTAAAGTCCTTGGAAAACAAACAAACAAAAAAAACACCCGTCAAACCAAAATTTTATACCCAGTGAACATAAATTTCAAAATTAAAGAAAAATTTAAGAAAATTCCCAAAAAAGAACCTAGGAAACTCATTGTCAGCATATTTGTTCTACAAGAAATGATTAATGTTTAGGCAGAACTAATATATCAGAGAAAAACTGAATGTATACAAGGAAATGAGGAATACAAGGAATGGATTAGATAGGACTATAAACAAGGAATGCAGTGTGCCTCTACCACCTGAAAAAGGCAAGTAAACAGATTTTCTCCTAGAGCCTCCAGAGGGAACAAGCTTTGTCAACATCTTGACTTTAATCCAAAAGACTGAGTTTGGACTTCTGACAAGCAGATAACAAATTTGTACTGAACTAAACTACTACATTTGTGATAATATATTACAGCATCAATAGGAAGCTAATATAGCTGTATATTGCAAACCTTAGAACAACCATAAAATGGTATAAAACATAAAAAATGTTTTATAATTTTTTTTAATCTTTATTAATTTTTGAGAGAGAGAGTGTGAATGGGGGAGGAACAGAGAGAGAGGGAGACACAGAATCCATAGCAGGCTCCAGGATCTGAGCTGGAGCCCCATGTGGGGCTTAAACTGGTGAACTGTGAGATCATGACCTGAGCCAAAGTCAGACACTTAACCAACGGAGTCACCCAGGTGTCCCAACCATAAAATATTTTTAAAGACATATAAATAATAAATTAATGGTTAACTAATAATGAAACTATTAAACATTGTTGATTAGCATGAGAAGGCAGAAGAAGAAAAAAAGAATAAACAAAAACAGCTAGCAATATGGTAGATTTTATTGCAACTATATCAATAATGACCTAAATGTGAATGGCCTAATAAACGTACCAGGTAAAACAGAGATTGTCAAATTGGATTAAAAAAACCACAAAATCATAAGATGTCTATGTGAAACCATTTTTTAATATAAAAATCTATAGGTTAAAAGTAAATGAATGATGGAATAGATATCATGCAAACACCTTCCAATAGAAAGCTGGAGTATATTAATATTAGACAAAGTAAACTTTAGAATAAATACTAGTAAAAATAAAGAGGGTCATTACATGATGATAAAGGGTATAGTTGTCAAGAGGGCAGTTTTAAATGTGTATATACTAACAACAGAGCTTCAAAATATATAGAAAAAAACTGAAAAAAACTGAAAGGAGAAATAGATGAATCCACAATTATAGCTGAACACCTCCACTTCTCTCAGTAATTTATTGAACAGAGTAGATAGAATGTCTGTAAGGATAGAGATGATCTAAACAACACTGTAAACCAACTACTTCTAACATACAGGGAATGGTCCCTCAAGAAAAATAACATCTACTTTATTTTCAATGTAAGTGGAATATTCACCAAAACAGAGCATGTGCTAGGTCAAAAGAGAAACCTCAACAAATTTTAAGAAAAATCCTACACAGTATTCTTTTGGACCATAACAGAATTAAACTAGAAATCAATAATAGATATCGGGGAAATCCCCAAATATTGGGAGATTAAGCAACATACTTTGTAGAACTTATGTGACAAAGAAGAGTGTCAAGGGAAATGAAAACATATTTTGAACCATGGGGCACCTGGATGGCTCAGGTGATTAAGCATCTGACTTCAGCTCAGGTCATGATCTCATGTTTGTGGGTTCCAGCCCTGTGTTGGAACACAGCTGTCTGTGCTGACAGCTCAGAGCCTGCAGCCTGCTTTGAATTCTGTATCTTCCTCTCTCTTCCTACCTCCCCTCCACCACCCCCCCACCCCAGCTTCTGCTCTCTCTCTTTTAAAAATAAATAAACATTAAGAAAATTTAAAAAAAAAGATATTTTGAACAAAATGAAAATAAAAACCACATAATATCAAAACTCTGTACCTATTAGCTATTCTTAGAGGAAAAATTACATGGTTAAAAGCTCATATTAGAAAGGAAGAAAATTCTAAAATGGGTATTCAAGCTTCTACCAGAATAGAGCAGTAAAAAGAGAAAATAAACAGAAGGAAATGATAAATGTAAAATCAGATGTCAATGAAATTGAAAACAAACAGTAGAGACAGTCAATGAAACCAAAAATTGTTTCTTTGAAAATATCAATAATATTGATATCAATCTCTAGTTAGAATGTCCAAGAAAATAAGAAAGGACATAAATTACCAGTATCAAAAATAGAGGAAGAGATATCACTATAATTTCCACAGACTTTAAAAGGTTAAGTGTATAATGCAGGCCCCCAATGGCTCACAGTGATGAGTAGCTCTTGGTATTCATGCTCTTATGCAATACTCTCCCTTTGACTGTAAACTGGACTTACTGACTTGCTTCTAATGGATAGATCATTCTATAAATAATGGACTATCTCTCCTGAGATTAGGCTTTAAATGACTTTGACTTTCACCTTGGGCTCTCTCACTTGCTTTTTCCTGTAGTGCTTCTCCTTGGGAACTCCAGAAACCATGTTGTGACACAGCTTTGTAAAGGCCCACAGGGCAAGAGACTGAGACCTGCTAACAACAACCTGAGTGAAGTGGTTCCCCATCCCCCAGATTGAGTTCAGATGAAACCATTGCCTGGCGAACAGTTTAACTGCAACTTTATAAGAGATCATGAGCCAGAGACATATAGGTGAGTCAGGTTCTTTCTTTGATCCATGGGTTTCCAAACCATGGAAACTGCGAGGAAACAAATGTTTTATGGTTTAAGCTCTGCTCTCTAATTTTTAGTGTAATTTGTTACCCAGCAATAAATTACAAGTTCAATAAAAAGATGATACAAACCGTCTCATGCCCATAAATTTGACACTATAAATAAAATGAGCCAATTCCTCGAAAGATACAAACTACCAAAATTTACTCAAGAAGAAACAAATAACCTAAATAATTCAATACCTCTTAAATAAATTGATTTTATAGTTAAAAATCTTACACATGCACACACACACACACACACACACAAACAACAGACTCAGATTCATTGATGAATACTCCTAAACATTTAAGGAATAAATAATAACAAACAAAATCTCTTCTAGAAAATATAAAAGGAGAGAATATTTTCTAACTTAGTTTGTGAGACCAGCACTATCCTAATAGTAAAATCATAAAAAAGTATTGCAAAAAAAAGAAAACTACATACCTTCATGGACAGAGACACAAAAATTCTAAAAAAAAAAAAAAAAAAAACAAAACAAAACAAAAAAAAAAAAAACAGAACAAAACATAACTTAGCAAATCAAATCCAACAATGTATACAAAGAATAATATATTATGACCAACTTGGTTTTATTCCAGAAAAGCAAAGCTTACCTATTACAAAATCAATCAATATAATGCATGATATTAACAGACCAAATAGAAAAAAGATCATTGTGGGGAGCCTGGATGACTCAGTCAGTTAAGCATCCAACTTCGACTCAGGTCATGATCTTGAGGCTCACGAGTTCAAGCCCTGCATTGGGCTCTGTGCTGACAGCTCAGAGGATTCTGTGTCTCCCTCTATCTCTGCCCCTCCCCTGCTTGTATTCTGTCTCTCTCTCAAAAATAAATAAAACAGTAAAAAAAAAATTAATAAAAAGTAGAAAAAAGAAAAAGATCATTTTAATATATGTAGAAAAAAGCATTCAATAAAATTAAATATCCATTTATGATACAAACTTTCAGCAAACTAGGAGTAAAAGGTAACTTATCCTAATAAAGGGCATATCCAAAAGCCTACACATAACACCATACTTATTAGCGAAAGACTGAATACTATCTCTCTAAGATCTGTAGCAAGGCATGGATGCCATTTTTCACTACTCCAATTTAATATTATACTGCAAAATTTATCCAATGTAATAAGGCAAGGAAAAAATTAAAAGCATATAGGTCAGAAACGAAGAAATAACTATTTTCAGATAACACAATTGTTTGTTTGGAAAATCTCAAAAAGCTCCTACAACTAATAAATCAGCTTATCCAGGTTGCAGTATACAAAGTCAACACCAAAAAATTAATTATATTTCTATAAATTAGCAGTAAACAATTATAATATGCAATTATTTTATGTGGGTTTATTTATTTTAAGCTTTATTCTTTTTTATAAGTTTTTTAAAATTTTTTAAAATATAATTTATTGTCAAATTGGTGAACATATAGTGTGCAAAGTGTGCTCTTAGTTTTTGGGGTAGATTCCCATGTCTCATCACTTACATATAATATGTAATTGTTAAAACAGTACTGTTTATGATTGCATCAACACATTTAACATTGGGAAATAAATCCGAAGGAAAAAAAAGTAATATATAAGGTGAAAAATATGAAAGGTTGACAAAAGAAATAATAATAAATAAATTGAAAGATACACAATATCCATGGATTAGAAGACTCAATAGTTTTAGGCTCCAAAAAGCTTACTGAAACCTCTGTGTGTTTTGGTGAGGCTTATCCACTAGTGAGGTTCACTTCAGGATGACAGGGCAGTGCTTCTGTGTTTTGTTGGAAGACCCACATGCCAATATTTGTTGAGCTTACCTCGGGCTCTTCAGTTTCTTTTGGGAAGAACCATTCAGTTTAATGACTTAGGATGTGCTGATAAATGCCTGACTGTAAACATTCTATTCAAATGAGCTGGGAAATAAGACTAGGGTAGGGGGAGTGTTTCACTATTTAATGGGTAAAATTTCACTTAACATCTTCTTTGTATTGCAGTGCCTCACACCCACTTTCAATTGACCAGTTTCTCTGAATCTAGAGCTTCTATAGTTCAATTTATTGCAGGACAAGGCTTCTGGTTTCCTCACAAGGAGTTGGCAGGGAAGCAGAAGAGACTTTGGTTTTAACTCCATTTTATGCTCACTTTAAATTAACCACTGTACTTTCCATCCCATCTTTCATCTCTGGAAATAAATGCTGCTTCTATCCTGAGCAGCATTTTATGGTTTTTACTTGGTAAATTAGTGTGCTCTGTTATAGACATCCTCTGTGCTGGTATTGGGTCTTAAATTCCTTTTACTCTTTTATGTCAATAACCATACTTTCATCCACTCTCAACAATATATCTTGCAAATATTTATGGATATCATTCATTGACTGTGGCTCTCTTTTCTATTTTAGTGGAGTTGTATAAGGCAGTAAAAATAAATGAACATTTTAATTCAAGCCATTTAATTTTATGTCTGAGGTTGATAAGGCTTTCATATGAATATTACTCATTCTCTTTTTCTCTTGTGAATTGTCAGTTAATAGTCTTTCTCCATTTTTCTATTGGTTGTATACACATACATGTGTGTGTGTTTGTGTTTTATTGTTTGTAGGCAATCTTTACTTCCTGGGAGATGGAAATAACTGGAACAAGAGAGAAAATTTGGTTGTAAGACACACAAATGTGACATCCCTTTGACTAAGAAAAGCAAATCATATTTAGTAAAAATATTTTTAATTATTTAAAAAAGTGATATCAAGCTCCTACTATATACTACACACTATGATAAAAAGTGGAAATTGCAAAACTTAATTTTTATTTTCCTCAAAATACAAGATTCATTTTCTGTGCCTCCTCAGATGCACTCAGCCCCATCTGCTACCTACCCTTAGTTGTTTGCCTTTCCCCTAGCCTGATCATCCCTGCATACAATTTTGATTGAGATTGCACAGGCCAATTTGTGGAGAATTTACTTCTTTATAAAACTGTATGTTTTAGCAATGGCCATTTGCCATTTTAACCATTTTAAATGTACAGTTTAGAGGCATTTAATTACATTCACATTGTTGTACAGCCATCACTACCATCCATCTCCAGATCTTTTTCATCATTCCAAACTGAAACTCCATATCCATTAAACAATAATTCCCCATATCCTCCTTCTCCCCGCCCCTGCCTACCACAATTCTGTTTTCTATGAGTTTGATTACTCTAGGTATCTCATTTAATGAAATCATACAGTATTTGTCCTTTTGTGACTGGCCTGTTTCACTTAGGATAATGCCTTCAAGGTTTATCCATGTTGTAGCATATCAGAATTTCCTGATTTTTAAGGCTGAATAATATTCATTGTGTGTATATACCACATTTTATTTAACCATTCATCTGTCAATGGACACTTGGGTTGCTTTCTTCTTTTAGTTGCTGTGAATCGTTCTACTATGAAAGTGGGTATACAAATATCTGTTTAAGAGTCTGTTTTCAATTATTTTGGAAGCAGAATTGCTAGAACATATGATAATTCTATTTTTAATTTTTGAGGAACTGCCATGCCATTTTCCACAGCAGCTGAACCATTTTGTATTCCCACTAACAGGGATTCCAATTTCTCCACATCCTTGCCAACACTTGTTATTTTCTGTGTTTTTGATAATAAACATCCTAATAGGTGTGAAGTGGCATCTCACTGTGGTTTTAATTTGCATTTCCCTAATGATTTGCTGTTTTGAGCATCATTTCATGTGCTTATTATTCATCTGTATATCTCCTTTAGAGAAATGTCTATGGAAGCCTTTTGGCCATATTTAAATTGAGTTGTTTATGTTTTCTTGTTTTTTTTTTGTCAAGTTCTAGGAGTTCTTTATTCTGGATGTTAACCCTTTATCAGATATATGACTTGCAGATATTTCCCCATTTTTCGGGTTGCCTCTAATTCTGTTGACTATGTCTTTTGATGTACAAAGTTTTTAATTTTGATGTAGTCCAATTTATATGTTTTTCTTTTGTTGCTTTCTGATTTTGTGTCACATCCAAGGTATCACTGCCAAATCTAATGTCACAAAGCTTTTTCCCTATGTTTGCTTCAAGAGTGTTACAACTTCAGGTCTTATATTTAGGCTTTCGATCCATTTTGAGTTAATGTTTTGTACATGGTATTGGCATAAAGTAAAAGTTCAACTTCATTCTTTTGCAGTGAGGTTATCCAGTTTTTCCAACATCATTTGTTCAAACATTCATTAATTTTTGAAAATTCTTGGACAGTCTATCGTCAAATATTGCTTCTGTCATATACTCCCTAGGCTCTTTTTCTGTTAGAAGTTTTAATATTCAACATACAATATAACTCTTGCTCTTTTCTGATTTTCATTCATTTTTTTTCTCTCTGTGCTTCAATCTAGTATTTTACAGTGATTTATATTCTAATTCAGGATGATCTTTGCTGTGTCCAATGTAATAAGCCCATCTCTTTTTTTTTAATGTTTATTTTTGAGAAAGAGAGAGAGAGAGAGCAAGTGTGGGGAAAGGGCAGAGAGAGAGGGAGACACAGAATCCGAAGCAGATTCCAGGCTTTGAGCTGTCAGCACAAAGTTGGACACGGGGCTGGAACTCACAGACTGCAAGATCATGACCTGAGCCAAAGTCGGAGGCTTAACTGACTGAGCCACCCACACGCCCCAGCCCATCTATTCTAATTGTAGTTACTATATTTTTTTGAGCTTTTATGCCTCAAGAGAGTGAATTCTATGGGCTGACTGACAGATCCTGGTTAAGTTCCACCAATTAGGGGTACTGGCACAGAAGAGTAAAGGAAGGGAGGAGAGCAGAGGCAGGATATGCATAGCCCTGGTTTTCTCCCTCCATCCCTAGTCCCTGAAGGGTGTCTGTATTCTTGCAGGATTATGTTCTGCCAGCCAGCTGTCTTAAACAAAACTTCATCTGAGTCCAGTAACTGTTCTTCCCTCACCTCTTTAGGCTTGAAGGAGATGATCTGTCTTGCTAATACCAGTTCTTAGACAATGCACCAACTCTAGTGTTTTCCTTATAATCCTACACTTAGCTTTGTCCTATCATTCAACACTTTTCAAATAACTCACTTTGGGCAAACTATTTTTTTGTATCTGAGACATTGACTATAGTGGAATTGATATGTAGATGAACTTGGTTTATCAACATTTTATTAACTGATTTCAGGAGTTTTTCATAGTTTTAAAGGCCATTTTCACACAAGTATTCTATAAAGTGTCCCATATTGCCTTTTACCACTGTTTTCCATGCTGTATTATCTTTAAGTATAAAGACTTCCAATCATGTCACCAAGAAACCATTTCACCCACTGCTCTGTTTGGCTGCCTGTGTCTTGTCTCTCTCTCCAGCATTGGTGAGGCAGGTGACTTTCCAAAGGGAAGAGAAACCCATTGTTTATTGCCTTTGTGAATAATGAAAATGTGGGAGAGCTGGTTGGCAAAGCTGTTGCCACTGGCATCTTTGACATGAACTACACTGAAAGAACCATTGTGTTGCTCTCTGTTGGTGGTCACACCAATTCTTCCTACGTTAACACCTTCAGTCACCATATACAGATTACCAGTGTCACACTTGATGAAATTAGTAAACTCCCAAGTCTCCACATGAGTATGAATAGTGTCATTCGCCTTGATGAGGGTATTAGGGTAGTGGATTGTGCAAGCATCAGCGGTCATCAGATGAGGGATTCCTTTTGTTTCCACAAGGATCTTTCTCACTTTGCACAACCTGTACTTGGTTTCCTCAGATGGAATACCATGAATAGTAAAGTGCCTCTTGGTGTCACGGGTTAGACACCAAGATGTCTAAATGCCACTGCTTTTGACATCCATAAAACCAGGAGGTAGGTTATATCAGTTTGGACCTTGCTGCCTATCTTAATGAAACACTACAGGCTTATCTTCTTTACTTCATCTTCTGTTAGGGCACACATAAGCCTGCTCCTTAGGAAAATAATGAGAGGGAGACATTATCTCAGCCTATGGAGATTTGTATGTATTTGGATGAGGAACAGACACACCAGTTAATCTAGCATCCGATGCTTTAGAGCTGCTGTATGCTTCATATGTTTCTTGGGACCATGGGCCATGGCTGTTCCAGGCACAAAAAGCTTCTTTTATGGCTTCAGAGCTATGATTCATATGGTATTTCTTGTGATATTAGAAATGAGTTATTACTCATTTTCCTACAATTTTTGTGGCTATTTTTACTTGTCTATTTTCTGTTTGACTTTTAGAATCTGCTTATCAAGTTAAAAATATAATACTGGTGTTTTTATTGGACAAATATAAAATGTATAGATTAGGAATAGGTGAAATCTTTATGAGTCCACTTACTCAGGAATGTAGTACTCTTTCAATTTGTTCCAGTCCTCATTTGTATTTCTCACCGGTTTTTTAGAGTTTTCTTTGGAGAGGTTTTTTACAGTTCCTATTATCCTAGATATTTTACACAGTTGTTATTGCAAATGTTGTCTCCTTCCATTATAACCTGTAGCAGGTTTTGATTTACACATAGGAAGCCTACTGGTTCTTGATATGACTATTTTAATTTTGAACCACCCATTTTATTGAGTTATCTTCATGTTTGTAGTGGTTATAATTTTTCCAAGTTTTCCTTTAACCAGACTCTGGTAAGAGAAAAATAGAAGAAGCACTCAGATGCTGTGTTCAACAGAAACTTTAAGCAGGAGGTGACCCTTTAACTGAGTCCCCAGATTCAAAAGGGATTTTGATAGTTGCGAATAAAGGTGAAAGATATATGGGAAGAAATTCTAGATTAAGGAATGAACGTAAGGTAAAGATTAAAAGAAACAAAGTACATGGTTGACTTGAGGACTTACATGTCATTCCGTATCATGTGGCAGAGGGCTATGAAGTGGAGAGTTCTGATACATGAATATTATTAGAAGCAATGAACTCATATAGCATCTGCAAGAGTTGGTGACTAACTGGTGGGGAGAGGAAAACAGAGGAAAAGGTGAAGGATTCTGGCTGGGGCAGTGGATGGAACAAGGAAGGATTTGTGAGAAAGGGATGAATTCAGTTTTGATGAAGTTGCATTTGAGAAGCCTTTGGAGCATATACATACTAATTTACAAAATATGACTATGTGTTAGATCCAGTCATTCATTTATTCAACAAATATTGATTAAATGCTCTCTTCAAATCAGACACTTTCTTCCTGGCAGGAGTAGCGATTGGGACATGCCTCATGCCCTATTTTAGCAATCAAAATAGGATGGTATAAAAATATTTGTTATTTATATATTTTATATCTAAAAAGAAAGAAACATAACTGTTATGGGCTGAATTATGTCTCTTCAAAATTCATGTTGAAGTCCCAACCCCCAGCACCTCAGAATGTGAGCGTATTTGGAGATTACATCTTTAAAGAGGCGCTTAACTTAAAACAAGGCTTAAAGTAGGGCCCTAATCCAGTGGGACTGGGGTCTTTACAAGATGAGGAAGAGACACCAGGAATACCCACACACAGAGGAACAAATATATAAAAAGTAGCAAGAGAGTGGCCATCTGTAAGCCAGGGAGAGAGGCCTTCAAGGTATCTAACCCTGCTGGCACCATAATCTTGGACTTCCAGCCTCTGGATGGGGGAAAAGTAAATTTCCTTTTTTTTTTTTTTTTTTTTTTTTTTTTTTAATGACAGCCAGTATGTGGTATTTTGTAATGGCAGCCCAACAACAAATACAGTGACTGATAATTAAAACATGCATTTATGGGGTGCCTGGGTGGCTCAGTTGGTTGAGTGTATGACTCTTGATTTCAGCTCAGTTTGTAATCTCATGGTTTGTCAGATAGGGCCTGGTGTCAGGCTCCTGTGCTGACAGTGAGGAGCCTACTTAGGATTCTCTCTCTCTCTCTCTCTCTCTCTGCCCCTTCCTTGCTTGCATACACGTGCTCTCTCTCTCTCTGCTCCTTCCTTGCTTGCATACACATGCTCGCTCTCTCTCTCTCTCTCTCTCTCTCAAAATAAATAATCTTAAAAAAAAACCCTTGAGGGGCGCCTGGGTGGCTCAGTCGGTTAAGTGGCCGACTTCAGCTCAGGTCATGATCTCACGGTCCGTGGGTTCGAGCCCCGCGTCAGGCTCTGTGCTGAAAGCTCAGAGCCTGGAGCCTGTTTCAGATTCTGTGTCTCCCTCTCTCTGACCCTCCCCCATTCATGCTCTGTCTCTCTCTGTCTCAAAAATAAATAAATGTTAAAAAAAAAATTTAAAAAAAACCCTTGAAAACAAATATAAAAAAAATCTCGTGTGTTTATAGGCACACAGAAAATAAATTAATGATAAAAATCAAGAACTAGACAAAAAGATGCATAAAAATTCTTTTTTCCAACTTTATTAAGGAGTAATTGACAAATGTAATTGTATATATTGAAAGTGTACAATATGATTATATAGATGCACACACACACATAGAATGATTTCTAAGATCAAGATAACTGACACATCCATCACCTCACACATTTAACTTGCATGTGGGTGTGGTGAGAAGGTTTGAGTTACTCTCAGCAACTATCAAGTATACATTACTGTATTATTAACTAGAGCAATTTATTTGTCTGAAACATTTTTCAGAAGGTAACTAAATATTTAAATATAATATTAAATTAGACTGTACTCTCTCAGCAAAAGACATAATTTATTAAAAGAACTTTAAAATGTTTAAATCACTTCTTTTTTGCCATTTTCTTTGGTCAAATGAACTTTGCATTAATCTTGACAGTCTCAGAATGATTCAAATCCAGGGATAAAATATGTAAATGTTTCTTATTCTGTGATATGGAGTAATTAGATGATTTGCTTCAGTATGTTGACCTTTCATTTATAAGCTATTTTTTGAAGCATATTCTTAATGTATTATACAGAAGCAATATTCTCAGAAGGGTAAATAACAAAGTGAATAAGTTACTTTTTTTTTCTTTTTAGTAAATGCCAGTTCTTCAGCCTTTAACAAATTATTGCTGGAAAATAAGCTCATACTTCACTGTTCTGGAACATATAGTTTGTGATATCAGTATGAAAACACTAGCTGTGAAAGACAGCTGGATCAATAAGAATGAAGTAGCCGAGAGAGTAGCTTCTGTGGACCACTTCAGTTCAAGGTGCTTTATTCACAATCACTGCCTCTCTTCTAGAGTGTATACAAATTGTCCAACAGAGTTCATCCTTAAATATTTCCACAGACCGACATTTAAATAATGGTTTTTTTCCCCCATTGGAAAATTACTCAGATTATGTTTTAAAAGCGTCTGATTTTCCCTTGAAAGCCTTGAAAAATAAGATGATGGTACAGTGGCAGAGGTGAGGCAGGTCTCTGTGACCCTTGACCTCTGATTTGGGGAATTCAATAATTAGGAAGACAATTCATACTGACATAAACAATAGAAAGAACCTGCTGGTACATGTGCTGAAAAATCCAGAGTGTTGGCAGATTACAAGCACATGTTAATTAGTCTTCTACTCTATCTTTCAGGGCCTTAGCTTGTTGGCTATAGTCCATCAAGGGCTCAAAAGAGTTGTAGCAAGTCCTGACCTCACTAAATGAATTGTGGCCAGACAGGACACACCCCTAGAGCCTGGAGTGGGTATAATTCCTAATAGTACCTCAAAGAAAGGAGATGCTGAAAGGATCCCTCTAGCCTTAGATGTGATTATGCATGGAGATCTTTTTTATTTAAAAGAAAAAAAAAGATCTAGGTTCATTTTGAAAGACCTCACTAGTTCATAAATTTAATTTTAATAATGGCCAAATAATTTTGCTTTTAAAATAATATACACTTACACATGTCCAGTACACTTGGCTCATAATACCCAAGCAAGTCTATGATCTAGATAGTATTTTTATTTCTAATACCACTGTGCTTATTTTTAAAAGGGTAGAAGACCATTTAAGCCTAGGTTTTCTAAGAAGAACCCACTGGTTGATTTAATGTAGAGATCAGGCAATTATAAATCAATATTTAAAGAGGCTCCTTTAGGGAAATACATTTTATTAGGTGCTAATCTGGCTGATTAGGTAGCAATCAGACCTCTTTGTATTCTAAATAAAGCAGTTAATATGACAACATTGTTTCATTTACTCTGATTAGGACTCCTAATTAGGTCTTGAAGGATATTTAAGATAAATGATGACAGGTCCAGGAAGAAGTTGGGAATCTGATTTAGAGCTGATGTTGTCTTACCTAACTGTAGTTAATGGCACAAAAGAACTAAGGGAAACATTGTTGATATTTATTGCAAGGATACAATATTACCTCTGTGGCACAGAATCTCCTATATATACACTCATCCAAAAATCATTTCCTTACATTCAAAAATCTTATGATTCAATGAGGATATATATATATATGTATGTATATGTATGTATATATATATACTGTATACACACACACACACACATACATGTATATAAGGCTGAATACTTAAAAGAAATATAAGTAAAATTATTGTAGAGGAAGGAATAAAGAACAATGCAAATGCCCTGGAGGATATGGAAAGTCTTCCTAGAGGAGGAGAGATCTTTCAACCAGTGCTAGAAAGATGAGAACAATGATTAAATATAGCTGAGTCAGGGCTCGCTCCACCTACCCCTAAGAAGAAGAGTGATGCCATAAAGGAGGAGTATATGTGAATGTACATTGATTGCATAATGGGAAATGATGGTATAAGGGAATATCCTGACCAAATTAACAATGGAGGGTCTTGAATCTCATGTTAAGGAATTTAAACTACAGTTTATGGCTAATGAGGAATCATCAAAGAATGCACAATGAGGGAGTCAAAGATTATATAATATTGATTATATAGTCTAGTAACTCTTCTGGCTATATGAACCATTGAACATTGAGATCTTCTGATACTCACAAGAAAGGAGGGAAAAAAGGCAGAAAAGTCGGTTATCAAGTGGTTACAATAGTCCTAGTGAAAACTACTTCCAGAGTGTCATTAGTGTGAAAGGAAGAGTCAGAACTGAGAGACATTTAGGAGGTGGGATTAATAAACTTTGATGATGCAAAGGACGAAGTCAATGTTAAAGCCAGACATCACTGTGGCTGAGATTGCTAGTTATCTTTCAACATTTATTCTTTTTCTTATTTCATAACATTGGCCAGAACTTTAGCTGGACACATTCCCACCTGGTGAAAAGGTTGTGTTTTCAAATATCCGTAGCTGGGTGTAGCCATGGGATTAAATTCAGGCCTGTGAGGCCTAAGTGCAATGTCTAGAAATTCTCATTAAAAGAGAAATGTTTCCCTCTCCTGTATCTTCCTTCCAGGTGCAGAGATGTGGATGGAATGTGCTGTGGTGCCTCCAAGCCGTCCTGTACTATGGAGTGAAAGCCAAGTGCTACAGGTACTCCTGCCTGTGAGGGGCAGGACAGTAGGAGTGAATCTCCAGAGAAGGCAGGGCAGCCTGGGAAAGCTGGCTTCTGGAAACCTTTCACCTGACACAGAAATAAAGGTAAAAGTATCTTTTTGTCACTCACATAGTCATTTTTTTTTTCTTACATATATCTAAAGTTATTCCTGACTAATTCTGTGACATCAGATTTCATATTTGAGAAATCCAACAGTAGTCAGAGTGGACTCAGTTATACTTTAATAATAAACAGTCCCCAAATTTCAATGGCTAAAAGCAACAAAGGATTTTTTTCTAGCTATGTCACATGGCCATGCCTAACCTAAGGGAGTGTAGAAATGGCATCTTCTTTGTTCCCAGAAGGACAAGAAACCAGAAATACTGGTGAACACTATTTATATTTACCACAGGTTATTTTTATTTGTTAAGTGTTTATTTATTTTGAGAGAGAGTGTGTGTGAGCAGAGGAGGGGCAGAGAGATAGAAGGAGAGAGAGAGAATTCCAATCAGGCTCCGCACTGTCAGCACAGAGCCTGACGCCAAGCTCCATCCCACCAACTGTGAGATTATAAACTGAGCCAACATCAAGAATCAGACACTTAACCCCACTGATCTACTCAGGCACCCCTGACACAGATATTTTTTAAAATGATGATGTCATTAACCAGAAAGAGAAAGCAAGAAGGGAGGAAGGAGGTAGAGATAATGAATTTAATTATGGATATCTTGCCCATGGAATTCAGGTTCTTTGCGTGTAATATAAACTGGAAATGTGGATCCGGAATCTGAGTGCCAATAGGTGTAAGCTGAGATTCATCTATATACATATAGAACTTGAATCAATGGGTGACAATGAGACTATATAGAGCCATATTTCAGAGAGAAGATATGTGGCAGTACCTTGGAGAATTACTACTTTTAAATGTGCAAAGAAAGGAAAAGGATCTAGTGAAAGCATGGGAAGATTGGTCAGAGAAGTAGCAGGCAAGCCAGGGCAGTGTGGCGTCACAGAACCCAGAAGAGAGTTTTACAGAGAAGTGATGCCAGATAAAAACCCGATAATTTAAATTACTCAAGAAAAGGGGCGCTTGGGTAGCTCAGTCAGTTAAGCATCTGACTTTGGCTCAGGTCATGATCTCAAGGTTCATGAGTTTTAGCCCTGCATCAGGCTCTGTGCTGATGGCTCAGAGCCTGGAGCCTGGTTCACATTCTGTGTCTCCCTCTCTCTCTGCCCCTCCCCCACTCATTCTCTCTCTCTCTCTCTCTCTCTCTCTCTCTCTCAAAAATACATAAACATTAAAAAAATTTTTTTTAATTACTCAAGAAAGCAAGTTTCAGAGCAGTGGTAGTGGGTCATCCAGACTGCAGTAAGTTACAAAGCAAGTGGGGTGAAATAGAACACATGATCTGAAAGTAACAGTGAGTTGTTTACATAATGATAGAAAAAAAAATTAGGGGCGCCTGGGTGGCTCAGTCGGTTGGGCGTCTGACTTCAGCTCAGGTCATGATCTCATAGTTTGTGAGTTCGAGCCCCGCGTCAGGCCCTGTGCTGACGGCTCAGAGCCTGGAGCCTGTTTCAGATTCTGTGCCTCCCTCTCTCTGCCCCTCCCCCACTCCTGCTCTGTCTCTGCCTCTCTCAAAACTAAATAAACATTAAAAAAAAAATAACTAGAACACACAGGAGCCCAGGCAACCTTACAAATGTCTAGGAAGATGTGAATTTTAGGAATTAACATTTTATTGGACTGTTGTGTAAACTTTATAAGTATCCAGTTGAAACCAATATTAAATAGGAAATCAGCCAATCCTCCTGCATTTATGCTGTTATCTGTGAGACTTTTTTTTTTTTTTGGCAGAAACAAAACAGTTGTCCAAAGGGCTCTAATCATTTTATGTCAATGTTAATGTCGTGTGCAGGAAAATAATGCCAAATCTCATGCCAAAAAAAGAAAAAAAAAAGAAAAAGAAAAAGGAAAACTCAATGTTTGCAAGTATCTAGAAACAAGCAATGCCAATAATCAAGACTGAACTGCTCAACAAATGGGGTGATTGTCAGCAAGGCTAATAAAGAACTCTGTCTGTTAGGGATGGTCTTGATGGAAACCTTTTCCTCCCTGCCCCTGCCTTCCTTTGTATTATCCACCTCCCTCAGGACCAAATCATTTTTACTTAGCAACAGAGTAAATTTTCTTCCTTCAGTTATTTTGCTTCAACTTATTTTTTACTGAGCATATAATAAAAGTGTAACATTGAGTGCTGAATAATGTATAAATTAAGGGCAGGTCTGAAGTGCTGGACGGTAAATATACTTACACTTCTATGTGAATCCAAATGAAATTTTACTCATATGTTAAAATTGTGCATAATGTAAGTGTGTGGCAGACTGAAAAATCAATGATCAAATGAAAATTGGAAGTGTAGGGGCGCCTGGGTGGCGCAGTGGGTTAAGCGTCCGACTTCAGCCAGGTCACGATCTCGCGGTCTGTGAGTTCGAGCCCCGCGTCAGGCTCTGGGCTGATGGCTCGGAGCCTGGAGCCTGTTTCCGATTCTGTGTCTCCCTCTCTCTCTGCCCCTCCCCCGTTCATGCTCTGTCTCTCTCTGTCCCAAAAATAAATAAAAAACGTTGAAAAAAAATTAAAAAAAGGAAGTGTCATGGATTATTAGTAAAAAGCAATAGTTACAAACTCTAGGTAGAATCAAGCTGAATTTTCTGTTTAATCCTATTAAAAATCTTTGCCTGTCGAAAGCACTTAATAATATCATTATAGATATATTATGATTATAGGAATCATTAAAGAACCAGTTTTGAAATTAATTTCTGTAGCTGTTTATATTTTAATATATTTAAGAAACTGGTTCACATAGCCACGTTCTTTCAGTAGCAAATTCATAAACTACACACTGTGCTTTACTTTGAAGCAAATTTGAATTAAATAATTTTACCTTGTAAAAATAATGAGATCTCTGGGAAAAAAAGTACAGTACATATTATATAGTAAGATGGTAGGAAATTTTAATATCTTCCAAAGCGCTTAGTAACCATCGCTAAGGAAACAATTCAGAGAGCCTATTTGTTGAGCTTACCGAAATGTGTAAGCATGACACATACATACACATAACCCTAAGAGGGTTTTGTGCAGTCATTCCAAATATTGCCACTCTGAAATATCCATATTTAATGCAGTGACTTCAGTTGAATTTATTTCCTAAATGAGAAACTCTCTTTCATTGGTCTTGAGAGTGTTTAAAAAATTAACTAAAGTTAATTATATAGCAGCACGATCTTGAATCAGACTGGGAATTGTTTTATGCCATAAGCTAAATTGGTACCTGAAAACAGCCTAAACACTGTGTTGCTAAAGAAGCAGCTTATATTGGGGTTGAAGAAAGAAAAATAGGGCATGTTTTCAGGTTTGTCATTGCCTTTGTGCATTGCCTTTTTAAAGTTGCTTAATTGGTTTGTTTTTATTGAATTCATCTAAACTGTCATGATAACATGTATACTCTCAGAGTACATGTGTTCCCCAATTGATTGTTCAGTAAAGCTTCCAATTTGCAGTTAAGATGTGCTACGATATTAATGAGAGGAGGACATTACCAAAACATCATGTTTAGAACTCATATGAGCCCCTGATGAGTGGCAGAAAAATCAAATGAACTACAATTCTTTGTAAGATAGAAGATATTAAGACTCATTGGGAAGGAGATACGGAATGTATTGTTATGGGCTATGTGGTGTTTGAACTGGTACAGTGGATTAAAAGAGTGAAAGTGGGTGAATATAAAAAATAAGATATGGACTTGAGAGAAGTTTTGAATTTTTACCAGGAGATCTTTTAGAAAGTTAATTATGAGAGAATTTAGACATCAAACACTCTTTTTCTGTTTCTTTATTTGTAAATTACCAGACATATTTTTATGGAAAAAGTATTTCACATTTGGTGGTGGTTTTTGTTCTTCTTCTTCTTCCTCCCCCCCCCCCCCCCCCCCCCCCCCGGCAATAGCAAATAGCATTGATTCTGTGTGGTAATTCTCTGTTTACAAGATCTTCATTACTGTGGAACTGACTGTGTCATTGAACAGGTAAGTGTTTAATTACTGTGACGAAATGAAATCTGAAGACAATCTATTTCTTTGCAAAACTTCACCCTTGTAGGCTCTTTCTGGGTAATACTGAAAGCAGGTAACATTTTAAAAACTACATGTTATTCAAGTGCTGAAGAAATGAGTTATTCTCTGAAGCAGGGATTCTTAATCTGGCGGGTAATATAAATGAGTGAAGCAAGCTGGGCACAGGACAACAGGGGGCTGTAGACTGCAGAAAATCAGAGAGGGTGTCCTTGTTCAAAGGTGATACCACTCCAGCTGATTGTTGCCATAATGAAATTAAGTTCTAATCTTGCCAGATATTCCAGTTTTGCAAAGAAAAACAAAAATCTTGGGGCGCCTGGGTGGCTCAGTCAGTTAGGCGTCCAACTTTGGCTCAGGTCATGATCTCGTGGTTTGTGAGTTCCAGCCCAGGGTCGAGCTCTGTGTTGGCAGGTCAGAACCTGGAGCCTGCTTCGGATTCTGTGTCTCCCTCTCTCTCTGCTCCTCCCCTGCTCACGCTCTGTCTCTCTCTGTCTCAAAAATAATTAGAACATTAAAAAAATTTTTTTAAGAAAAACAAAAATCTGGACCTTATTTAAAATTTCTTGTTTTTTAAAAGAAAAATTTCCAAAAACTGTAAAACACAATATCTCGTCCAAAGAAAACACATTTCTGACCCACTCTATCTAGTTGTTGGGCTGTTACCTTACAACCAACCTCTGCTTTGAAGACAGTTTTGTTTCACATTTTTAAATATATTGGAAAGAGATCAAAGTCTGTTTATCTTCAAATCGATTCAAAAATCAATTATTAAGTGTACAATTGAGGCATGACTATGTCCTATCTGAAAGTTACCCAGGTATTTTAAAGCATGCAAAAAATATATAAGGTATGACCACAGACTTTGAAGAATTTCTGAGGAGAAATGAGCCATACATATGAAACAAAAAACATAAATGGATCACTGGCATTCATGTTGTCTACTTTACTATACTTATATATTTATATGTGTGTGTGTATATATATATATATATATATATATTCAATGGTAAATAAATATGTTTAAAATCCACTCTTAAAAAACATAAAATCCACTCTTAATGTGTACCTTGTATCCTATCATATGGAAGCAAATGACTATCTATACAATGATAAAGTATCTTGATTATGGGAACTTTTACTTTGTAAAGAATTAGTGTCACAATACCATTCTATCCTTAAAGGAGGTTTGTCTGTTTATTTCAAAGTTCTAAATTCAGTATTTAGTGTTCCACATGTGCTAGATTTTTAGGAGATTTGAATAACTTCTAAACATGAAGGGGAATTTTCTGCTGAATTGACATGACAAAAAAACAGTGAACCCTTCTCTTAGTAAGCAGGAGAAAATTCATCTTAAACTAGTTGACTTGAACTAAGGGCCATTGCAGTTGGGTAGCTCATATGTAAGTCTCTTTATAGTTAAGTGGGGAAACAGTATTAAAGAGAATGAGCAAATTTTTAGGGAAACAAAAAGCATTGATATTTTCCTTGCATAGTTGTGAATTGGAGATTCTCTAGTCTATTGAAAGAAACCGTAGTCTCCCCCATAAAATTCTCTAGTAGATTTCTCTTTCCTTTCTCCAAGAGGAATAGTCCAAGAGTAGACTGTACCAAGAGTGGACAAGGGTCATCAGAGAGCCAAGGGTCATCGGAGCTCCAAGCTTATATCAAAATCATGTAAGATGGTTTTATAATACCCTCCCTCCCAATGCATGTAACCCCTTGGCTCATTCTTGTTCTCCCCTTCCCTTTTGCTCCCCTGTCAGTGAGAACTAACCTCTCGGGGTTCTGAACTAAGGAGCTAGTTGTCAACTCTATCTGTGCATGCCAGCTCTGCCTTACCTTTGATCAAAACTCCTCTGAGACTCAACCTGTGAAGTATGGATATCAAATATATACATTGCAGGATTTTTTTGTTGAATTAAATTAAATAATAATGCCTATTTTACAGTTCTTGACTCTATTCCCTTCCCTTACCCATTTTATTTTTCCTTTCCTGTTTTGCCGTAGGATTCTTTTATTAATTAATTAATTAAAAAAATTAATGTTTATTTATTTTTGAAGGAGAGAGAGACAGAGTGTGAACAGGGAAGGGGCAGAGAGAGAGGGAGACACAAAATCTGAAGCAGGCTCCAGGCTCTGAGCTGTCAGTACAGAGCCTGATGTGGGGCTCAAACCCATGAGCTGACCCATGAGCTGATCCTGACCTGAGCCAAAGTTGGATGCTTAACCAAATAAGCCACCCAGGCACCCCTTGCTATAGGATTCTGAGGGAGAATGCTCAGAAGTATCCAAAGGAAAAGCTTTGCCTCAGTGGTGGTACAAGAGAGTTGAAACTGTTTGATGGACTGGGAAGGGCTTCTATAATTATTGTTACCCCAGAATATAAAGTTTCAAGCATATCTAGGTGTTACTCCATTATTATGCTCTTTCTTAAAAATGTCTCAGATAGCAACTTATTAATTACTCATTAAATATCTAGTATGTGTGGAGTGTTTTACAGGGTGTAGTAAAAATAGGATCTCTGGAAAGAGAGTTACCACATACCCAGATAGGCAAAATGGGCTTTAAAAAAGGGTAAGACAAAGCAATGAAGAAAAATAAAAGATAAAAGCAAGTTGGTAAAGTGCTAACATACTTTTCAGGATTTGGTGAGCTTTAGAAATGAGATGCTGGTGGAAGCTAGAATATGCAAAGGTGGCTTTGTGGTGGATGTGGAATCTGATAGGCTTGGAGGAAAAGAAAGGGGAGAATATTACAGATGGAGAAAGCAACCCAAGGGGAAGAGGGAAGGGGGATGCTTATCCCATTTGCTCAAGCCTCTACTTTCAGTTTGGAAACTGTTAGATTCATCAGTTCTAACAAGGCTCAGGGGGCAGGCATCGTGCCCACTCCATATATATTTAATATAATTGCACTTCTCCTTGGACATAGCACTTCATCTCCACAAGTATCAGTGGCCAGGTCTCTAGGGATATATGTTAAGATCCAGGCCTCCTGACAACTATGTACTTGCCTGTCCCCTGAACCTATACCCTCATCCCCACCCAAGCCTGGAAAACTTCAGGTAAAATAATAATAATGATAATGATGATGATGATGATGATAATAATAATAATAATAATAAATAATAATAATAATGATGTCAAGAAACTAGCTCAGGTTTACAGTGCTGAGAAAATTTTAAAAAAATACACTCTTGTCCTTCTCTCCCTAAAACATTTCACTGTCAACAATCCAGTTTCAGAAATTATGATCTGGAGAAGAAAAAAGAAAAATGATTGTACTAATAATTACCTGATAGCATTTAGCTCTGGGTCTTTATTCTAGAGACTAACAGTAAAGATGTGTATTGAAAGAACAGACGTGAAAGGTAATCTTTAAAAGGGAACCACATTTATTTATTTATTTATTTATTTATTATTTTTTATTATTTATTTATTTATTTATTTAATATATGAAATTTATTGTCAAATTGGTTTCCATACAACACCCAGTGCTCATCCCAAAAGGTGCCCTCCTCAATACCCATCACCCACCCTCCCCTCCCTCCCACCCCCCATCAACCCTCAGTTTGTTCTCAGTTTTTAACAGTCTCTTATGCTTTGGCTCTCTCCCACTCTAACCTCTTTTATTTTTCCTTCCCCTCCCCCATGGGTTTCTGTTAAGTTTCTCAGGATACACATAAGAGTGAAAACATATGGTATCTGTCTTTCTCTGTACGGCTTATTTCACTTAGCATCACACTCTCCAGTTCCATCCACGTTGCTACAAAGGGCCATATTTCATTCTTTCTCATTGCCATGTAGTACTCCATTGTATATATAAACCACAATTTCTTTATCCATTCATCAGTTGATGGACATTTAGGCTCTTTCCATAATTTGGCTATTGTTGAGAATGCTGCTATAAACATTGGGGTACAAGTGCCCCTATGCATCAGTACTCCTGTATCCCTTGGATAAATTCCTAGCAGTGCTATTACTGGGTCATAGGGTAGGTCTATTTTTAATTTTCTGAGGAACCTCCACACTGCTTTCCAGAGCGGCTGCACCAATTTGCATTCCCACCAACAGTGCAAGAGGAGGAACCACTTTTTTTTAATGCAATGAGAGGACAGAATGGTATGACTCTATACAGTTCTCCTTCTAGTTATTTTGATTTCTAAATAGATTTAAATAATATCCAAAGTTATGTTTATCCCCTGATGATCAACTTAAATAGTAAGGCAGAATAGGAGTTTGCAACAGGTGTAATACACATAAATAAATGCAAACAGACACACACACACACACACACACACACACACACACACACATAACTAGCTAATACTTAGGTGCTTATTCAAGTTGCTACCAATGGGTACTTTCATGTAAAATATGCCCCCATTCCCTGCTTAGTGTCCTTGCAGCTAGGCTTCTAATTATTGCATATCTGTCTGCTGCTTTGTTTTGATTTCATTTGACTAACTTTATTTTAAAGGGGATTTATTTTCACTGCTTAAGATATCAATGTATTTTCTTTCTTTTTAGACGAGCAGACATCAAGTATTATTGGTAAATGTATTCATTATTAGCAACTCATGAATTTATTTTCAGCCTCTGAGATGTTCAGAGCTGTTTGAGATGCAGAAAAAAAATGTTTATTTTTACTCACGTGAATAAAAAGTCAACCAACACAACTTTTAAATAATAGCTAAAACTTTTAAGTTTTATGTCTCCATGGCTGTAAATTTCAACTATTCCCTTTATCCATATGTACAAAGAGATGAGTTTTTAAGAAGTGAAATGGAGTAATTAAAAGCACCTGACCAAAAAAAGCCCATATTCTTCCAATTTGAATGTGGTATATGGATAGTCATGTCTAAATCAGTAAAGAAAAAGAAGGCATGGTAAAGAAGTATTCAGAAAGAGCCATCAGGTAGCCCCTGAGAAGAAATATTTATAGCACATAATAATCTTTTCTAATATTCATGTCATACCATATCGTTACTTTGGGAATTGTGGAATGAAAGGAAGGAAGGAAGGAAGGAAGGAAGGAAGGAAGGAGGGAAATACGGACTCTAGTCCTTGATTTGTCATGTCTTAATTTCTTAAACTTCCATAGATGTCATTATCCATATCTATAAAATTAGGGGCTGAAACATGAATTCTAAGTTTGCCTTAGCTCCACATTCTCAGCTTCATTTGTTAGTCTAAATACATGATGGCAATGTTTTCACATTGGGCTCTAAAAATCTCCGGTGGTCATGAGAAGCTGTTGGTTATGAGAGGCCGTGTGTGTAGAAGGAATAAAGAAAGGGAAGCTGCCTGCAAGTCACATATGCCTTAGGCAAGTTTCTCCCGAGCCACAGTTATGTCAGTTGCACAGCAGAGTGTCCTGGCCTCACAGGACTGAGGGCACGACTTGCATGGAAGCATTTAGTTTGGTGTCTGGTGTTGGGCTCATGATCAGGATTTTGGGCATATGGCACATTCTTGATACATGGAAAATCTTTATTAGAACTTCCAGAAGCCTAGCAAGGAAAGATTAACCATGAATTAGCTAGAGCATAAATTAATTGTATTTTAGAGTTTGAAGGAATCTTTGCAGTCTTCTAGTCCAATCTCCTTATACAATGAAGGAACAGGGATCTCCCAAGTTTTGGTCAGTGGGGTTTATTTGAAAAGCCAGGAATAGAATTCTGGCCCCTGACTTCTAGTTCAGGGTAATTTTTCTGATATAACTAAGCCTTAGAAACCTAGAAGGAGTGACTGTAGCAATGTAGTTTTCTTTGCTTTGATATTTTGATACTTTTTTCTTACCATGGTATGCACTAGGGTTTTTGTTTTTGTTTGTTTTGTTTTTTTGGGTTTTTTTTTGTTTTTTGTTTTGTTTGTTTGCTTTTTGGGTGTTTTGTTTTGTTTTGTTTTGCTTTTGAACCATTAAGGTGGTCATCTACTTGGATAAAGTAGCCCTTCATGTAGGTTTTCTGGGAATTTCCCCAGGGACCACAATGAAAATTCCTGACCATAATAAAGTGTGTTAGATCTGCAGTGTATTAGTCCTTGGTAACATGGCTCATGTCAACAGAGTTCATCATATGTTCTGAGGAATACTGGCTTAACTTCTGCCTACATTGGTGTAGTTATTACTTTGCTAATACCTGCATAAGAATCTCCATACAAAACTGACTCAAACTATGTCTTTTCTGTTACTAGTTTGTACAATGTTTATGTGCAGCACAGCCAATTTGGGAGCTAAAGTGTTCTGCTGATATTTGAGTTATGCATTGGGGCATATAAGTTTTTTTTTTAATGTTTTTTTTTTTAATTTATATTTGAGTGAGAGAGAAACAGAACATGAATGGAGGAGGGGGAGAGAGATGGAGACAGAATCTGAAGCAGGCTCCAGGCTCTGAGCTGTCAGCACAGAGCCCGATGTGGGGCTTGAACTCATTAGCAGTGAGATCATGACCTGAGCCGAAGCTGGGCACTTAACCGACTGAGCCAACCAGGTGCCCCGGGACCTATAAGCTTGAAATTGGAATACTCTCATTTGTGATAGTTTGTTTGTCTTGCTATGCCCAGGAGAAAATTTACATGCAAACAGCATGGGATGGAAGGGAGATAAAACTGAGGAATGGGTTGCCTGAGCCAGAAACTCAAAAGAAAGAAAGGCCCATGCAGGTAGACTCAAAACCTGCATTCATATCCAGTGACTCCAAACTGAGAATTCAGCTCCCAAAGTGCAAAGGATCCAGAGCAGATCACATAGATCACCAGTTACACTGGACCACTATTACAACACATTTTGTACTTTGATGTCATCAGGATGAACAAAAATTAACATCAGGACATCTGGAAGGAAGGAAGAAAGAAGGCCCTGAAAATCCATTTTCCAGTTTATAAAATACAAATGTGAGAAAAAGGGTCCTACACAACTTGCTTTGGTGATGGTGGAAGGGTTCTGAACCAACTTGTATAAATAGGACTCTCTTCATGTCAGCACTTGGTAGAGGGCATATTGGAGAGGGCTCTAGACCAGGAACAAAATACCTGGGCTTGTTTATTCTTAGATAAATTTCTTAAATTCAGTTTCTGAAAATTACATTGTAAAACTCCATTTCTGAATCCTTAAAATGAAGTCATAATTTTTTTTTTGAAATCATAATTTTTACTTCACAAGTTTATTGTGTAAGAATAATAGTGCTTATAAAACACTTCAAATATTTACCCAAAGAAAATGAAAACACTAAATCTAATAGATGAATGGATAAAGAAGATATGGTATGTATACAATGGAATATTACTCAGCCATGAAAATAAAATCTTGGGCACCTGGGTGGCCAGTCAGTTAAGTGTCTGCTTTTGATTTTGGTTCGGGTCATGATCTCATGGTTCGTGAGTCCAAGCCCTGCATCAGGCTTCTGCGCTAGGCATGGGGCCTTCTTGGGATTCTTTCTCCCTCTGTCCCTCCCCCATGTGCCCGCAGATGTACTCGCTTTCTCTATCTTTCTCAAAATACAATAAAATAAAATATTGCATTTGCAAAAACATGGATGGATCTAGAGAGTATAATGCTAAATGAAATAAGTCAAGAAAGGAAAAGTACCATAGTACTCCAGTAACTTTTACTTTTACTCATATGAAATTTATGAAACCAAACAAATGAACAAACAATAAAAGAGACAAACCAAAAAATGCAGTCTTAACTATAGGGAAAACTGGTGGTTACCAGAGGGGAGTTGGGGTGGGGGGGATGGGTGAAATAGGAGAGGGAGATTAAGAGTACATTTAACTGGATGAGCACTGAGAAATGTACAGAATTATCAAATCACTATATTATACACCTGAAGCTAATATAACAATGAATGTTAACTATACTGGAATTCAAATTTAAAAATTAAAAAAAAAAAAAAAAGAACTTCCACATACCCTTCACCCATATTTCCTAGTTGTTAAAATTTTACTGTATCTCTACTGCAGAGAGTGGAGTGGTGGTTACCATGGGCTGGAGGTTGAGGAAATGGGGAGATATTGGTCAATGGATACAAACTTCCAGTTATAAGATTAGTAAGTTCTGCAAATCTAATGTACAGCATGGTAATATAGTTAATATTTGTATTATATACTTGAAAGTTGTTGAGAGTAGATAATAAATGTTCTTGCCATAAAAAATGGTATTATGTGAAAAAAGAAAAAGAAAAACACTTTGGGGATGATAAGGTTCCACATAAATGTCAAAATTTACTCTACATCACAGCAAAATTAATTCCAGACTTCTTACTCTCTATAGATAGGCTCTGGTTAGACTAGAGTCCAGATCAGAAAGCAGTGAGTAATATTAGTATTAGATTATTTATTAGTATTGCTTATAATTTTACATTAGTATTAATATTTCTTCCTACCAGTAACTTTCTGAATCTCTGCCCATTCACCAGTTACTGGAGTCATTTTTTTCATCTGATACATATTTTTGAGTGCTTGCTTTGTGTAGGTACTGTTCTAGTGAGTTGTAATCACTTACAGGGCCAATGTTTTTGGGCTTAGATTCTAACAAAAAGTTGAAGGTAGGGGAAGATGAGAAACATAATACATAATAACATTACACAATACATCAGATGGTGATAAGTTTTATAGAAAAAATATTATGGAAAAATTCTAGTATAAATAAAAATTGTATTATAGAAAAAAAGAAAAAGTGGAACAGAACAAGGAGATTAAGACAATCAGGATTGGGGGCAATTTTAAATAAGTTGATGAGAGCTGGGTTTTTTATTAAGCAGGTGACATTTAAGCAAAGAATTCAAGTTGGTGAGGGCCTTTGCCATTCTTACATCTGGGGAAGAGCATTCTAGGCCAAAGGACTAGAGGCGTTATAGAGATAAAAGATTTTGTAGGTGGTTTCAAAGACGTGGGCTTTTATTTTGAGGGAAACGGGAGGCTGTTGGAGGGTTTTGAGCACAGGAATGACATGATCTATTTTTTTTAAGTAGTATCACTCTGAATGTTCTCTTGAGAATTGACCTTTTGACCTTCTGGTGACAAGGGTGGCAGCAGGAATTGCAGTTCAGAGGTAACTTCGGGAATCTAGGAGCAAGTTGATAGTAGCTCATCCCACACACGGAGAGGTGGACACACCCCTAGTAGAACCTGTAGCAGTTTAGCTGACGCACTGTTACTCTGGTAATGATTGCTTCTTTATTTAGGGTTCACTTATTCCTAGGACCAGGTTAAGGCAGCTAGGGTAGACTTTTAAGGAATATCATGAGATAAGAGACATTGTAAGACATTTCTACTGGCAATAATGTAGATAGGTAGAATGTTTCTCTAATTTATAACTTTGGATTTGAAACATAAAAATAAGCTATGTGATAGGGGTCTTGCAATCAAGTCCTTTTTCCAAACAGCATTATCTCCTCCAAGAATGAATTTCCTAAACTTAAAATAGAGTATGACCTCACTCAATGCAATATGACTCCCACTTGTAAGAAATTGCAGATATTTTTTTCTTACACTTAGAGTTTGTGTCTGTGCCTTTTCACTTGCAGGTTTTATTAAGGAGGATAGTTATGTTGTTTTCAGTTATTCATATTGGTATAAAATATAGTTATTTTAAAACTACTTTGATATGGAGAATCATAATTCCAAGCCCTATGTCTTCCAACTAAATGAGAGAGTTATGATTATAAACCTACCCTTACCCTTTCATATATATATATATATATATATATATATATATATAATATTTAATCATATATTGAGTATATATTTTGTATATATTTATAATATATAAATGAGATATATGCTATAGTTTTACCATGGGATAACTTAAACATTATTTTAGTATTTTTATAAATTTTACAAGTAACCTAACTTAATAGCATTATACACATTTTGTCTTTCACCTTTTTAAAAGCTGTGAGATTTTTGAAGTGTTTAAAATTTTCATCTTCAAACTTTTTACTAAGAAAAAGAAATCTAACAATAATAATAAAAAAAAACCTTTGACATTTTAAGACCTAAGACATAATTTTCCTCCTGTAAAACAAAAGTGCAGGAGGGCATTTATTTTCATCTCAAAGCAGACTAAACTAATTGTTTAAATATCTTTATAATTTCTTACAGAAAGATGTTGATGGGACTTTACCAGTTAAGCAGGAGCTATGAAGATAGGCGTACCTTGTGAATCTCTGAATGTAAATATTCCATAGCCCTCTGAATCCCAATCTGTCTGCCCTCTCTCTCCCCAATTAAATCACTTCTTGAGATCTTGAAACAAAACTTGTGCCAGGTAATCATGAAGCTCAGAGCTGTATCTGTCCTTGTGGCTGGTGTATACATACTATGCTGAAATCTCTTCAGCTTCTCACATTTAATCTTAATTTAGTGTTAGTCCCAATAGCTGATTCATCAGTGTCTAGTTTTTGTTTTGTTTTGTTTTGTTTTGTTTGTTTTGTTTTTTTGTCCTGCTCAGGGAAATAGATACATGGCAAAGCAGGTCTCTCTAGTTTCTTTGGTTGGTTGCATTTTTCTTTAGTGCTGTTCACCAAATATTTCTGCCTCCTTATCTACCAAACCTATGGTAGCATTGTAGTTCCTTACTTTCTTAGAAGGTAGGGATGGCCATGTGGTGGTTAGTTTAGTGTATCAATTTCGCTAGGTCATAGTACCCAGGTATTTGGCCAAAACACTATTCTAGATGTTTCTGTGAAGATATTTTTCAGATGAGATTAACATTTAAATCAGTAGACTTTGAGTAAGGTAGATTATCCTACATAATGTGGTGGGCCTTGTCCAAACAACTGAAGGTCATAAGAAAGAAGACTGACCTCCCCAGAAGAAGAGGGAATTATGCTAGCAAACTGCCTTTGGACTTGAGTTGCAACATCAACTCTTTCCAGCCTGCCAGCCTACCTTGCAGATTTTGGACTTGCCAGCCTCTGCAATCATGTGAGCCAACTTCTTAAAGTAAATCGGCCTCTACACACACACACACACACACACACACACCCTGTTGATTTTATTCTCTGAAGAACCCTGACTACTGTAAGCCACATGACTTGTTTTAACGAATGAAATGTGAACAGAAGTGACACGTGTCTGTGTCTGTTCTAAGCAGGAGCTTCAACAGCGAGTGCATAATTTGCCATATTCTCTTTCATGTCTCAGAAAATGTGAAAGTGGAGGAATGGAGACTTTAGAGCAGAGCTCTAGCCAAAAAATGATGGACATAGCATTTGATCAGGAATTAAATTTTTATTTTTGTAAAGTATGAGTCAGAGATTGTACGTTACTACAATATAACATATATTTTCCTGACTGATACAACAACCTGTAAATTTATACTTCAAGGTCAGAATTTTCTTCCCTTTGTAGATTTTACCATTTAACTTAATAGTATTTTTAATGTTTTTTTTTTAAATTTATATTTGAAAGGCAGAGACAAACAGAGCATGAATGGTAGAGGGGCAGAGAGAGAGGGAGGCTTAGAATCCAAAATAGGTTCCAGGCTCTGAGCTGTCAGCACAGAGTCCAATGTGGGGCTTGAACTCATTAAATGTATTGTCATGACCTGAGCTGAAGCCAGATGTCCAACCAACTGAATCATCCAGGCACCCCAATACTATTTTTAACCTTGGCATTGAAAAAATTTAAACTGGGCTCTTGCAATTATCTAAACCACTTGCTTAATTGTCCAGTTGACTCTGAGGAAAATTGGACTCAAGAATGTATCTAATCCAAACTACACAAATACATTAATCCATCCTCACTTCCCTGGCTCAAAATACTAGTTGACCACTTTACACTTACAGAGACTGATAATGAACTTTGTTGGGATATTCTCATCATAAAGGGTCTGATACTTGATAACCCAAGAACTGTCCATAGGATGTTCTAGTTGCAGTGATCAAAAGATAGTCACTGCCATTCCAAATAAATATGTCTTTCCAACACTTAAGAAAACTTTAAATAATTTTCTTTTATCCCATTAATATGGTATATTAGTTTTCTATGGCTGTATAACAAATGACCACAAACATAAAGGCTTAGAACAACAGATATTTCTTAGTTCAGAGGTTCAGTGAGTCAGTATTCTGGCATATTTTAGCTGTGTCCTCTGCTCAAGATCTCACAAGGCTGAAATGAATGTGTTGACCATCTGCATCCTCACCTGGAGGCTCAACTGGGGAAAGACAGACTTCCAAGCTCCATCGGTTTCTTGGCAGAATAAATTTCCTTGCAATTGTATGACTGAGGGCCTTGTTGTCTTGCTGGCTCTTAGCCAAGGACCACTCTCAGCTCCTAGAAGGCACTCCTAGGTCCTTGTTCCAGGGCCCCCTTCTTAAGTGCTCTCTAACTTCCAATCATTCTCCAGTCTGCTAGAAGGAGTCTTATAGAAGTGAAGGTAATCACAAAATGACTATCTCATCACCATTTGCCGTATAACGTAATTTAGTCAAGAGACTGACTATCCTATCATACTCATGAGCTCCATTCACATTCACACTTAAAGGCAGGGGATTATACAAGGTGTGGATACCAAGGAATGAGTATTTGGGGGTCATCTTAGAATTCTGCCTACCACATGGAGTCAAAGTTGTACAGAATAGGTAGGGGAAGCTGGGGTAACAGATCAAGTGACATTCCTAATCTAGCTATTATAATCCCTTTTACCAATGAATGCATAAAACCTCAATATATAGACCTTCATGGATATCTAGGGATATCTCATTTGGATATCTTTCCCACTCTATTTCTTCTTATTTCCAGAAACTCTCTCTTTCAGCCCTTTTCCTTTTATTCTTTTAATCCTTTATTCATTCTAACAGTGCCAGCTCTCAAAAGTTTCTATGATAGAAAGAATGTAAGATTACAATATGGTTGGAGATGTGTATTTATGGATGTATAGGAGAGTGGGCTTGAAGCTTCATTGTGAAAGGTTTTTTAGCTTGAAGATTAAGAAAATACATATGCATATCAAAAAAAGGGTCAGCTGATGAATACTTCAGGGAAGGAGTCAGAGAATTGACAAATTCATATATGTATTTTAGAACAATTTCTTTGAGGTCAGTGGAGAAGGCACTGGGGTATGAGTGTGTAAGAAAGGAGGTGATGGACCTGGGTGAAAAGATTATAAATAAACTATTACAATTGTCTAGGGCTTGGCAAACATTTTCTATAAAAAATCAGATAGTAAATATTTTAGGCTTTGTGGTAGACAGTGTCTTCATCACAAAGATTCAACTCTGCTATTGTAGTGTGAAAACAGTCATAAATCTTATGTAAACAAATGGGTGTGGCTCTGTTTCAATGCAACTTTATTTACAGAATCAGGCAGCAGGCTATATCTGAGCCACAGGCTGCAATTTGCTGACCCCTGTAATGGACTATAAAGGCATTAAAGCAATGGCAGTGTGGTTGGACAGGAAATGGAGGTGATTGATTTAATTATATGTGTTTTGAGCAGGTGGTGCTCTTCTAGACACAGAAGAAATGCATGAACAAAATAAGAGAAAATTCCTTCCCAACAGAGTTTTCATTTTAGGAAAATCAAAAACACAAACATTTTACCATTGAGTTTGCCTGTTAGCAAGGAAAGAGAGATAAGTAAGTTGGGAAGAGGGACAGTAGTAAATAGCTAGTCCAGTTCACAAAAGTCCATTGTTGCTGGTCAAAGATTATGCAAAAAAACATAGTATTAATTAGGGAAAACTTCCTCAGTTACACACCAACTCATTTTTTTTTCTACAAACATATGTTACAGTATGTTTTCTACTTGAGGTGATATCTATAAAATAATCAGCAAACATAAGAAAATATTGCCATAAGAATGGTCTAGAGCTTCAGTCAGAGAATTAATTTTGTACAAGGATGAATAAGGTAACTGTACAGTGAATTGTATAAGAGCCACACAACAATGAATAATAAAGCAGATGCTCTATCTGGAGATATTAAATATGCAGCCATTTTTCTGGGTCAAATAGCAATTTTCACAGAAAGCTAGATGATTTTTTGTCCCTTTATGGAAAATGTGAAGAGGGTTTCAGTTTGTTAGGAACATCAGATTTGTTTTTTCTTGTTGACCTTTGTAGCCTTTTGCGCCGTCTGCCCCACTGAGTGGCTGGGTAAGAGAGGCTCCTCATACTGAACGATGCTAGGGAAGTTTGTTCCCACTGTACCATGTGTTGAGTGTGAGTATGATGAGGAATAATGATGGGAAATGATGAGAAGCTATGACCTGGGTAACAGGAGAGTGAGTTGGAGGTTGATTGTGTCACCTGTTTTCATCCTCTGATGCACATCTAGAAAGTAATGACGGGCTTAACGATTGCTTCTTCTAGAAGTTTACAGTTAGTTGTATATAACATCCAACGAATGGCATTATAACCAGCATCTGGTCTAATGAGAAATGCCCTTAAAACTGGTAGAGAGTAAAATGGGTGTTTCTCATTTCTGGCTGCGGGATTTTTATTTTTGTGTCTCCTGAGTGTGTTGTCAAAACAGTGCATTTTACATAAGGTACATGTTCAACCTCAAAAGACCTTACATATTTTATTAATGACAGGTGAAAGGCTCTGTGACATAAGACAGGGCATGGAAGAATCAATACAACATATAAGAACTCTCCAGGGCAGGATTGCATGTCATGAGGTGAACTGCCCTTTCATGGAGGTCAAATAGACCATGACCTGTGTGCTGATATTTTAGAGTATAGAGGAAGTCCAGAGAAAAATATCTCTCACCAGATAATTACCCTTAGGTTCCAATATTTTCAGTGGATGCTTCCAGCCTAGCACCCATAATTGGAATTACTATGAGAAATCATGCTTTGCAGTGGGAAGGGAAGGAGTGGAGAAGGAAATAGAGATAGAGAAGGAAAGATATCACCAAGGTGGAGGAGCTCGGAATAAAGAGCTAAGAAGATAAAATTAGCCACTCTAGTTGCTACTGCTGGTTGATATATGGGGTCTATTCTGTCTTCCTCCATGGTAACAGAACTCCAATCTGTTGAAGTGTCTGCAGGTCTCCTGTATGACTCAGAGGGCTGACCTCATCCCAACTCCAGTTGTAGTTTCCAAAATTTCCTGGTTTGTAAGACTCACCTGAGAATCTTGTTAAATATATAGATTATCAGACTCTTCTGTTGAAATTCTGATTCAGTAGATCTGAGTTGGGGTCTCATAAATATGTGTTTTTAGCAAACACAGCAAATCTTTCCTGCCATTAGGGAAGTTTTAACGAACACAGATTTAGACTCATTGGTGCACAGCAAAACCCTGGCTTGTGTCAGCCCAGGGCTGGGCTAGTGACTTAAATTGGTTCCAGCTGACTGATGGGAAGATTTAATTTCAAGTTAAAAAAAAATTAAATGCTTATTTTGGGGGGAGAGAGAGAAAGAGAGAGAGAGAGAGAGAGAGAGAGAGAGAATGGGAGGGGGGAGAGGGGCAGAGAGAGAGAGGTAGACACAGAATCCAAAGCAGGCTGTAGGCTCTGAGCTGTCAACACAGAGCCTGACATGGGGCTTGAACCCATAAACCGTGAGATCATGACCTGAGCTGAAATCAGACACTTAACCAATTGAGGCTCCCCTAATTTCAAGGGTTTCAAGGGTTAGGGGAGCACCCAGGCTCCCCTAATTTCAAGGGTTTTAAGAGAGAATTATTTTTCTAGGTTTCAACGTTTTTTTTTTTTTTTCAAGGTTTATGAGAGAGAATTTCAAGGTTTTTAAGAGATAATGTATTTTCTACTGTTCTTCCTGAACAGAGACACACATAGCCCCAGTTGTTGGTGGCAACCATCTCAGGAAAGCAAGGGCATGTAGGCTTTGGACAAAGATGGCATGTATTTGTGAAAGCAAAAAAAAAAAAAAATGAACAAGAGATCATAATAACAAATAGAGCCATAAGTCAAGTAGTCCTGAAGCCTGCCATGCCTCTGGACTTTTGTTATATAACAATCAATATCCTTATTTAAATAAGTTGTGTTTTCTATTACTTGCAGATAAAAAAGCATTCTAATTGATATACCTACTTGTGATTTTTCAAGATATATGCTCTTGCCATTAGAAAAACAAAAATGTGGGGCGCCTGGGTGGCGCAGTGGGTTAAGCGTCCGACTTCAGCCAGGTCACGATCTCGCGGTCTGTGAGTTCGAGCCCCGCGTCAGGCTCTGGGCTGATGGCTCGGAGCCTGGAGCCTGTTTCCGATTCTGTGTCTCCCTCTCTCTCTGCCCCTCCCCCGTTCATGCTCTGTCTCTCTCTGTCCCAAAAATAAATAAAAAACGTTGAAAAAAAAATTAAAAAAAAAAAAAAAAAAAAAGGAAAAACAAAAATGTTTGAATGGTATTTCTCAATTCGCTGCTATTATCAAGTAAAATTATAATAAACTATTAATCCATATCATATCTCTGATAATAAATTTAGCAGCTATGGATGAATGATCAGTTTTTGTAACTATGTCAGGAACAGCATCTCAGGATCAGTTTCTACAATTCTTGTGTCTTTGGTATTGGTGATTAAGGAAAAAAAAATATTGGTTAATAAATACACAAGGTGTGCATATTTGAAAATAAATTTAGAGACAAAACTGATTAAATACCAAAGTATCTTTAGTCTATAGCTTTAAAGATGAGATTAATTTTCCTATGGAAAAGTGAAATGTTTTATAAAAATATTCACATATAGGGGGGTTGGTTAAGATGGCTGAGGAGTAGGGTGGCCCTAAGCTTGCCTCCTCCCTTGTAAACAGCTAGATAAACATCCAATCATTCTGAACACCCAGTAAATCAATCTGTGAACTGAGAAAACAAAGCTTCAGGTCTACAAACAGAAAAAACAACCACCTTGCAGACAGTTGATTTGGGGGAGAAAAGAGTTGTGGGAGTTTCAGAGAGGAGGGAGCCCAACCATTTGAGAAGGCGGAAAGAGAGAAAGTGGAAAAAAGAGTGAAAACACATGCAGGGGATTTCACAGGAAAAACTTCCCCAAAACCATGGACTGCGAAAAAAGGAGAGGGTTTGAATACTTCAAGTTTTTGTTTTTTTTATAAAGAGCAGAGCACAGAATCTGAAGTTTCAGAGATCAGCACCTGGTAGTGCTCTGATGGGGATGGAGGGTAGAGACCTGGGAATTAACAGCATGGGAGCAACCACTCCCCTGCTTAGAGTGAATTTGGTACAGGTGATACGACCTTTCCAGGGACAAAAGACCCGGTGGGTGCCATTGCGCTGCCCCATTCACCAGCATAGGAACAAAGATGCTAGTTGAAGGCAGCAAACCTTGGTGCTGGCTTTGTTTTGTGGTTTACCATAAACCCTGAACCGCGTGTGGTTGCACAACCATTTTCTGGGACCAGCCAACACCGACCACAGTGCAGTGAGACCTGCCTACAGAGGCTCAGCATAGGGGCTGCACTATGGGTCTCTGAAGTTTAGAGTTTTGAAACACAGCCATGCCTGAGATAAAATACAGATGGATATGCTGCCTGGAAGGCAGACAGCTTGGTCACAGTCAGGGTACAAGTGGGGATCTGATGGAAGCCGGGGACACATGAGAGGTGATTGTTTGCTCATCTGTGTAGACTTCCTGAGGAATGGCAGGCACGAGTTCCCTGCTCCAGAGATAAGAAAGCAGGCAGAAGCTATTTTCACTCCTTGCCCACCAGCAGTGACCGACCTCAGTGAGCTAAACAGTTCCAAGTGGAGAACAGAGTTGCTACACCAAGCCCTGCCCCACTGCACTCTACTGGGGTATCTCCACTAGGGCAAGTGGGCCTGAGAATGACAGAAACAGACCTCTCCCCCAGCAAACAGCACAAACCACTCCTGTAACCAAAGTCTACTGATAGTTAAAGGCTACAAAATTTCAAATCTAAGGGAAATAGGATCTAGTTTCCTTTTTTTTAAAAATTTTGTTTTAATTTTTAATTTTTAAATGATTTTTTACTATACATATAATGTGGTTTTTTTGGATCTAACTTCTTTTAACAAGCAGGCCAAAACACATCTAGGATCTAGTTTTTGTTTTTGTTTTTTTTCTGGACAAAATGACAAGAGGGAGGATTTCACCCCAAAAGAAAGAACAGGAAGTAGAAATTACAGCCAGGGATTTAATCAATACAGATCTAAGTAAGATCTCTGATGTAGAATTTAAAACAATTATAAGGATTACTAGCTGGGCTTGACAAAAGTATGGAAGACACTACAGAATCCCTTACTGCAGAGATCAAAGAGCTAAAATTTAGTCAGGCTGAAGTAAAAAATGCTATACCTGAGATGCAAACCTGAATGGATTCCATAACAATGAAGATGGACAAATCAGAAGGATGAATCAGTTGTATAAAAGATACAATTTTGGAAAATAAGTGGAAAAGAAGAGGGAAAGAAAGGTTTTGGATCATAAAGATGGACTTGGGAAACTCAGCAACTTCTTAAAATGTAATAACATTTGTATCATAAGAGTCCCAGAAGATGAAGAAAAGAAAAAGGAGCCCAAGGCTTATTTGAGCAAATTATAGCTGAAAATTTCTTTAACCTGAGGAAAGAAACAGACATTGAAATCCAAAAGCACAGACAACTTTCATCAAATTCAACAAAAACTGGCCATTACCTAAACGTATCACAGTCAAATTCACAAAATACAAAGACAAGGAAAGAATTCTGAAAGCAGCAAGAGAAAAATGTCCTTAACCTGCAAGGGAAGACACATCAGGTTCACAGCAAATCTGTTCACAGAAACTTGGCAGACCATATTCAACATATTGAATGGGAAAAATATGCAACCAAGAATACTTTATCCAGCAAAGCTGTCATCCAATCTACAAGGAGAGAAAAGTGTTAAAGGAGTTTGTGACCACTAAACCAATTCTGTAAGACACATTAAAGGGGACTCTCCTAGAGGGGAGTAAGACCAAAGCAAGAAAGACCAGAAGGGAACAGAGAGCATCACCAGAAACACCAACTTTACAGGTAACACAATGTCAGTAAATTCATATCTTTCAATAATCATTCCACATATAAATGGACAAAATGAGCCAATCAAAAGACATAGCATATCAGAATGGTTAAAAAAAAAAACAAAAACAAGATCCATCTTTATGCTGCCTGCAAGAGATTCACTTTAGACCTGAAGACACCTGCAGATTGAACGTGAAGTGATGGAAAATCATCTATCATGCTAATGGATATCAAAAGAAAGCTTAAGTAACCATATCTATATCAAACAAACTAGATTTTAAAACAAAGACTGCAACAAGAGTTGAAGAAAAGCATTATATTATAATTAAGGGGTCTATCCATCAAGATCTAACAATTGTAAATATTTATGCCCCCAACTTGTACACCCAAATATATAAGTCAATTAATAACAAACAAAGAAACTCATTGATAATAATACAATAAAAGACTTTAATACTACACTCACAACAATGGACAGATCATCTAAGCAGAAATTCAACAAATAAAAATGGCTTTGAACAACATACTGGGCCAAATGGACGCATCAGATATATTCAGAACATTTCATCCTAAAGTACCAGAATACACATTTTTTTTTCTTGTGCACATGGGACATTCTCCAGAATAGATCATGTACAGGGTCACAAATCAGCCCTCAACAAGTACAAAGAGATCAAGATCATACCATGCATATTTTCAAACCACAACACTATGAAACTTGAAGTTAACCACAAGAAAGAATGTGGAAAGAATACCAATACATGAAGGTTAAAGAACAGCATACTAAAAAATAAATGGGTTAGCTAGAAAGTTAAAGTAGAATTAAAAAGTACATGGAAGCAAATGAAAATGAAAACCCAATAGTCCTAAGCCTCTGGGATGCAGCAAAGGCAGTCCTAAGAGGGAAGTATGTTGCAATACATGCCTAACTCAAGAAGTAAAAAAAGTCCCAAATACACAACCTAATCCTATCCCTAAAGGAGCTAGAAAAAGAACAGCAAATAAAGCCTAAAGCCAGCAGAAGAAGGGAAATAATAAAGATTAGAGCAGAAATAAAAAATATAGAAACAAACAAACAAAAAACACACACAGTAGAACAGATCAACAAAACCCAGAGCAGGTTCTTTGCAAGAATTAATAAAATTGATAAACCCTATGCCAGGCTTATCAAAAAGAAAAGAGAAAGTACCTAAATAAATAAAATCACAAATTAAAGAGGAGTGATCACAATCAACACCACAGAAATACCAATAATCCTAAGAGAATATTATGAAAAGTTATATGCCAACAAACTAGGCAATTATGAATAAATGGAAAAATTCCTGGAAACATACAAACTACATAAAGTGAAACAGGAATATATAGAAAATTTGAACAGACCTATAACCAGTAAAGAAATTGAATCAGTAATAAAAAGTCTCCCAACAAACAAAAGTCCATAGCCAGATGGCTTCCCAGGGAAATTCTGCCAGACATTTAAAGAAGAGTTAATACATATTCTTCTCAAACTGTTCCAAAAAATAGAAGGAAAACTTCTAAACTCCTTCTACCATGGATCCCCAAAGCAGACAAAGACCCTACTATAAAGGAGAATTACAGGCCAATATCCCTGATGAACATGGATGCAAAAATTCTCAACAAGATACTAGCAAATTGAATCCAACAGTACATTAGAAGAATAATTCACCACAATCAAGTGGGATTTATTTCTGGGCTGCCAGCGTGGTTCACTTTCTCAAATCAATCAACATGATATACCACGTTAATAAAAGAAAGGGTAAGAACCTTATGATCCTGTTGATAGATGCAGAAAAAACATTTGACAAAATATAGTACCCATTTGTGATAAAAACTCTCAACAAAGTAGGGGTAGATAGAACATACCTCAACATCATAAAGGCCATATAAAAAAGACCCACAGCTAATATCCTCAATGAGGAAAAGTTGAGAGTTTTTCTTCTATTGTCAGGACCAAGACAGGGATGTCCACTTTTACCATTACTATTTAACATAGTACTAGAAGTCCTAGACTCAGCAATTAGACAACAATTAACATAGTACTGGAAGTCCTAGCCTCAGCAATTAGATAAATTGCATCCAAATTGGCAAGGAAGAAATCAGACTTTCATTCTCTGAAGAAAACATGATACTCTATGTAGAAAACCTGAAAGACTCCAACATAAATTGCTAGAACTAAGACATGAATTCAGCAATGTTGCAGGATAAAAAATCAGCATACAGAAATCTGTTGTTCTATACACCAACAATGAAGTGGCAGAAAAAGAAATCAAAGAATAGATCTCATTTACAGTTGCACCAAAAACCATAAGATTACCTAGGAATAAATGTAACCAAAGAAGCAAAAGATCTGTACCCTGTAAACTATAGAACACTTATGAAAGATGTTGAAGAGGATACAAATAAATGGAAAGACTTTCCATAATCATGGACTGGAAGAACAAACATTGTTAAAATGTATACTACCCAAAGCAATCTACATATTCAATGCCATCCTTATCAAAATACCACCAGCATTTTTCACAGAGCTAGAACAAACCTAAAATTTGTATGGAACCACAAAAGATCCTGAATAGCCAAAGTTATCCTGAAAGAGAAAGGAAAAGCTGGAGGCATCACGATTCCAGACTTCAAACTGTATTACAAAGCTGTAATCATCAAGACAGTATGGAACTGGCACAAAAACACACATAGATCAATGGAACAGAAAAGAAAACCCAGAAATGGGCCCACAACTATATAGTCAACTCATCTTCAACAAAACTGGAAAGACTATCCGTTGGGCAAATGGCAGTCTCTTCAACAAATGGTGCTGGGAAAATTGGACAGCAGCATGCAAAAGAATGAAACTAGACCACTTTCTTACACCATACACAAAAATAAATTCAAAATTGTTGAAACACCTAAGCTTGAGACAGGAAACCATCAGAATACTAGAGGAGAAAACAGGTAGCAACCTCTTTGATCTCAGCGACAGCAACTTCTTACTAGCCAAGTTACCTGAGGCAGGGAAAACAAAACCAAACAGAAACTTTTGGGACTTCATCTAGATAAAAAGCTTGTGCACAGTGAAGTTAACAATCAACAAAACTAAAAGGCAGCCTATAGAATGGGAGAAGATATTTTCAAATGACATTATCTATTAAAGGGTTAGTATCCAAAATCTATAAAGAACTTGTCAAACTCAACACCCAAAGAACCAAATAATCCAGTTAAAAAATGGGCAGAGGGCATGAATACAGTTTTCCAAAGAAGACATCCAGATGGCTAACAGACACATGAAAAGATGCTCAATATCACTCATCATCCGGGAAATACAAATCAAAACCACAATGAGATACCACCTCACACCTGTCAGAATGGCTAACATTAACATAGGAAACAATAGATGTTGGTGAGGATGTGGAGAAAAGGAGAACTATCTTACACTGTTCGTGGGAATGCAAACTGGTGCAGCCACTCTGGAAAAACATTTGACAAAATATAGTATCTCTCTCTCTCTCTCTCTCTCTCTCTCTCTCTCTGTCTCACACACACGCACATACCCACACACACTAGAACATTGCTCAGCCATCAAAAAGAACAGTATCTTGCCATTTGCAATAATGTGAATGGAGCTAGAGTGTATTATGATAAGTGGAATAAGTCAGAGAAAGACAAATACCACACGACCTCACTCATATGTGGAATTTAAGTAACAAAACATATGAACATATGGGAGGGGGCAGAAATAGAAAAAAGAGACAGAGAAGCAAACCATAAGAGACCCCTAAAGGTAGAGAACAAATTGAAGATTGATGGAGGGAGGTGGGTGGGGGATGGGTTAGATGGAGGATGAGTATTAAGGAGGGAACTTTTTATGTTCAGCCCTCAGTGTTGCATGTAAGTGATGAATCCCTGAATTCTGCTCCTCAAACCAATATTGCCTACATGGTATTTAAATACAAATTCGAAAAGAAAAAAAGAATATAACTCAAACAAACCAAAAACTCACATATATGTATAATGCTCATCTTAGCTGTGATATCATTTCTAGAGCACAGCCTCTGTTGGCTCTGGATGATGTAGGTGTCACATTTCCTGTACCATATCCATGTGCATTTCGGTGCTTGCATACTATCAATAGGCAGAGTTTGTTTTGTCCTTTCCCCTAAATGTTGTTTTGTATCCCATAGGTTACACGTAAGACAGATAAGATTCTCTGGGGGGCAAAAAAGGACTGTAAACCTGACTCCCCAATAAATTTTATATATAAAAATACATCTGCTAGAAATGGGAGTGGCTGCCAACTGTATACAGGTTAAAGGACAACAATTTCTGCATAGTCATAAGGAGTCTGAACCTGTGTGAATATTGAGATGTAAAGTTTAAGGACTGTAAAGGAATGGCGGTTTTTGATTCCATGTAGAGCAGACACCAGGACCCACCATTGTGTCTGACTGCATGCGTGCTCCCTAGGGGAAATGGTTCATGTGTGCATTTTCTCAAGTGCTTTTTTTACATACAGGTGACCTACAACACTTTGGGGCTTGTGCAGCTTGCTGAAGGACACGCCTTGACTTTGTACAACACAGAGGAAGAGAGGATTCTCCCTCACTTTGACAGGGTCTGTAGAGTTGTCCTCACCAGTTAACTGGTGCTGATCAGTTTCCCACACAGTTATCACTGACGCTATTGTTTTGAAGTCCAACCTCAAGGCGAGTACATAAATCCCTACTCTTCAATGAGTACTGAGAGTCACTAGCAATGATTTATAGGCACGGAAATTTCAGAAATAGTTGAAAATCAAAACCTTAAGAAGATACTGGAATTTCTGCTGGACAAGGAGAGGACAGGGAAACATGGTATTTTGAAGGACTAATATAAATATGATTGTCTTGGTGTTATAAACTGAGGAAACATAAGACATACTAATTATGCTTACAAAACAGGGTGGTGGTATGTGATACTGATTACCCAGCATAGTTTTGACACTTTAACTTTTCCCCACCTCAAATCTTAAAACTATGAATTGCCCCTGGGGGAGCTAACAATGTTTGACCCAGATCAGCAAAGAAAGATCCAAACTGGCCAGTATTTGATCTCCTCATAAGGTCTCAGGTATAAGGAAGATAAGATTGATAGGTGATGTAAACCAATAGAATGAGTCCTTCCATCTCTGATTCTTGAGGTAGGAAGTGGGGAAGAAGCTGGAAAGAAAATGTTAGAATCAGCTATATGCATGGATAGTATTGGAAGAGGGAAGAAAATGGGAACACAAAAGGGTTTCCCTTGTAATTTAGGGGCATCCTTGACGATGACTTTTATACACAGGGAAAGTCATCCCGAAGCTTCTTTTTTTAAACTATTACTTGCTTCATTGATATTTCAAAGTAGATCTAGTTCTTCCATATGCTTTAAAGTCCAAATTACAAATCTTATGATTTTATTTACTACATGTTCATTAGTATAGCAAATTTTAACATCATCTTTGGGGGAGATTTTACAACTTGGTTAATTAAATTCTTTTAAGCACTCTAAACTGCATGTACATATTTAGTATGTTTGTTTTTAAGTACTTCGTCCAACAAGCAAACCTTCCCAAGTGCCAAAACACATCTTGTGAATCTCATGAATGAAATATATATGTATCTTAGTAATTAGATTATAACAACTTAAAATCTTTTAAATATTCTAATACTGTTTTCACACTTGTTCACACACTCTTGTACCTCTCAACCTAAAACTCTTAAGTCTAAATCAATAACTCAATTGCATATTTAAATTGGAAGCATAAAGATGATTTTTAGCTGCTCTAATGTTCTAAATACTCTTAAAGATTATAAGCAATTAAAATAATAAGTGTATAGAGGCTATTCCCAAATATAACAGAAAATATAACATTATAAGTTTTATTTTCACTTTCATTTCTGTTCTTCAGTTCTTAAAATGCGGTCCCAGAACTAGAAGCACCAGCATCACCTAGGCAACTATTAGAAATAAGAATTGTCAGGCCCCATCCCAGACCTCCTGAATCTGACATTGTCATGAGATTCAGCAATTTGTGTCTTAATAAGACCTACAGGTCATTCTGATGCATGCTGAAGTCTGATACCTACAGCTATATTTAATTCTAAAGCTCCTCAAGGGTAAGGCAGTCACTATAAAAATAATTAAACTATTCCAAGTAGTTGGGGTTACCTTCTCAAGTGAATTTAGGGTGAAATTCTCAGCTGACTGAGGTTGTATATTAATAATTTCTTTCTTTCTTTCTTTCTTTCTTTCTTCCTTCCTTCCTTCCTTCCTTCCTTTCTTTCTCAGGAAATGTGGAACATTAGTTATCTCAGGTGATGTGTCAGGAGCATTAGGGGTCTCGGGCGATTTTTCACATGTGTGTTACATTTAGAGACCTCATGTATACTAGTTCATGATCTTCAAACATAGTTACTGCACAGCCCATATCTGCTGGACTCAAATCACACCTTAGTTATTTATGAAATCTGATGTAGTTTTGCACTTCCCATCTAAGCAGCTTCACCACTTGATCAGATCCAAATCTTATTTTGCTTGATCTTGCTCTGGATTTTTTTTCATGTATTTTTTTTTCACCTGCAGGGCTACAATTCTTAAATGTATTTAAATGATATCTACTTTGATTCTTGAGTGATATCCCACTTTGAGTCTGCCCGTCTCTAAAGGTTTTGTGTCTCTCCAGACTCAGCATCAAAATTATGCTAGTAATGGGAAGATTCGGGAGTAAGTCTTATGAGTGGATTTTATTTAAAATTTTTGAAGTGGGGACTTGCAAAGATATCCCAAACCACAAGAATGGAAGGGACAGTAGATCAGGTATCATGGCATCCAAAGGCATTATTTATAGTAAAAAAAAAAAAAAAAAGGAATGGTACCCACCTGGAGTTATGCAATAAGGCAGACTGTGTCTGTCTGAGCAGGAGTGGCAGAGAACCCAAATTACCATTGGCTTCTAGGGAGCCCCCAGTGGAAGTTAGGATTAGCTGTGAGAGAACCCATAGGCTTGCCAGGAAAAGGATCACTAGGATAGGTGACCATGTTTCAGAGACAGAGGGCTATAACATGTACTGTGGAGTTAAGAAGAGAATGTGGCCCATCTCAGAAGGAATTCCAGGCCAGGAAGCTGATTTCTGTTTACCATTATGGGAAACTAAGGGGATAGGGTGGGGAGGGGGAGGATGCACTGAAAACACCTGTGTATAATTGCTGACTAAATGAGCTACATTTAGAGTAAACAGCATATGAGCAAGCTAGAACAACACCACAAAGCAGAAAATAAACACCATGAACAAGTATGGAAAGAAGAATGGAAAGAAGGAAGTGGAAAGTACAGAGTAAGGGTTAAGTCTATAACCTTCCATCCTTAGTAAATACTTCCTTATTTTGACAGTCAAAAGGGTCCTGGCTTGTTCTCACCATGTACCCTAAAGGAAATCCATCTGATGGTGTTATGCCCACCCCATTTACCCAAAAACCCTGAGCCCACAGTCGGTCCTCCTAGGCTAGGAACTAGCCTTTATGAAAACGATACAGGCAAGTTCTGGGGAAACTCATGCTAACTAGTTAAACCAATGAACTTCTTATTTCATTTATAAATATGAATCAGTAACCACAGATCATATAACATTTGGGATCATAATCAACAAGTCAAATAACCACACAAAGCAAAGATAACACAAAAGGTTAAAGATAATTTTCAAAAATTAGTAAATTCAGAGAACTTCAAGAAGATATTGTATTCATAAGCACAAGAACCAACGGCCATGAAAAGCAGGTAATTAGAGAGCAAGGAAGAGTACAAACACATTAATTTGTACTCTTTTCGTACAAGAGTACAATTTGTACTTGCTGAAATAAACACAACACAGGCAGAACTGATGGAATGGACAGAGCTAAGACTATCAATGATCTGAAGGAAATTTCCCAGAGTATAAAATAAAAAAGAATTTGGGAGAATAATTAAAAACAAAAATTGAGGGGCGCCTGGGTGGCGCAGTCGGTTAAGCGTCCGACTTCAGCCAGGTCACGATCTCGCGGTCCGTGAGTTCGAGCCCCGCATCAGGCTCTGGGCTGATGGCTCAGAGCCTGGAGCCTGTTTCCGATTCTGTGTCTCCCTCTCTCTCTGCCCCTCCCCCGTTCATGCTCTGTCTCTCTCTGTCTCAAAAAATAAATTAAAAAAAAGTTGAAAAAAAAAATTAAAAAAAAAAAATTGAAAAGCAAATTAATAAAAAAATATTTCTTGAACTGAACACACATGCACACACCTTTGGATGTGAGACTCATGCAATATGCCAAGCATATGTAAAGAATACTGATCCAAACCTGGATATATCTTGGTAAAAGTTATGAACTCCAAGGAGAAAGGAAAATCCTGAAAATTTCTAGAGAGAAAAATTGGATTATTTATAAAACAGAGAATCACACTGGTTTTAGTGTCATATATAACTCGGAATACGAGGAGAAAATCTGGGTCAAACCCTTCAAAGTTTTGAATGGAAATGCTTCTGAATCTAGAATTCTATACTCAGATAGTATTAAAAAGTAAGGGTTGTTAAAAGATAAACTGAGGGGGCGGCTGGGTGTTTTAATTGGTTGAGTGTCTAACTCTTTGATTTCAGCTCAGGTCATGATCCCAGGGTCATGGGATTGAGCCCCACATTGGGTTCCATGCTGAGCTGAGCATGGAGCCTGCTTAAGATTCTCTCTCTCTCTCTCTCTCTCTCTGCCCCTCTCCCCTGCTTATGCTCTCTCTATATAAAGAAAAAAGATAAAGTGAGGCAAATTAAGAATTTTAAGAGTGTATTTGAGTGAAAATTGATTTGAATCAGGCAACATCCAATCTAGCAGAAAGGTGGTCTAAGGAGCTGTACAAAATGAAAGCCTTTTATAGGCAGAAGGGGGCAGGAAGGAGGAAGTTATATGAGACCAAAAAGTGGGTTTGTTATTACAAGGTCACTTTCCTTTAGGAGATAGCAGGGGTCTGTCAGGCAAATTACCTAACCAAAAAGTGGTGATTAGGTACTTCTTGATTGACTGGTTTCAGATTCCATTCTGGGAAAGCCAAAACTGTAAATAAGTTGTTTTGGTTTGGGGATATAGCACGTAGCATAAGTGACTTTATATTGGGCCTATTGTCCTGTTTTTAACAGGGTACAACAGAGACCTTTTCAAACATGCAATGAGTTTTGGAAAAATTTGTTTTATAGGCCAAAATCAATGGAACGATCAATTTAACAGAGACAAAGAAAAAGAGGAAGACAGAAGACAAAAAACAAGAATGATAAACCTTGTAAAACTTATAAAGTTTAATAATTAGATTAAACAATATTTGGTATGATAGTAATTCTCTTGTTAAAGGATTTCTAAAGCTGTGTGTACATGTAAAAATATTAATAATAATTTCAATTAAAATTCCAAGTATTTTGAATAAAACATAGGTGGGGAATGGAGAGTAAACAATAAAAATCATGTATTGATTATGTAGTTTTAGCACTAGAGATATTTTAAATTCTAGAATTTGATTGAAAAGCATTTGAAAACATTGAAAAACATTGAAAACATTGAAAAACATTTTTTTTTTTTTAATGAGAGGGAATACATTCAGAGTAACAGAGTAAAGCCATTCAGTCATTTAATAAATAATTATTGAATACCTGTTCCACACCAGGCACTGGGCTCAGTACAGTGGGTACAATAGGGAGATGTGACCTTGCCCATAGACGCCTAGGATACATTGCAGTGAATTGGGGAAGTGACACAGGAAGCCCAGGCAATACAGGAGCACACAGGAGTGGTACCTGACCTAGACCTGGTAAGATGTGGAAGGTGTAATGTATTCCTTTAGGAAATTATGGCTAAGATAAGATTAGAAAAAGTTACCCAGGTAAAGAAAGAAATGTATGCCTGAGAGAGTGACAGGGAGCTCATAGTGCTTTTAAAGAACTCGGACAACTTCACGCTGGCTGGAATACAGTCAGTGGATTGAAGATGTGTGAGATGAAGTGGGAGAGGCAGGCAGGGGCTGGATCATGTCAGTCATTCTACCTTATGTTGGAACAGTAGTAATAGCCACTGAAATATTCTTCAGCAGAGAAGAGTGTCATGACAGATTTGCATATTTGAAAATTAACTCAACTTCTGGTTAAACATGGTGGAAATACATCTTTTTACCTCTCCAAAACCAATAAAATTTTGCTGTGAAGAATGTATTTAGGGGTGCCTGGGTGGCTCAGTCAGTCAAGCATCCAACTTTGGCTTGGGTCATGATCTCACGGTTTGTGAGTTCAAGCCCCGCGTTGGACTCTGTGCTGACAGCTTGGAGTCTGGAGCCTGCTTCAGATTCTGTGTCTCCCCCTCTCCCTGCCCCTCCCATGCTCATGCTTTCTCTCTCTCTCTCTGTCTCTCAATAATAAATAAACATTAATTTTTTTTAAAGAATGTATTTAATGTACCTTGGGTTTGTAATTTTGGGTGCAAATCTCAGCTCTTTCATTTACTTAGCTGTGTGATATTGAATATGTTCCTGAGCCTCTTTGAGCCTTAGTTTTTGTCTTATAAAGAAAAATACTGATACCTTCCCTGACAGGCTTTTGTGGAGTCAAGAGCTACAAATGAGAATTTAATGTGAAACCATTAAGCACAGTGCTGGCAATTATGTGGGATCTTTTGTTCCAAGTAGCAGAAGCCCATCTTAAACTAGGTGTGAAGTCAAAGGGAGGCAGTCGTGAGAACACATTGGCACATCTCAGAAGCCATGGGGTAGAATTAAGCTTGCTGTCAGGAATACCTGGAATCAGGGATTTGAAAACTAAAGATCTTGCACCTCTCATCCATACACTGGCTTCCTTCCCATTCCCTCAGGGCTGAGTGCTTGTACTCATCAAAAGCTTAAGGTTGACATTTCTTCTGCTCAAAGTAATAGACTGAGTTGTGATTTCTTAGTTTTGTTTCCAAGTTTCTAGTTCTCATCTTAGTTCTGGTGTTTTTTCCATACCCAGTCAACTGTGGCAGTGGGTGAGTTAATGTATTAATATGGGCGTGAGGATATTTTCCAGGAGAGGAGTAATTCTTGAAAAGGAGATTAATACAACTTCGACAGAAATCACATGGCCCACACAAATGATGATAAGAAAGGTTTCTATAAAAAGTGGCTAACCACAAAAATGTGGGCAAGTTGTAGAACTCTAAGGGATTATGCGCAGAACTGGGCTAGCCCTATCTGTAGACTGTTAAGGATGAGAGGAGAGAGAGTTTACTAGAGTCCAGGATGAGATAGTTGGATAGCCCAGGCTGCCTTCAGAGTAACAGTAACCTTCTGTTCAGGGACATGGCCAGCCCAAGGCAACCTCATGGGAAAGAACTGGGAAATATACACCTTCCATACCTTCCCTCCCATATCCTGTCAGAACTCCCCACTGGCTAAAACAACATGGAAGCCCAAGGGCACAGGAATCTGTTGATGCCTTTCACACAGGTTAGCCTCTTAGGCAGAGACAGCAGAAGGGGGAAGCTGTCTGCCTCAGGGAGTTTCAGGCAGATGTAATAGTTAATGTCCACTACACTGCCATATAGAGTATTCTTATTACACTTTAATTTCTGTCTTCCAAAGCAAAATCCACATATTCAGAATACATGTGTGTGTATATATTTATACATATATACATATAAGCATATTCTACATACATATATACTGACTGTTGTTTGGACATTGACTAATTTCATCCATTGACTGGTAGACAATAAATTGCAATTTTTAAACATGAGTGGTAGAAATTTCAGTTATATAACTGCCTTTATTGAGTCTACCTGACATAGAAACACATTCTTTCAGATCCCTAAATACTTAAAATATCAGAAGTTAGTCTTTGGTTGGAAAATTGGTGAGCAGTATTGGTCTTTAAAAACAAGTGCATTAAGGGGCGCCTGGGTGGCTCAGTCAGTTAAGCGTCCCACTTCGGCTCAGGTCACGATCTCACGGTCCGTGGGTTTGAGCCCCGCATCCGGCTCTGGGCTGATGGCTCAGAGCCTGGAGCCTGCTTCCAATTCTGTGTCTCCCTCTCTCTGACCCTCCCCCGTTCATGCTCTGTCTCTCTCTGTCTCAAAAATAAATAAACATTAAAAAAAAAAGACAAAAAAACAAGTGCATTAAGACAAATAAGTATTAAGAAATTGTAATTTTCTGAGCAATTGCATGTATTTTGGCTAACACTGCTTATATGTGAGTGAATGATGAATGTTTTATTCAGAATTTTAGTATAGACATTTTTGAGAATTCTAATCCCTCATAATTTAGTATCAAGCATTACTTTCAATTGATTTAGATTCTTTAAAAATATAACTTCATCATATACTTGGGATAAATCTATACATTCTGTGACTATTCTAAAAATAATGAATTCATAAGGGAAAGTGGGAGAAAAAAGCCAAAAAGCTTTAAAGTGATTCCTCTGTTGGAATAAACCGTATGAGAAATCTAAAACAGCTCTTAATTTCTTCATTTTCAAAAGTGACAGAGTGTCATTTTTAATTGGATTGGACAAAATGGTGGGCATTTGTGTTAGGAACACTAACAGGGTAGGAATTTTTTTTTTTTTAATTACTCTCTACAACTGCCATAGAAATGAAAGGTAAAGTCAGGACAAGAACTACTGAATGAGATACATGTAAGTTATTTCTAAAAGAAAAATCTTATCAATCTAATGGTTCTGAGTCTGGATGTGTATATAAATGAATGGAATTACACGTGCAATGATACTGGAATGAAATTTTAAGATTAAGAAGAAAGAGATTAAAAATTAACAACCTATTTACTAACTTTTACAGCTTAAAAAATACATTATCCTTTTTCCCACCCACCCAGTGGGTCCTTCTTAACTTTAAAAATAACACTCCCATCCTTATTCTTTGAATTGGTGTTTGTAGCTATTGAAAGGTTATAATGTGGCATTTTCCTTAGACTAGTTGTTGATGTTTACAAATGAGTGTATTTTTAAAAATGTTTTAGGTCAACCAGGGAGCTGAACTCTGGTAAGCAGAGGGCAATGTCCTTTGGGAACAAGGAAGGAGTTTTAAAGACATAGCCTATTAGAATTGCTTTGCTGTCCCAGGTAGAAGAAATTCCAGACTTTTCTGGAAAGCACTGGCATTTTATTATTTATGGTCTTCATTTCTTAATACGTCAATTTGGCCTTTCTATAATATTTTCTGCTTACTAAACTGTTTTTTTTTAAGATCCAGAAGTCATTAGAAAGGCTGCTGGCTTGTTAATATGTTCCAGATATTAGAAAAGTCACAAATAGTCTTGCTCATTCAGATGGACTATCCAAGGCTAGGGCTGGAAGTGTGTGATTCCATCATCAAAAAGATGCCAATTGATTGAGTCATGATATCTCACTGTCTTTGGGAAGCTCATTAGTGTACAACCTATGATAAGCAGCCATCCAAGTCTGAACCAGACTTACCAAAGAGAACAGACTGATGCATGTTATGCAGCCTGACTCCTTGTATTGCAGGCAAAGCAGTTTAATGAAAATGGCCCTTAGTTCTGATTTCATCCAAATGAAACCTTAGATTCTGATTACTTGTAGACTATTGCGTTAAACCTTTGTTCCATTTAGGTCTATATGAAAATAGGGGTACATGATCAGTTTTATCGTATAAATAAAATACACATTTACGAAATTAAAACTGGGTTTTTATATTTTTGAGCAACATACAATATAAAAAGTGCTCATAATATAAAATTGAATTACAAAATCAAAAAACAAAATAGTATTTAAGGTAAGATCCTAGCTTTGCTAAAATATAGTTTAAAATTTACTATAAACTAAATATTAAAAAATAGAAACTTTATATGGTAAGAATAAGGAAAAGTTTCCTCTTTATATTCCTCTATACTATAATTTATTTTACAGTGAATTAACAGAATTATGTTTATAATCAGAAAAGAAGTAAATGTTTAAAAAAAAAGAAAAGCAGAAAGATCTGAAATTGTGTACACATAATCCATTTTAGAATATTTAACCATCCTAGGTAATTGTTTCAAGAACATATGCTATAAATAAATGACCCTACCACAAATTCTACTGGAATTAGAGCTTATATTAGAAAAAGTATATGCATGTTGTTTATAATTAAAAACAGCAGTACAAAGTAGCCCTCTGGTTTTATAGCTTGTGATTCACAACTAATCATTTTCTTATTCAACATTAATAAATACTCCTATAATTACTATCATATTAAGAATAAAAAAATGTACTTATTAACTCCTTGAAAAATACAAACTCCAAAGCCTTGTGACTGCTTCTGTTTTATGAAAGCGGTCCGTAGCGTCTTGTCGGTCTGTTCCAGACATCCTGGAATAGAGCCAACATAAGATATTAATAAAGAGTAAGTACTGAGCAAAACAATTTAGCTATCAGTTGTTGGCTTCTTCCATTTTAAACTACATGAATCTTTATTCCAAGAGCACAAAGCATCATTTTATTAAAGCTGGCAAATAACTGTTTACATATCTTCCTATAGCAAAATTAAAATTGTCTTATCCATTTACATGGGTTTTTGTTTGTTTGGCCTGTTAAAGGCATTCCCTATCAGAGTTGTGGCAAATATTTTCCTATATTGTTGAATAATATGCAATTCTGTTTATGATACTTTTAAAAAAATATATAAAAGTATTTCTTTTATAGATTCATATCCATTGGTTTTTTTCTTTGTGCTTTCTACTGATTTTATTGATTCAACAAATATTTACCACAAAAAAAGGGGCCCCTGAGTGGTTTAGTTGGTTAAGTGTCCGACTTCGGCTCAGGTCATGATCTCGCGTTCATGGGTTTGAGCCCTCCATCAGGCTCTGTGCTGACAGCTCAGAGCCTGGAAACTGTTTCGATTCTGTCTCTCTGTCTCTCTGTCTCTCTCTCTCTATGCCCCTCCCCTGCTTGTGCTTTCTCTCTCTCTGTCTCTCAAAAATAAATAAATAAACTTAAACAACAAAACAAAATGAAAACAATAAATATTTATGACATACTATGGCAGGTACTCCTATGTGCTATATAGATGCAGCAGTAATCCAAAATGACAAAAACCCATGTCCTCATTGAGCTTACACTCGTCTAGAGGAAGACAGGCGATAAACAAGTAGAGCAGACCCAAGTTTTGCATCACCTTAAGCTTAAGTACTTTGGGGGCTATCTTTTTTTTTTTTTAAGCAGTCTCTGCCCAGTGTAGAGCTTAATGTGGGACTTGAACCCACAACCCTGAGATCAAGACCTGAGCTAAGATAGAGTCAAATGCTCAAGCAACTGAGCCACCCAGGTGCCCCATGTCTTAAAGAGAAAGAATAGAAAATAAGGCATAGGATCTTGGAAGGGACCTGGGCAAATGATGGGTTTCTGAATACTTCACATGAGAATGAGTGCTGGGGAGGCATATAAACTGGAACAGAAGGCTAGGAAGTGCTAGAGCAGAAATGGATCTCACAGCTTTTTCTGGGTGGTGAGAAAAGATCAAATTACCGAGAAGACCAAATTTTAACAAAGACCCATAGAAAGGAATGGAGCATGACAAGGGCAACATCCAGGGCAAAGCATGCCAGGAAAAGAAGAGAGAAAGTACAAATCTGTACAGGGAGAGCATGCCTGTTGTATTCAAGGATAGAAAAGGAGTTTTGTGGAGCGGGAATAGAGGGAGCCCAGGAGAAAGTAATGGAAAAGGAGTCACAGAGGTAACAAAAGAGAAGCTGTAGGAAAGGGAGAGCAGGCCTCTGTAAATTTTCTTGTCTTTTATCTCTGAGTGAGGGAAAGTCACTAGAGGTAAAATGATTTGACTTATGCTTTCATTCAGGTCACTAAGTATAAACCATAGAGAAAAAGGATGCGAAAAGGGAGAGGGATGAGGATATTGCAGATATTGAGGACTGGATAGTGTCCAGTCAAGACATCATGGTGGCTTTGACTAGCCTAGTAGTGGGGATAAAGAAATGTAATTTGTTTCAGAATACATCTTAAAGGTAGAAATGATAAGATTTTCTGGAATATAGGTTGTGAAAAAGACTTTAAAGGAGAGTTGCGGGTTTCATCTTGAGTAAACAAACTTGGAATTTTAAATTAATGAGATGAGTAACTCTCTCAGAATAAGCTTGTGGATACAAGATAAATGAAAAAATACATTTGGGGTATACTGAATTTTAGATGCCCATTTGAAATACTAGTGGAGGTTGTCAAATGTGCAATTGGGGTTCAGTGGAGAAGTCCAGATTGCATATGCACATTTGAACATCATCAACATATACTTGGAATTTATAAACCATGATATATGTGAGCTATACGGACCATCGTATCAGCTAACCTAAGGGCTATGCAGATACAGAAGAAAACAAGATCTGAAAATTGAGCTCTTGGAGTGGACCAAGGTTTAGATTACAGAGATGTGAAAGAATCAGCAAGAAAGAATGTGGTAAGTAGAAGAATGGCCTTCCATAGATGTCTATATCCCAACTTCCCAAAACCTGTGAATATCTTACTTACATGACAAAAGAGATTTTGTAGACTTAAATTAAGGCTCTTGAGATGGGGAAATCTTTCCTGGATTATCCTGATGGGTCCGAAGTGATCACAAAAGCCCTTATGAGAGGGAGGTAGGAAGGTCAGAATCAGAGAAAGAGATGTGATGACAGAAGCAGAGGTTGGAGGGATGTGATTTTTGAAAGAGGCCATAAGCCAAGGAATGAAAGAACCTCTAGAAGCTGGAAAAGGCAAGGAGCCAGTTCTTCTCTTGAGTCCCCAGAAGGCTTCACTTCTTGATAGTAGCAAGGGAGCCCATGTTGGACTTTTGACCTCTAGAACTATAGGATAATAAATTTGTATTGCTTTAGACTACTAAATTTGCAATGATTTGTTATAGCAACAACTAGAAACAAGTACAGAGACTGAGAGAGGACCAGTTAGTGAAATAAGTAGGGAAATGAGACAGTGTCATCTCCTAGGGACTAAATGAGGAAAGTGTTTCAAGAAGGAAGGAGTGTTCAGCTACTTTTAATGCTGCATATAGATAGGTCAGTTAAGATAAAGCCTGAAAAATGATCATTGTATTTAGCAATATGGAGGTCATTGATGACCTTGACAATAGATTTGGTAGAGACACTATGGGGAAAGTGAACTTGAAATTGGCTTAAATAAAGAATAGAGGGAAAGAATTATTTTCCCTCCTTTTGAGTGAGAATGTTTACTGTCTCCATGCTACTGGAAAAAAAAGAAACAACTATTAACATACACAACAACTTGTTTGACTCTTAAGGGTATGAATTTTGCTGAGTGAAGAAATTGGAAGCTGAGTAGCTTCCAGTTTATACATATAGAAAAACAATAATAAAGTCACCCAAAGAAATCATATATACTCTATTATTCCACTTATATAATGTTCTTGAAATGACAAAATGGTAGAAATGGAGAACAGATTAATGGTTTCCAAGAATTGGTAGGCAAGGGAGCGAGAAGGAGATAGGTGTGGGTAACAATGAGAATTTTGGGGATGAAACTGTTCTCTATTTGACTGTGGTGGTAGTTACACCACCCACACATGGGATAACACTTCATACACCTAAATATGTACAAACGCACACACACACACAAGCACATGTAAAACTGGTGAAAACTGAATAATGTCAATGGCTTGTATCGCTATCAATTTCCTGATTAACATATTATACTGTAGCTATGCTGATATTAACATTGGGGGAATCGAATGAAAGGTATATATTATATCTGATGATCTCAAAATAAAAGTTAAAATAAGTTTTAAAAGTTTTTTTAAAACCTTAAAAAGTTAAAAGAATCATAGAAATAAATTCTAAGTAAATTGACTAAATTTGCAAGTTAAATGGTAAGAATTCTTAGAGAAGATTAAGAAATAATCCATCTGCTTGTGTTTTATTTATAAGAGACCTACTTAAAGCATAAAAGACACAAAAATGTGAGTGTAAAAGAATGGAAAATTATATTTGAGGTAAATACTAAACAAAGAAAGTTGATGTCACTATAGTAATATCAAACAAAATAGACTTTAAAGCCAAAAGCATTCTTTAGGAAAAAGAAGGTTATACCAAATTAATTAATGGAGCAGTTCACCAATATGTATTCAACAGTGTTGCCCCCAAATATATGGAGCAAAAATGAACTGATTTACAAAAAATTAAAATCAAATCTATAATTATCATGGTATATTCTAACATACTTCTTTATGCAATTTTCAGATCTAACATATACAAATTAAGTGTATATATATATATATGTATTATATATATATATAAATTGACTATGTATATATATTCATTATATGTATACTTTAAGCATATATAAAATCTATAAAAAGAAGTTACAGGATAACATATATAGAAACCTGCACCCAAGAATTAAAGTATATTTTTTCAAACGTATAAGGAACTATTAACCAATGACAACATATTTAGGTATTAAATAAAGCATACTGATCATACATGTGCCTACAATGCAATAAAATTAAAAATTAGGAAAACATGGGAAAAAAGAATCAACATATATTTGGGAATAAAATAAATTAAAAAATAACTCCTGGATTTAAGTAATTCATGGGGCATTTCAAATAGAAATGGTGATGGAAATTAAAAAATATTTAGACCTGAATGATAACACAAACACTATAAATTAAAATGCGTGGCATTTACCTGAAGCCACGATTAGAAAGCAAAGCCTTAAATGCATATATTAGAAAAGAAAAAAGACTCGAAATCATAGCTTCCAATTTATACAGATAGAAAAACAAAACTGAAGTCATCCAAAGACAGTAGAGGAAGGAAAAAAGTAAGGAGAAGAACAGAAAGTTTTTAAGTAGAAAATAAAGAAGCAATAAAGAGGGCAAGCAATACCCAAAGTTAATGTTTTAGAGAAACTAATGAAATAGACAAATCTCTGGCAGATGAAGCAAAAGAAAGAAGCCATAATGAAAATTAGACCACAATTACAAAGTAGCATTTTTGCCAATGATTTTGAAAATATAAGTTCCTTAGAAAAACATAGTTCATAGAATAGATTAAAGAAGAAATAGAAAATCAGAATGATGCTATTAAAATAAAACACATTAAATCAACAGTTAATAATTTAACCATTGGGAAAAACAACAACAATAAAAAAAAACAGTAACAGCAAACAAAACAAAACAAAAATCACCCAAATAAGCAAAAGTAACATGAATCCTAATATATTTGTAGGATAATTTCACCAATCAGGCATTAGATAATCTCTATTTTATTCACACCATTTTAAAGAAAAATTAATAAGAAAGCTCCTCCACAATTTTACGTTTTGGTAAAGCAAATGTAACATTTGCAAAATCTTGATATAACCTGACAAGGACAATTAATAAAAGAGAATTTCAGGCCATTATCTTTTATAAACATAGATGCAAAAATCCTAATTAAAGTAATACCAAATATAACAAAACTATGTATATATAAATTATGACAAAAGGATTTTTTTAAGAATGCAGGTTTAGCAACATTAAAATACCTATCATATAATTTATCACAATAAATTTAAAAGTTTCAAAACATGATTGTCTCAATACTTGCAGGAAAATTGTTCAATATACTCAGAGCCTATTCATGGCAAACTCTGCAAACAGGAATAGAAGAGACCCTATTTACTATATTGAAAAGTTCATCACCAAATATTACTTACATGAAACAAGATACTTCATAAATAAATGTTAAAGCATTATCTTAAAGTCAAGAATGAGTCTTTAAGTTTTCTGCTCAACATTATACTGGAGTCTCTTTTAAATAAATAAGCATGAAAAATACATTTATAAAGATTAGGAAGAAACAAAACTGTCATCATTTGTAGCTATTATTATTAACATGTGAAAGTTCAAGAGTAGCTCTAGAGAATAATAAATATTCTAAAAAAAATCAAAGAAATGAATGTATGAAAATAGCAAACAATTTAAAATAGAAATTGAAAATATAGCAATCACATAATTTAAACCAAGAATATATGAAACACTGTGATCACTTAAACATTTTGGCTCCATAGAATCACTGAAAACTACATGTGACAATCAAGCTATTGGGCTTCAGTGTTTCAGTGAGTGTGGAAAACGCATTTGGATTTGGTGCTAAGTGATTTTATATATATATATATATATATATATATATATATATATACATATATATATGCAGGAAATTGATAATGGTATAATTCTCATATAAATATATATTGAAGTTTTCACTTTGGACATCTTCTCCATTCTCTGGCACACCAAAAAAGAAACACATTTGTGGGGTGCCTGGGTGGCTCAGTTGGTTAAGCTTCCGACTTCAGCTCAGGTCATGATCTCACAGTTGGTGAGTTCCAGCCCCGTGTCGGGTTCTGTGCTGACAGCACAGAGCCTGGAGCCTGCTTTGGATTCTGTGTCTCCCTCTCTCTCTGCCCCTCCCCCACTCATGCTCTGTCTCTCTCTCAAAAATAAATAAACATTAAAAAAATTTTTTAAAAACCACATCTGAGATCCCATATTAAGTCTATGGGAAAACTATTCAGATTACACTTACATCATTTACATGTAGGTTTTCATTAATGCTACATATGTGAAAAGTGGCACAGGTATACCTGACAGTAAAGATAATTTAATAAGAATGACAAATAGTGCCCTAATCCATGGTATAAAAATTTATATTATTTAAAATGTTTAAAAGTATGACGTCCATTTATGATCAATACTTCTCCCATTACATTCTACTAGCATTAAGTAATATGAGTTTGGCTTTTTTGTCTTCTGAGTCATTCTGCTTTACTATCTCATCTTCCTTCGGCAGTCATTATTCTAATTGGTCATGGTGTTACAGAAAAAAAAAAACAAAAAACTCTTAGCTCATCTTGGTGCCCTAGATTTCCTTGGATTACACCAACTTTGTTTATTAGGTCACATAAGATCTAAGTCTAAATTAGATGGGTTTATCTTTGGTATTAATAGTGAGAGTGAAGATAAAATATGAATGATAACTTGACCATTAGATTATTCCATTAAAGTCGAAAGCTTTATAAACACAGCCAGTTCATATTTCTTCCATCCAGTCTGTCTGTTGCCATTAATCAGCATGGGAGATTTTGAGTTTTTAGATCATTGTTGTTTTAGGTTGATGCTTTCTTAATTTCATAGCCTCCATGTCTTGGAAACGCATGAAACCAAGATATTGAAAGTAAAAGACCACTGGACACAGAATTTCCATCAAGCAGAGAGCACTGATTTTCATATATTTTTATTTTGCTAATAATATAGATTCAGATTTTATGCTAACTTAAGGTGGAAAGCTTCACCAATAGCTCTCCTGGATCCTGGAGTTTTGTGTGTCGGAGATCTGGTGCTGAAAATTAAAGCTAACATTGATTGTTAAGTCCTGGTTCTTTACTATGCTAAGAGAGCTTTTGGTAAAAGAAACTGAAGTGGTAATTTTATTTACACCATGTTCATGCAGCAGTAATCTGTTCTATAATCTTCAAAGTTATGTTTGTTACTAGAATTCTTCCTGTAAACCCAAGTCTGATGTCCATTTGCCTACATTTTGGATGTTTTATCCACTTTGTGAGCATGCACAATTTAAGTTAAGCCTGTGTCATGAATTGAAACAAAATTCTGTGTAGGCTTAAACAATTCATAACAATTAGTCCTCCTTTCTCTGTCTCAGCAGATTCAAAATGTTTAAATATAGTATCCTGCATTGTGAAGGTATTTTTGTGTTTAAAATAGCAAACAGGGGTACCTGGGTGGCTCAGTCAATTGAGCATCGGACTCTTGGTTTTGGCTCAGGTCATGATCTCAAAACTTGTGAGTTTGAGCCCCACATTGGGCTTTGTACTGACAGTGTGGAGCCTGCTTGGGATTCTCTGTTTCCCTTTCTCTCTGCCCCTACCCTGCTTACTCTATCTCTCTGTCTCAAAAATAAATAAACATTAAAAATAAATAAATAGGATAGGAAACATTCTGAAGAAAGAAGTTAAAATAAATTTTATTGGAAACTCATGTTTTCACTACATTTTTGCCTTTCCATTTGATAATCAATGATAGGAGTATTGCTCACTTTTGTTGAACTCTAAGGTGTCTCAAGAAGTAAAATACTAGTACTGCTAAAAATCAAAATTTACTTTTATAGAATATCAAGGAAAAGTTTAAAATTCTAATTCATTTGGAAATGCATTTATTTTTAAAGATTTTTGAGCACCTACTCTATGAATGGTTACTTAGGTCCCAAGATGAGATTAAACAATAAATGACTCTTGTGTTGGTATCATGGAAATTATGATAGAATGGAGGTGACAAAGAATATGCACAGGAAAAGTAAAAGAATAATAGTCCATATTAACCATGAGAGTAATAAAGAATACCTCCATTAGGAATATTATAGACAGAAGAGGTCACAATGGGATGTAATGATGTGGAGATCTGTAGGAGCTGTACAGGTTTATGGTGAAAAAAAGGTTTAAGATGAACCTCTTGAAGAAGTGCTTTAAATTGGTTAGGAGAAATGAGACTAGGGGAAAAGAAGAACAATTAATAAGATGTTAGCTAAGAAGACAAAGTCAAGTAAAGGTGAAGGAGAAAGGAAATGAACAGATAAAGTTAGAGGTTAGCCTTGGGAAAAAAGATATGTATCTATTCCCTGTTAAGATGAGAAGGAGAAGATGGGCAAAAGTTTGGGATGTTTGAAACTTAAAAAAAAATGTTTACATCCTATACATTGATTGAATCATATGAAATTGCAGATATTAGACTATTTTTTGTCTCTCAAAATCAATAAACATTTAAAAGAAAAAAGTTCAAATAAACAACATTACATCACAAGGAACTAGAAAAAGAAGAAACTTAGCTGAAATTTAGTAGAGGAAGGAAATGACAAAGAAAAATCAGAAATAAACAAAATAGAGACCAGAATAAATAATAATATGACATTGAAAGTAATGACCAATTATTACAAAAAGATAAACAAATTTTGCAATGCTTTATGTTAACTAAGAAAAAAAAAAGACAAGATTCAAAAACCAAAATGTGGGGCGCCTGGGTGGCTCAGTCGGTTAAGCGTCTGACTTCGGCTCAGGTCATGATCTCACGGTCCGTGAGTTTGAGCCCCGCGTCGGGCTCTCTGCTGACAGCTCAGAGCCTGGAGCCTGTTTCCAATTCTGTGTCTCCCTCTCTCTCTGACCCTCCCCCGTTCATGCTCTGTCTCTGTCTCAAAAATAAATAAACATTAAAAAAAAAAACAAAAAAACAAAATGTGAAGTAGAAGAGAAAACAATACAATAAATTTTCTGTCCCCTTTTCTCTCTCTTCTTCTTTTGGACTCCTGTAATATGAATGTTATTATATTTGATGGAGTCATTATGTTCTTTAAGTCTATTCTCATGTTACATAATTCTTCTTTCTCCCTTTTGTTCAGCTTCATTACTTTGGATTATTTCATCTTCTAGGTCACAAATTCGTTCCTCTGCTTCTTCTAGACTTCTGTTCATTGCATTAAGCCTCTTTCCAATCTCATTTATTGCATTCTTCATCTTTGATTTTTTTAACTCTTTTATCTGCGTGGTACAAGTCTCCCTGATGTCTTCTATTCTTTTCTCAAGCCTATTGTGTATCTTTATGATCGTTGCTTTAAATTCTCCATCAGCTGTGTTATTTATGCCTGTTTCACTTAGATCTCTGGCTGTGGTCTTATCTTATTCTTTCATTTAGGATAAATTCCTCCATCTTGGCATTTTGTTTAAGCCTCTGCCTTCTTCTCTGTGTTAGAAAAGCCAGTTAATGTCTCTGGCTCTCAAAAGTAATGGACTTATGAAGAAGAAGTCATATAGTGCCCAGTACCCGGCACTTCAGGGACTATTTCTGGTGTGTGATGCATGTGCTCTTCTATGGTGTTTTGGCTGCTCTGTCCTTCTGGCCAGTCATCTGCAGAGGCTCTCATTGCCTACCGTGAGCAGTATTTGGTCCCTGGCCTGAATGCGGGAAGTTTTAACTAGGTGTGCTCTGGTCTGCTTGTGAAATAGACCTGATACCAACTCTACCTGAACTGAGGCCCTGCAGAACTGTTTGGTCAAGGAGACATGTCTGGGCAGAGGTTTGTGCTTGGTCTTCTGGAGGAAGGGCCCAACATGCTGGGACTGAGGCAAGCTTGGCTGAGAAGGGCAGTCCTACCATGACACAAGGGGGTTGGTCTTGATGTAAGCAAGTTATGCAGCCAGTGTCCATGCTGAATTGCTTCCCTGTGTGTCAATGCTGAGTGATGGGGGAGGGAAATGATGCCAGAAAGCTCCTTGGTTGCAAGAGAGGAGAGTCATCTTCTTAAAGGCTGCTTCTCAGGGAAGCATTCCTAGGGTAGCAAATCATCTTCTCTGTGTGTGCTCCAGACATTTTTCAGATTGCTGTCTATGCTGTCTGCCTCTGTGTTGTTGCCTGCCTTCTCTCCAGAGTAGCCCAGTGCCCTCCTGGCTCTATCCCAGCCAAGTCTGCTGACCTTTAAAACTCCAGGCTTTAGAGATATAGTGTGGGCAGGGGTTTGTGCTAGTTTCTGGGGCAAGGTCCTGTTGTGTTGAGACTGAGGCATGCTTGACTAAGAAGAACCATCTTGCCAGAGTGGAGGGTGGGGGTGGGGGAGGACTGGTCTAAGCAAGTGGGGCAGCCAGTGTCAGTGCTACACTGCCTCCCACCAGTGACTCTGTGTTTATGTTGGGGGATGGGGGAGGGAAATGGTGCTGGCCAGCTCCTTTGTTCCTGTAGAGTCAGAAAGTTGTCTTCTAGGGATGCTTTCTTCACTTTGTGCCCCAGGATTCCTTAGATTTCTGTTTCCACATCATCCACCCCCTGAGTTGTTTGTCTGCCTTCTCTTCAGGAGCAGGGTGGTGCTCTCTAGGGCCTATTCCAGCCAAGCCTGCTGACCTTCAAAACTCCAGACTTTACGTCCTGCTGGTTGCAAGAACTCACAAAATTCAGCCCCTGTCATTTTCCAAACCAATGACATTGGGGAAATGTTCTCCTTGTGCATTGCCCTTTGTGCTCCCCTCTCTATCACCATTCTTCCTGACCATGTCTCCCTCCCTCTGCAGCACCCAGGATCTAATTCTTTCTCCCCTAAGCAATGTCTAGGCACTTCCTACGTTCTTTGATGTGGCCTCTTCTGTCCCTCTGGTTGTGAAGTTTGTTCTGTCAGTCTTTGAGCTGATTTCTGGGATATTGAGGATGATTTGATAGTTATCTAGTTGTGTCATGGGACGAGATGAGCCCAGGGTCCTCCTATTCTGCCACCATCTTTGATCTCCCTGTTTTTCGTTTTATATTGCAAAGATTTTAGTCTGACAGAAGGTTTAAATCATTACTACATATTTTCTTTGTGAAAACATATGAAATATGCAAGCAAAGATTTGTTAGCACAAGTTTGTTTTAAGAAATCAGAGAATATCTTTTTTTTTAATGTCATGATTCTCACATCTTACTAGTTGGTTTATCATACAAGTGTAACAAATACAAGTCCTATGACTTACTGTGGACTCAGTGAATTTGAAGAGCTTTTAATGTGATTTTTATATATTACAAAGGCATATAATTAACTTCATATAATGTTTATTTCTTATAGGTTTGATGTTAATTTGACAAAAATAATTGGCATATGTAAAATATCATGTTAAATATTTAGGAAACTAACTTTAAAAAGGAGCATGGTGAATTTTCTCTTAGTAGCTGATACTTTTATCACCTTGGCAATGCTATTCTACAATATCAACTACCTTAAAAAAAAAAATAAACAGCAGCATTAGTTAAAATCCCAGAGCAAGATTAATCTAAGATTTCTAGATGAAAACAGAAAAAAAAAAGATATCAGTTTTATTTATTTACCTACTGTTGGTACTTATCTAAAGAAAACTATAATTTTTTGTGCCTTCTTTTTCATAGACTGACTTCATTAAAATGAAGTGCTGTTTGTCTTTTTTGAAACTCAACACTCTTTGAATGTCATAATATATTTAATAAACGTTTAAGTAACTTTGAAGTTTAAAACTTCTCTATTTCATATTATTGTTAAAATAATGAAATTTTCCACTTATAAAGTACATTTTCCTCCTTTATTCAAGGTTTTTGACATATATTACTTCAGTTTGCCCTACAACTGTCTATTTTTGTCAAAATGTTTCACGCAGATTTCATATATTAAAACAAGGTAAGTCATCACAACAAATATAAATTGTATCCTCACCAGGAGAGTAAGACACTGATATAAGAATAGGTTTATAAGAAAACTTACAGGAAATTCCTTTGTGTGCACTTATACTGCTAGTAGGAACCACAGTCCCTGGAATTGTGTGAATCATTAATTTTTCACAGTACAAGATGTCTTGTTTCGACCTTGAGTTTTGGATTGGACCCATTAGATGTGTAATTATATACAGAGACACTAATGTGGATTATTGAGGTTTGAGAAAATTTTCACATATTTTAAATCATAGAGTGCATGCCTTACAAAAAACAACTAGAGACATAATTTTCAAAATGAATAGCCAATTTTAATCTGTGTTTTTCTGCAGGGTAAAATTATTTTTTAATATTATAGTGAAAGCTTGTTAAAACTCTTTTATTTTAAATTTTGTTTTGTTTTTTTAAAAAATAGTGGGTTGACAGTGAATACAGTGTCTTGAAAAGGAGAGTTATCAGTGGGTTTGATGTTCTTCTGTGCACACCCTCGGCATATATAAGGGACCAAATGTATCATTTATAATGACACATGCAGTTTATGGATTTTTGTGACAGGTATAAATTCACCTTCAAATGAATGTCTAATGGACTTCCAAGTCACTTCTTAAGTAATATTCCTTTTATTATTCAAATTTACTTGTAATCATGTGATTTCCAGTCTTAACAAATCTTATGTTCCTCTGCTTTTCAAAGAAAATAACTAAAATTAGGTCAGTTCCTGAATTTGTTTCCTGGCTTCTACTAACTTTTACTTCTCTTTATTTCTTCTTCTCCTGTTTATCCTCCTTATCTTGTAGTGTTATTTTTTTAGGTGGTTTGTATGCATGCTATAAAGTTAGAATAACACTTAAGTCCAAAACCTCCATTCATTGTTGACAAGAGGCAAATGACTTGCTGGATGTCCCACTAATTAGTAACAGGACCAGACTGCTATTACTCCTAATTGTATTAAGTAACATTTATTATGTTCTTACTGAGGTCACTATCATGGAGCTGCTATCCCCAATGTCACTGTTAATATGCTCTAAAGAGGGCTTATATCCCTAATTTACATAGATGCAAAATCCTCCATAAAAAGTTATCCAGCCAAATTTAACAATACATTAAAGCACCGTATATCATGATCAGCTTATTCCACGGATGCAAGGATGGTTTAACATCTACAAATCAGTCAGGATGATGTACCACATTAACAATCTGAGGAATAAAAAATCATATTATCATCTCATTAGATGCAGAAACAGCATTTAACAAAACCAATATTCATTTATGATGAAAACTATCAATGAAGGGAGAAGGTGCCACAATAGTAAAGGACATATAGGACAAGCCCATAGCTACCATCACACTAGGTGAGAAGCTGAAAGTCTTTCCTCTAAGATCATGAATAAAACTCTTACCACTTTTATTCAACATAGTATTGGAAATCCTAGCTAAAGCAATTAAGCAAAACAAAATTAAATAAATAAATAAGTAAATACTCATCCAAATTTCCTGGAAAGGAAAAGGTAAAACTGTCAGTATGTGCAGATGATGTGATGATATATAGAGAAAAGTTATAGCTGTTACTTCAAGGAAACAGTATCTTAGTCTTTATAATATCTGCTGGTGTAACATCAAAATTAGACATTGAAATAAATAGCATATAATACTGTAATGATTGACCATTTATATATGTGTTTCATAAAATTCTGGACTAATTGTATTCTCCTGAGATCCTCATGAAAACTAGGGACATAGGTAAATAGGTAAATAGGCAGACAGACAGGTAGACAGATAGATAGATATTAAATCTAGCTTATACTTTCAGGGGAGTCACAGATCATTAGTCTCTAAGTAGCCATTATCATCATATGATCCTTGCTTCAAACATTTGAATATATCAATAACAGCTTAGACCTTGAGCATAGAGAAGTCACCTGAAGATAGTTATATTGTCTTGATACAAGGTCACCCTGATTGATTTACTCAACCACTTAAAGTTTTATGAATGAAATATGCTTATTTAAATCCTGACAAGTTGGTATCATATTTTTATATAGAATTAAACCACTTAGGATTTTAAAGAGGAACAATAATTTAGTAGTCTTGATACAATTAAGAATACTCTATTTTACTAGGACAGTCTTTATTGATATTATTAACTTAAACTAGGTAACCCTAGCATTTCCTAGTTTAACTTAATAACCTACTTTTATCCTCCCTTTCATGTCGTGGGCCTTAAGCATTGCTCCAGATTTTCTCTGCTGAGCTCACTGTTATTTTGGCTTTGAGGTTTAATGTGTCGGAGGTAACAATGAGGTACGCCATGTGTTGAGGTCTTTCAACCAATAAATGATAGTCCTCACACTGAGCTTGGAAGTGGTAGCAGTTTATATGAGGGCAGGGACAGAGACTGTCTATGTATACTCTCTGCCTGAATCAAAGTAAGATTGCACACAAAAGTAAAGATGATGATGGTTATTTTGTCCCTTGGTTCCCGAGACCATGTTTATCCTATTAAAGAAGACGCAGTATATATGTCAGTCATCCTCCCTTCTCTGTTAGGGATTCTAGCCCCTCACTTTTTGCTGCAGGTAAGAGCACTACTGAATAGACAAGTAGTACAGGACTGGAAGTTTTTCTCCAGCTTTCAGCTTCTGCCAAAGTCATAGGGAAGATTTGCTTTATCAGTTCTTTTTAAGAGAGATATTTTAAAGGGATCACCCATTTTATTTTAAATATCGAATATATTCCTTATGCAATGGCTGTGAAAAACTAATGAGTTACATACATAACACTATTGCTTTCTCAACAATCACCGAAGACAGTTGGATTTACAACCAGAAGACAATCACATTATACTGAACGACACTTGCAGACTTCATTTATTTCCCCCTCAAGCACTGCAGCTGGAATAGCTGCTAGGAAGCTATAAAAATATGCAAGAACATTTTAAACCTCCAGGAACACTCAGACTTCAAACTACTTTTTTCTTCTTACATAGCATGTTTAAATAATTAATTATTTCTTTTGTTTCTTTTTTGGTCTTCTGGTTTGGGAAACATTAAGGTAACTGGAAATGAAAGGGAAAAATCACAGAGGAATTTTTATGTGTGATTTTTCAATTTCCATAAGATCAACAACTTTGCTTTTGAGACTGCCCAAGTGAATTCTAACCGAGGTCAATGGTACACTTGTGTGTCATGAAAATTTCTTAGTACTCTTATCTGAAAGCCACAGGACAGCAGCTGAAGCCTATGTGAACAGCGATGCGAGGGATCCACAGGATTCTCAGTTTCTATTACCACCAGTGGATTTTTTTCAGGAGCATTTTTGAGAAATGGTCATAAGCCAGCATCAAATGGTTTGGAATGAATCTGTTTTGTTGGAAGAAAAGGTTTAATTAACTTTTGAGCTGCACAAATTAATCTGGACCTGAGCAAAGTCCTGAAAATTGATTAAATTGTGAGCATCTATTCAGAAAAGATTTGACCAGGAAGTAAATTTATTTCTTCAAGGTTAATGATCCTACAAGTTGATGGGTGGCTTAGATTAATGCACACTGGTTTCCAGTTTCAACTACTGCTTGGCAAAGCTGCCTTACCCTCCCCTGCTGCTTGTCATCTACCTGATCTTTCTGTCACTTTATTCTCTGGACCCACATTTTCTTACAGAGAACTTTCCATTGTTTTGTTTTGGGGGGAGGTGAGTAAGGCATGCCGTCAAGGCTTTGTTTATTTTAATTGCTTCATTTTTATCTAAGGATGAATCATCACCTGTTATGATTTAAAAATAAGGCAAAGAACGGCCTTACCCAGATTAATTTTTCCTTCTGAAAAATGTTAAATGACCATCAAACAGAATTGCATTTATCAGACAGTTTCATAAAATTCCACTTGATAGAATGATCTGTTTATTTTCCTGTAATGTGTTTTTTGTTTTTTTGGTTTTTTTAATTTTTTTTTTTTAACATTTATTTACTTTTGAGACAGAGAGAGACAGAGCATGAATGGGGGAGGGGCAGAGAGAGAGGGAGACACAGAATCAGAAGCAGGCTCCAGGCTCTGAGCCGTCAGCCCAGAGCCCGATGCGGGGCTCGAACTCACGGACCGTGAGATCGTGACCTGAGCTGAAGTCGGAGGCTTAACCGACTGAGCCACCCAGGCGCCCCATGTTTTTTTGTTTTTTAAGACAAAACATACATAACACACACACACACACACACACACACACACACGCACACACACACACACACACACACACAGTGAGCATCTGGAGACTCCCTTCTGTATCACAAGAGGACTCTCCTTTGAGTAATGCAAACTGGGGGGTCAGGTATTAACTGTAAGAAAATACTGAAGTGATTAGAGAAATTTTGTTTACAGAATGAGAAAAAAGATTCACTGTTTATTCTAAGAGGAGAGGAAATAGCAAAAAAAAAAAAAAAGTCTCATCATTGACTTAAGAGAATTTGAAGTATGATTCAAACTTGCTACTCTCATTTATAAAGTAATAAATTGTGGTCTTATGAGGGTCTCATCTACTATGTTCTCTAGTTTACATAAAGCAACAATGGATGATTTAAGGTGTTTCTGACTCCCCTTGTTTAATGTCAAGCATAATTTAGTGGACAATTATATGCAATACTTTTAATAGTTAATTTCCCATACCAAATTAGGTTTTAGCAAACTTTCTTTTATCTTTGTATAATTTTTCTTATAGAATAAACTATACTTTCCTTTTGTTTTCTTTTTTATATAAATCCGTAATTGTTTTTGAAGTAAATGTTACCATTCTACATAATTTATAAGTAAAATTTTCAGATTTTAATAGTTAAATTTGTTTCTTATAATAGAGGGAAACATACTCTTTGCAAAAACAAGTTAGCGAATACCTAAACAAGCAAGTTAGAGTTTACTAAAATAATTTTTCTTTAATTTTCTAAATTTAAAAGAATTAAAACAATTTTTCATGTGCTTTAACAATTTCTGGCTCTCAAAAAAAAATTAATTAATTAAATAAATAAATAAAATAAGGGGGCCTCAGTGGTTTAGTTGGTTGAGCATCCAAGTCTTGATTTGGGTTGAGGTCATGATCCCAGGATCATGGGATCAAGTCCCTGATGGGCTCCTTGCTGAGCATGAAGTCTGCTTAAGATTCTCTCCCTCTCTCTATCTCGCTCTCTCTGTCCCCCTCCCTCTGTCCCTCTTCCCTGCTTGTACTCTTTCTCTCTCTCTCTCTCTCTCTCTCTAAACATAGAATTTAAAAAATTAAAAAACAAAAACAAAAACAAAAACAATGCAGTAACTTCTGGCTCTCCTAGAAGAGTTTTAATACAGCAAATCCAAAAATACATTTGAAAAAAACACAAATAATGGCCTTATCAAATAGTGATGTTTATGCCTTTTAAAACAACTCAAAAAATTCTTCTGAATTAGTGAAAGAAAAAAATTATAACTTTGTTTTTCATAGGATAACTTTTCTTCTGTCAATAGTAGCTTGAGTCTCTGGCCCAAAGTATTGGATTAAATGCTATTTTGTATCCTAATTTTTATTCCAAGTATATGATTTGTGTCCCTTGTCAAATCCTGAACCTCAGGACATACTTCTTTGGATTTCCTGTTGCATTAACATAATGCTCAGCAGATAACAGATTCTTAAAAAATAACTGTGGATTTAGTTGAGGCTAGGACAGCACTAAGAAGCAGGGAGCAGGCCAAATGTGTAGCTGAGGTCTCATAGCTTTGGCCTCCAGAACTGCTTATTCGAAGTCAAAGAGATTGGAGAGATACCAGATAAGATGAAGGTGTCAGATACTAACAATGATTATTTTCAGAGAGTTTTTTTGTTGTTGTTTTGGGTTTTTTTTGCCCTGAAGTATTAGATGGTCAGCGTGGAAAATAAGCATTACAGAGAGAAGTACAAAGGGGGAAAAATGACATTCATCATCCTAAAACTCAAAAACAACCCGTATTAACATTAGCTTCATTTTCCCCCAGATTTTCATATAACATTACTCTAATAGTACCCTTTATTATTTGTTTCATGTTATAAGTTCTCTTTATATTCATAGTTTTTTTGTTTGTTGGTTTGTTTGGTTTTGGTTATATAGCAGTCCATTATATCTCTAGCATGGCTTCTTTAAGCATTCTTATACTGCCCAAAATGTTAGATTATTTCTAATTTGTAATATTATAAATAATGACTTAATGAGCACTTTTATGTGTAAATCTTTTCCAGACTTTTTATTTCCTTAAATTCCCAGAAATGAAATTACGGATCAAAATATATGAACTTTTAAAGACTGTTGACATATACTGCCAGGTCTTGGATTATTCACTGAGATCAAAGTTAAATGGGAAGGCGCTGTATTCTAGGAAACCACACTTAAAGGCCATTGTGCTCCTTATATGAACTATTATTAATTTTGATGAGCCATTTGCATTCCTCCTTTGTTACCTAAAACAGTATCTGTTGAGTTTTACCTAAAAGTGTCTTGATTGATCGACAGAGCAATTATAGTTTCTCCAGTGAAGGTTTGTAAAACCAGTATATTCACTGGAAATGAGACTTGTGCATTCATGCTTGGATTGTGTGTGACTTCTCAGATTTAGGATACTGATTGGGATAAAAGACCCCTTTCGTAAATGATAGTAGGCTTTTTTGTTTTTTTTGGTGCTATTTAAGTGAGGAATTTTAGTGTTTTATGTTTGTCAACAGCATGTGCAACTATATGAGTGAGTGGGATGAGGGATTAATAAGGAAATCTTGAAGCCAACCTATTTTTATGTGTTTTCCAGTTTATAGAATATCATTCTATTTTCATTTTATTCTTATAACAGTTTTTTTTTCAGCAGGCAAATTTTTGTTACCTAGAAATAAAATTTCTGTAATGCTTCAGTGATCATAAACCTTCAGGTTTAGAGGGAAGTATTTTTGATGATAAATTAGCCATTTTTCATAGCCAAGAATTTGATCACAACTATTAAATGCCATTAAATTAAATGGCATATAGTAATCTGCCATTATAATAATTAAAGAATACATATTTCACCAAGTTATATTTAAGTCTGTTCAATTCTATTATTTGTTTTTCTCTAGGTAAAATCAAAAATTAAAGTAAAATAATATAATACTCAGGATATTGTACTGGCTAATACCCTCAGATATATTCCCCCTTATCCACCTTTTCTGTATCTCAGGACATTCCCCAGTGTCCCATGCCCATTGGTGTTTCAGTCAAAGGCAGTGTTATGGACTGAATGTTTGTGTCTCCTCAAAATTTATAATTGAAGCCCTGACCCAAACGTAGCTAGGGTTGGAGATAGACCCTCAAAGGAGATGATCAAGGTTAAGTGAGGTCATAAGGGTGGGGCCTTGATGTGATAGGATTAGTGTCTTTTATAAGCAGGAGGCACTGGAGAGCTCTTTCTTGTTTTTTCTCCCTCTCTCCCTCTCTTTCTCTCTCATTCTCCATGCCTAGAGGAAAGGCCATGTGAGGACAGAGCAAGAAAGTGGTCATCTACCAGCCATCTACCAGTATCTCACCAGGAATACTGATCTTGGACTTCTGGACTCCAGAACTGTGAGAAAACTGGCTGCTGTGTAAGCCATCCAGTCTATGATGATTTGTTATGGCAGCCCGAGGGGACTTATACAGACAGGCACTGGCCAAAGATTAAAGGGCAGAAGACGGAAGAGAGAAGTCTGACTGGTTCTGCCCCTTTACTTCTGCATCTGTGGTGTCTCTAGCAGTGACTGCTTCACTGTAACTTGTTCCCTCACTCTGAGGTGCCAGTTCTGACTGAGATGTTTCTGCCATGGCTCTGGCTCCCTCCAGAGAGACAACATTACCTGCCACTGTCCCTCCTACCCTTGAGGTAGAAATGGCTTCCTTCCGTTACCTTACTCTTCTGTTTGTTCCTCAATGATTGAATCATCTGTGAAACAGTTTTTTACACTAAATCTTTCTGGAGGGAAGACCTAGAGGGTTTCAACTTTCTTGGATAGAGTTTGACTATTATAAGGACATTTTGCTTAATAAGGCTTATTCTATCAAAAATTAGAGTGAGTCTTTTAGGTAACAATTGTTAGAAATTCCTTGCAATCTATTCTGACTTAACACGTTGGCAATGCGAAATCTCTTTCCCACTTTCTACTAAAGTCTCTCTTTTGTTTTTTTCCTCATAACTCATATACATTAAGAAAGCAAAACAGCAGGTTTAAAGATTCTTCTTACTTTTTTGTTATAAATATCTGTCAGTTTAAATTTAAAAAATGATGGAACCCAAATGATCCATGCTAAAATTGACTACTGAAAGACTCAGAGAAATCATGAACTCAGACACTGATTTTGTCACTCTGATTGCTTCTTTAAGATCTCTGATGGTCCTTTAGATGATATATTAGGTGATGAGTTCTGATTCCCACAGATAATTGAGTCCTCTATCCCTAGGTTAAATTTTTTTCCCCCACAATTTAAATTGTGCCCAGAATATTCCCTGGATAGAATTTGATTGCAGATGTCTATTATATTTTGATGAACTCATATCAGTTCAGTCTTCCAAAGCATTTTCTATTAGAGTGAAGCTGACCTTGTAATATAGTATCATACATGCCACTGAAATGTCTCTCTTGTGTGATAGTAGCCAGTCACAACTGACTAGGAGCAGCTTTGATGGACATCCACTGGAAACTTGTATGAATATGGTCTTCACTTATGATTTCTTTCCACAGGACCTTGAGTTTTCTATAGCATATTTCAAGTAAGGGCTACAGGAAACATGATATAATATTTTAATTAAGACCTGACAGGTGTCTCATAGAGAAGATTTTCTATAGATTTCAATAATAAGTATAAAGTGTTTATTGCATACAATTCAATTTCATACTTCAATATTTATCAAAAACCTCTAAATACAGAGATGTGATGTGATGCACTTTCTTCTCAATTGCTCTGTATTTTCAGCCTTATTCTACTAAAACAAGTATTGTGTGATTAATATTACTCTACCAATAATTTAATTGAAACTGTAAAAATAATCTATAACCAGAGAAAATATGGTTTGACCTAAAATTATCAGCATTAATTAACAAATGCAGTGTTCCTTCCCTCTCCTTTCACATTTTCATCTAAACAGATAAGATTATTTTCTTACCTTATACTTGAGTTAGCAATGGCTTGGCCTCAGTAACCTCTCTCAACCAACCTATACTATTGTCACAAAGACCCACTTAGTTCAATTATCTGCTCAAATTTATAAATGTATAGAACCCTTTTCTTCTTCAGCTTTATTGTGCCTTTCATCTCTATTATCATTATCGAATAATTCTTAAAGAACTGCTGTCCTCAAGTGCATGACACTGGGTTGGAGACTACTAAGGTGTATTCAACTGCCTCTGTCCCTTTTTAGTAAGAGAAATTTTCCCAACTGTTAACTAGTATAGAAAGAGAAGGTGAGAGTTAAGTGTCAGATCCAAACCATGCGTTCTGATGTGTTCTACCACACCAGCATTTTTCTGTAATTCAAGTGTACTGTATGTTTTTGTTCTGAGCTAAAACCAAGCTTGGGAGAAAATTTCATTTTCTACATTATAAGTCTGCTGTGCAAGAAATGGGAAAGAATGTCCCCAGGCAGTGTTAGAATGCTGCTTTCCCTTCTTATTCCAATTAGAGTTCTGGCCCCAGGTGACTGGGTAGGTGCAGAAACATGTGACTTGTTTTTGATTGACAAACCCATGAAGCCAGCTGGATGGAGGGTTCCTGAGACTAAGTTGTGGATTCCTTTGCCTTTCAGGGCTGGTTTTAGAATAAGCCCTTGCCTCCCGACTAAACAAACACTTGAATTCTTCTTTATATTAGTCAGAATCAGACTTAGAGTTGGAGAGCACCTGAGAGACAATTTCCTGAAGGCCAACATCTCTGGTAAAGCTTCTATAACAGACACTGTTTCCATCTCTGGCTGACAAGTTTTTGTGAGGATTTTATAACTTTAGGTTTGCAATTTCAGCCCTTGCTGTTCTTTTCGGCAGAGTTCCCCTCCAACTGTGCTGTGGATCAGACAAAAAAACATATATAGCATATGAATGTGTTTATTTTAGCCTTAATAAGTGAAATACATCGCTATTACACAGCAGTAAGTCATTTTGAGGTGGATATAGTCTCCTTTTCTCTTGTAAGTATTATCATTCAAGCCATAATGGAACTGTATTCTTTCTTTCTAACTCATCCAGAATCCTACTTTAAGTGATTCCTTGACCAGGCTGCTAATTTCCGACACTGTCCTTTTTCACAGTCTGCTGCAGAACAAACTTGGCAGCCAAGACTTGTTTCTTGAATTTCAGGCAATTATATCGAAGTACTTACAAGAAGGCTTGGGTTGGATGCTCCATGGACAACTGAAACTTAACCTGTGAAAAACTGAAGCCATCATTTCCCCAAACCCCACTTTCCCCAAAACCACTTTCTACTCTGTGGTATTCCTTAGTTCTGTGAATATCATCCTACATACCCATTTGTCCAAAAAAGAAATCTGGAAATTGCTCCAGACTTTCTTATTTCCCCATATGTTCCATTTTGCCATCTCAGAGGCTATTGGCTTAGCTTAGGTCTTCAACATGTCTTGAAAGAAAAGTATGCCAAGATACACAGATATGTGTGTGTGTTCACATTGTAACATTATTTGTAATGCCCAGCAATAGAGGATTTGTTACAAAGATTTATGTGTGCGTAATATCCCATGCAATGGAATACACTGCAGCCATTCAAATATTAATATGTATATATTTACATGTAAAGTTTTATAGAAAAACATGTTTAGTATGATTCCATTTATAATTAAAAAACACATACACATGTATGTTTGAGTAAACCTATTTTTTTTTCCTCTTTGGAAGAATATAACCTAAAGCTGACAATATGGTTATATTGGGGAGAGGAATGAAGAGTTGGGTGAAGAAAAATTTTTGTTTCTTTTCTTTGTTTTATATGATGCTCGAATTTTCTTCTTACATGTAGTTCTTCCTTAACTTCTAAAATTCCAATTAACTCATTTATATTATGATAACTTAGAAGGATTAACAAGCAAGGGACAAAGTTTTAACTCAAGGAACATAACTATAGGAGTAAAACACTTTAAATGAAATGAACGAGATAGGACGGTGGCTGGCAAGTACCAACATCTTCTTAAAAGTACTGAAATTGCATGAAAGTGCTGGCCTCTTCTCTGGAGTCCTAGAGTGGGCCCTATCTAGGCTTTTCCAGAGTCTAGATTTGAGCCATCCTCTGGAGAAAAAAACAGAAAACACAGGTTAGAAATGCTCAAGTTTTGTGTTGATAATGTGTGGCTGAGTAATTCATAAACACTGGTTAAGGAAATCTCAAGGGAATGTGTGGTGATTACTTGGAGTGGCTTTCTGAGAGTAGTCAGACCCCTGAAGATATTTATTTGTATGTACTAAAGCCTTCAGAAGAACTCCTAAGAGAAGTATCTATCCACTTCCTTCGTACCTTGCCGTGAACACTGATCTGTTGCTAGGTACTGTCCTATGGGCTTTATATATGTTATGTTTTTAATCTGCATGACAACTTTTAAATTAAATATTAATATTCCTATTTTACAGATTAAAAAAATCTAAAGGTTAGGGAAGTTACATAACTCTCCGTGGTTAGATAATAAGTATCAGAGCCAGGATTTGAACCCAGGTGGTTTCGCTCCTGACAGCTTAACAACTAATGTCAGTGAAAGAAATGTCTGGGTTATGCACTTGGATGAATGCAGGGTCCAGGAAGCTAATATAAGTGAACACAAAGGACCAGGTGTAAGGTACCAAATAGAAAGTAGTAGGAACTGTGTGAACCAGAGAGCTGAGGGCAGATCCGGTGTTGTCAGATCTCCTAATTTTCTATGGGAAGTCAGAACCCAGAATGGTCACTTTATAGAGTTTACATGTTCCGGTCTTACTGCCCTACTTTGGGTTAGGGCTTGCTTTCTTGGGTATTTTGACACAGGATAGCCAAGTAGCTGGCTCTTTCCTAGGCGTAAACAAATGGCTACAGCCTGGGAATTTTCATGCCTCCTGAGCACCATATATTTGGTTGTCAGACTGAATGGCAATTCACCTGTGTTTTGTGAAGAGACAATTTGGACAACTTCCATAAAGCAGGTCAATAATTTTTTAATCGCAGTCTAAAATTTATGTTACTATAGAGTATGTGAGGAAAATGCCTGCTTGCCTGCTGGACTAGTGCTCAGAGAACAGACTTCCCTAATAAAGGTCTTCGGAGACAAATAATCTCATCTCCTTCTATCTTTTCCCAAACGTCTGAAACAGCGACTATGATGAGCAATATTACAAGGTTGCAGCTCAGGCTGACAATGGGACATGCTCTCTCCCTTCACTCTTAAAAAATAAAAAAAGTTATTAAGCGCTTATTGAACTAGACACTTCAACCACATTATCCCATTTAACTCTCACAAGAACCCTGTGAGTGCATACGATTTTACACTGTTAAAATGACAAAGCCAAGAGCCTGAATGGTAATTATGTGTTTTTTTAAAATCACCAAGGGGTCATACAAAAACTAGTTCTGTGTGACTCTAAATATCACTGCCTGAATTTTAGTTACCCTTTTTCTGCCTCCTAACTGATTTAATTTTCATTTGTATTGCACCAGCTCCCTGATGTATTTTCAGCTGTTTGCCACAATGGTATCACTGTCATTACTTGCACGCATGTACACCCATTCTCAATGACTGTGATCATGACCAGGGCAAAGTTTATGATTTCCCCCTGTTCTACACCCAGTAGAGGAGACAGAAACCCTGGAGTCATTGCTTGACACATCCATTTCTTTCCTCATCATATGTCTAATCCATCTTAAAGCACTATTGATTCTGCCTCCTAAATATTGTTCAACTACAAATAGTTCTTTCCATTTCAATGGCTACCATTCTAGACAAACCTATCAAATCTCACTTGCACCCCTGCACTAACCTCCTTTCCCCATGGCTTCTCTCAATGCCTCCAATCCATTCTTCACAGAGGGAGAGTCGTGGAGTTGCCTTCCAGCTAGAGAGATATTCCTAAACTGCTAACACTGATCAAACCAATCCACTGCATGGTAAACTCAAATCCTTACTCTATTTAAACATTTTGGCAGTGGTTTCCCATCACTTTATTTTTTATTTTTATCTCACATTATTTTGTTTTTAATCATTTGCAATGTTCTGAAGATCACATTTAAACATTTTTTAAAGGGGCACTTGAGGGGTTCAGTTGGTTAAGTGTGTGACAGGCTCAGGTCATGATCTCGCCGTCCGTGAGTTTGAGCCCCGCGTTGGGCTCCGTGCTGACAGATCAGAGCCTGGAGTCTGCTTCAGATTCTGTGTCTCCCTCTCTCTCTGCCCCTCCCCCGCTCGCATTCTCCCTCCCTCCCTCCCTCTCTCTCTCTCTCTCTCACTCAAAAATAAATAAACATTAAAACAATTTTTTAACATTTTTTAAAGACATGAAATAACGTAGTTGTTGTTTTGTTTTTTTACATACAACCACAACTATAAAGTAGAGGAGGTTGAGAAGATAAGGAAAAAATCTGCTTCTTACATAGGATGGGGCAATCTAATACACAACGCAATGTGAATCTATCCAAACAAGTTTGCTAAGAAACTGCCCTCGTGTTTCATGCCACAAATAAAACAATCTTCTCACTTACAAAAATCAAGACATCATTTGGTTAATAAAGCCTATTATTCCCCCAGTTTCACATTTGTCCTCATATAGAAACTGTAAATTCATGAGAAAAAGAAAATAACAAATTGTGTTATGGTATAAAAATCTTAGGAACAACAAATTACAAATATTCAGTTTTAAAAAAAAAAAAAACGTTTTCCTTCCCAGTATGTAAATATCCACTTAATAAAATAAACATAATATTCCAGGTATAGAAACACTAGTAATTTGCTTATGAAAGGGTGTACTTGGTGGTAACATTTTTGTCTTAAGTATAAAAGCACTGTACCAAAAGAATCAGGCCATTGTTCTTTAAAGTCTACTCCTTCCCCCGGTTTCCTTATCTCAGTAGAAACTCATCAATTTCTATAGAATTTTGGCTATAGGACCAGGCCACAGGAAACGTCTGAAATATCTAAAAGCTGTTTGGTTGTAGAAAAGTGTTTTCTTGAGACTTGGAGGCAGTTATTTATCACTTTGCACTTAAAAGAATTCCTCCATGAACTTCTTTCCTACAGCCTTTAGAAAAAAGCCCAGGATCTGGGCTCTGGGAAGAGGTTGCGTCTAACTGGAACACCTACCAGATGGGCATCCTTGCAGGCATTCTGCAGGTGGTACTGCTGAAGCTCCCTCAGCCTTGATCCTCTCCTTGGCCTCCAGCTTGAGCTGCTCCTTCAGGTGCTGCAGGACATTCACACTGGCCCTGGAAGACACAGCATTAGTGCTGGCTGAGGGCAGGCAATTTCCCATCACTTTGAAGACAATGAACAAAATCTTTAACCTGACTTAAAAGTCCTACCTCAACCAGCTCTAGTGTACCTCCCACTGCTTCCCATGCCATGTGACCCCTTTCTCTTGCTTCAAAGAGAGGCAAAACAAGTTAAATTTCCCCTGCTACAGGGCCTTTGCACACACTTCTTCCTAATAAACTCTCTCCCACCCACTTGCATGGTTATATCCTACTCTTTCTTTTGACCTCAGTTTCATTTTTATACTTTGGGAAAGCCTTTCCTAGCCCCCTTAACCTGATTTTCCTGCTGCCGAAAGTAATTTTCGCAGAAAAATACAGAAAGTTACAGAAAAGTTACAGAAAGTAATTTTCTACCTACTCAGATGATATAATCTCCTGGTAAACACTAAGCTTCATTTCATGGAGCCCTTAAAAATTTTTTTAATGTCTATTTATTTTTCAGAGAGAGAGAGAGACAGAGCACAAGCAGGGGAGGTGCAGAGAGAGAGAGAGGGAGACACAGAATCTGAAGCAGGCTCCAGGCCCTGAGCTGTCAGCACAGAGCCCCACACAGGGACTCAAACTCACAGACTGTGAGATCATGACCTGAGCCGAAGTCAGTTGCTCAACCAACTGAGCCACCCAGGTGCCCCTCATGGAGCCATTCTTGTACGCTATTGTATTCCCAACACCCATTTCAGTTCTTGGGAAAAGTAGTTGCTTGTTAAATGTTTGTTGAATCAAGTGGATAATTCAATGAATGTTTTTTTTCTTTATGCTATTCTCCTATAAATTACTAAAATGGTATTCCTTTATTACACTACTAAAAAGATCCATGAAGTTTGCTCCAACTATTTTAGTAAGCATTATCATCCTTCTTTGAATATCACACAAATTGTAAGTTCCATACTATTGGCATTTCCTTGTTCTTTCTATTTGTAAAGGAGATATGCCCCTTAAAATCAAGGGTCATACTGTACATATCTGTTGATTTACCTACTTTACTGCCTTCCTCCATCTTATGCTACATCTTGTACCACAAATAAAATACTGCTAGTTTAGATTTGGTATTAAATAAATATTATGTCAGGGTTTTTTAAAACTCATTAGAAAATTGGTAGAAAAAAAAAGTTTGAAAAAACAACTGTGGTAGATTAATATCAATCTCTTTGGAATTTTGTAGGAACCTGACTTTGGAAGTTTAGAAAGACTATGGCAAAACACAAAGATACATTGAAAAGACAAAAAGGCAGAAAAAATGTAACAGGCAAATGCCACCAGATGAATTAAAGACGGAAATATGAAAGTTGTATGGAATGGAACTTAAGGAAAAATTATTTGTAAATAAAAAGGAATAGTTTATATTGACTAAGATCCAATCCACCAAATACTTCTTGCAGCTGTGAATTTGCATATACTGAATAATAAAAGATCAACAAAATATAGTACAAACTGACAGAAATACAAGGAGAAATTAAATAATAATAATTTCAGGAGACTTTAACCTAAAAGTCCTAGAACTGGTTATACACACACACACATAGGAACATACACTCACATACAACATTCAAAGATATTCAAAGTAAGTAGAAATTAACCAGTAAGGGAGATTTCACATCATTTGCTAATGACTTTGCGGTATTTATAGAAGTTCTTCGTGTGCTAAGATCAACAGAAGTTTCAATAACTTCCTAAAAGTACATATTATTAAAGCTGCATTGTGTGGAAATAAAGTAAAATAACTAGATAGCATAGTGAAAGGTTATCAAATCATTTGAAAAATGCATGAATTAATTTCTGAATAAATCTTAAGTTATAGATGAAATCACAAAACTGAATATATGGAATATGTGATGATACTCTACTAATCACAAAAACATGATATTCAGAAGAAAATTTATTGTACATATAACAATTTTAAAATTAAAATAAATACATTTAAATATATAAGATGAAAAGAACATAAGAGAAAATAAATAAAACATAGGTAACCTCTATCTCCAAAGGCACTTGATGCCGATGGTTTTATGGTGAATTTTGTCCCAGTCTTCAAGCACCAGAAAACTTATTTATGCTGCTTTCAAACATTAAAAAAATATAGACACTCCCAAAAGTTGTTCTATGACTTTAGTATAATCCTAAAAAACTAATTCTAACGTTCAAATCTAAGAGAAAATATTCTAGAATTGCCAAGAATATTTGGGGAAAAATGAATTCTGACTTGCCCTAACACATATCAGAGTATAAGAAATAGTTATAGTAATTTAAGCAGTTTGGTATTTTTCTTTTTTTAAATAGGCAAATGGATTCATTTGGAAGAATATATTCTAATTATCATTTCAAATCCACTGTGGAAATAGTATAAGATTTGAATATCTTTGAAAAGATATTGGGCCATAAGAGACTCTTAACTATAGAGAAGAAAGAGGATTGCTGGAAGGGAGCGGGGTGGGGGAATGGGCTAAATGGGTGATGGTATTAAGGAGGCACTTGTGATGAGCACTGGGTGTCATATGTAGGTGATGAATCACTAAATTCTACACCTGAAACCAATTTTACCATATGTGTTAATTTCTAATTAAAATTTAAATAAAAACTTGAAATAAAAAAAAGAAAAAAAAGAAAAGATATTGGAATAATTTGGGGAGAGCATGTTAACATTCTACTTTACATCATGCCCAAAGAAATTCTGTAACGATGAAAGATCTAAATGTAAGAACGAAATATAAAATAATTTCAAAATGGAAGGCTTTCTAACTAACACAGTTAAAAAGGAAAGATAAATAGGTATGACTTTTCAGAAATATAAAATTTTTATATGGGGCAAGACACATAAGTAAGTGATATACTGAGAGAAAATATTTAACACATATATAAAATAACAAAAAATCATTACTACTAACAAAGCATCTATAAATCAGTAACAAAAGGTCAAACAAATAGAAGAGAGGTAAATTTGAGAAAGAAGTGTACAAGTGTCCTGAAAACACAATCTCTGCCATACTAGAAATACAAGTAATAAAAATTAAAATAGTGAGCTAATATTCTTTACCAAAAAGTTGATGAAAATTTAAAACATCTATAATATTCAGTACTAGCAAGGGTGTAGATAACAGGACATGCCTATACTTATGGTAGGTGTGTAATAGGTAAACAAAACAAAACAAAACAAAAAACAAAAACAAAAAAAAAACCTTTGGAAGATTTTAAATGTTCATACATTTCAGCCCAATTATTCCACTTTTAGCTATCTATGCACTAGAAATACTATAACGATGCATGTGGAAATACGTGCAAAGATGTCCACTGCAATGTCGTTTAAGTCACAAAAAAATTAGAAACAACCTGAGTGTCTATACAGTTAATAAGGTGCATCCAAAGGTGATAGTAGGAAGAGGAAACACAAAACTAAATCCTAGTACAACACTGGTGCTGACCACATAGAATGAATTAGTCAGAATGGACATGGGCCATAAACAATTAGCACAAGAACACTGCTGCATACTGGCTTGATTTCAGCCATGAGTACATCATTTTAGGCAGCTGCTTTTAAAATTGGGACATATTTGTAGGAATTACACTTGAAGGGCACCCATAATATACTACTTAAGGGAAATAGGAAGTTGCAGAATTGTCTCCAGATACTTAACACGATTTTATTTTTTACAAAAAATTAAAAGAAACAGAAAATCCACTGTTTATGTGGCAGAATGTGCTGCATATAATTTTCAAAATATTTTGAAATATTTAATAATATTTAATTCATCACATATTAATATTTGTTACTTATCAGTTATTTACCCTTCACTGTATTTTTCTATATGCTTTAACCCTTCCTCTAACCAGCTGCTCTCTTTTCCTTCTTGCCTCTCAAAAGGGATGACATAGTGGACAGAAGAGGAAAAAAGAAGTAGTTGAGTTTGAATTTCACATGTTTACTTTGTCAGAAAAAATGGAAATGACGCAGGCATGGAGAAGAGATTTGGAGGAAGGTACAGTAAGGTTAGAAGATGCCACCTTCATCACTTCCGTCATCAAAGAGAAAGGAGGAAGACAGCTGGGGGTAAACAATGAGATGTTGATAGAAGGGGGTTTGTGAGGAGGAGACTCCTAATCCCATCCTTCAGCCATCCTGGGGCAAAGCCAGCATAAGAGTAGGGCAGGGCAGTGACAGCCTGTGGGGGGATTTGAAGAACTGAAAGGAGGGTCCCTCTCCAGAGAGGTGGCTGTGTGGTGTGTCTGGGTAGACGGGTTTGAGTCAGCTTCACAAAGTCAGGACTTCCAGGGTGGTGCAGGAACCATGGTAGGATTCTTGTACATCCTGGGACATTCACAATTGTTATTGATGAAGTTTTGGGGTGATAGGAGGTTCGTGGGGTCCAGAGCTGACGGCCAAGAAACAATTCTTGATGACGTTTTTCGTGCAAAAAGGTGATTTTGTTAAAGCATGGGGACAGGACCCGTTGGCAGGAAGAGCTGCCCTGGGGTTGTGACAGGTAACTCATTACATACCCTCAGATCAGGAGGGAGTCAGGGATTGAGTAAGTCTCTAAGGAATTTTGGAAACAAGATTTCCAGGACCCTGAGGGGCTGGCTGTTGCTAGGGAAAATGCCAGTTGTTACCATTCAATAAAACCTCAGTCATGAGACCCTTCAGATGCATATCGGGGGCCATAGGCTTGGAGTATGATTGCCAACATATATCTTGGGGCAGATGAGATAAAAGAAGTAGATTTACAGGATCCTCGAAGTTGGGATAATGTTAAGCTAAGATTCCCTTTTGCCCCCAGCATAGTGTCATCCTTGAGGCAGCTGAGCTCCTAGAAGGAGTTCACTCTGCTGGTCTCAAAGACTTGTCATTGGGCTATAGGCAGTAAGGGAATTTAATTCTTCATTTGCCTTAGTTTCCCACATTACCATGGCAAGCACTTAAACCCCTTGCCTTTGTTCTTGGATAGCTAGGAATGTCCCAGGAATATCACACATATTCCACCTGGGGTGGGGTGGGGTGTGGTGTGCCAGCCTGTATTTTGCCCTCAGTTTGCCCTACGCTCCCTTATCATTATTAGTCCAAGGACAGCACAAACTTAATACCAGAAGTTACCTAACCTTCAGAGGCTCTGCAGGGAGGGACCTCGATGAGTCTACCACCCAGGAACCTGTTGGACAAGAGTCAAGAAACCTTGGCACTGTGTAATGTCACAACCATGTGCCCAACTCTGAGGAGGGAGGTGAGGTGTTCATCAAGGAGAAGAACTGATTCAACAGCATGGGAGCTCCTACAACATGCTAAGTGGTTGGGGCACCTGGGTGGCTCAGTTGGTTAGGTGACCGCCTTTGGCTCAGGTCATGATCTCACAGTTTGTGAGTTAGAGCCCCGAGTGGGGCTCTGTGCTGACAGCTTGGAGCCTACTTCAGATTCTGTGTCTCGCCTTCTCTCTACCCCTCCCCCCACACAGCTCATGCTCTGTGTCTCTCTGTCTCTCAGTAATAAATAAACGTTAAAAAATTAAAAAAAATAATAAAAAAAAACATGCTAAGTGGTTGTAGAAAAAGAAAAATTACATTTTCTGTATACTTGCATTTGTAGAGCGAAATTTGTACCTGCCCTTACCTGGATCTCTGTCTTGTCTCATTTTCTTTTATTTATTAGGTTTTTATTTTAATTCCAGTATAATTAACCTGTTGTGTAATATTAGTTTCAAGCATACAATATAGTGATTCAACACTTCCATACAACACCCAGTGTTCATCACAACAAGTGCGCTCCTTTTTAAAACAATTTTTCTGATGTTTATTTATTTGAGAGAGAGAGAGAGATAAAGAGAGAGAGCATGAGCAGAGAAGAGACAGAGAGAGACAGAGACACAAAACCCAAAGCAGGCTCTGGGCTCAGCTGTCAGCACAGGAGCTGTGAGATCATGACCTGAGCCACAGCCAAAGTCCGATACTTAACCCACTGAACCACTGAGTGCCCCACAACAATGGCACGACTTAATCCCCATCATCTATTTCACCCATCCCCCACCCACCTCCCTTCTGAGAACCATCAGTGTGTTTTCTATAGTTAAGAATCTGTTTCTTGATATGTCTCTTTATCCTTTATTCATTTCTTTTGTTGCTTACATTCCACATATGAGTGAAATCATATGGTATTTGTCTTTCTCTTCTCTCACTTTCTTTAAATCCAAAACCCTTATTGTTACCCCACCCCCCTGAGAATTTTTATGGAGCAGGTGGAGATTTTCACTCTTTTCCTTATAAATCTCTGTTATGATGAATTTTTTTACAATGGCACACACTTCTTCTGTAATTAAAAATAACAAAGAAAATAATAATTGACATACACTCCCATGCATCAAATAGTAGCCTAAAAGAAATATCAAATTGGTTATTCAAGGTTAAATGTTTCCAAAGTAAGCATCCCTTTAATTTTTGGCTGCAAAAATCATTCATATTGTCTGCATCTAAATTTAATTGACCAAATAAAATAGATGAAGACTTTTTGTTTAAAGATGACAGTGAAATGTGTTGGACCTGCTTCTTTTCATGCCCTACCACTGCTCAGCAATTGAAGCAACTATTAACTCGGCTTATGCCTATTAACGGCTGGATGCAGTCTTTCAGAATTTCCTTCCTAAGACAGCAGGGCAGAATCAATGGCAGTTTCAGCTCTCTTGAAGATTGATACAGGGTTGCAGTGCTTAGCAAAACCATGTGATCTTTTAATCAATCACTGAAATAAATCTATGCAACTGGTGTCGGGAACCAAAGTCATTTCACACTCACCTTCCCAATTCCCTAGAATCAAGGGAAATAGAATCCAAATTAGACTCACTGAGCCACACTACTGAGCCTCCACTCCCAAAGGGTTTTAATATTTGTCACTGTTCAGAAGACTTGTCTTGCAGTAAAAAACAAACAAACAAAAAACAATGGAGGCTGGCATATTTATCTGTAAATATGAAAGTGATGGAGCATCCCTTATGGTCCTGGCTCATAAATAGGCTAAGTCAGAATATTGTTGCATGAAACCATAATCCCCAATCACTGGCATGTAAACAGTAGCTACATCTTTTCATAGGATACTAGAAAGGTTTTGCAGAAATCTTATGATTCACTCTCCTGACTCATTTTATTAAATATAAAATTTAATAAAATATTTCTACACAGAAGATTCTTTTTTATTCTTAAATATCTTGAGGAAAGAAGTTTCTTTAAAAATATCATTTATAACCTCACCTTCTTTACTTATAGGAATTTCTTCCACATAAAAATCAACTCTTGATTTAATCTACATAATAAGAAAGATGAGTGAACCAGTGAGTCCAGAATGATAAATAACTTAAAAGTAATTTAACCTTGTCCTGAAGTATTGTGGGAGCATTACATAGTGAAGAACAATGTAATGTTATCTGAGTAATGTTTTTAAGAGCTTTTATTAGCTGACCCACCCCAAATTCAAGTGTGTGTCAAAGGAGTGGCCACATCCAGTGCTTCTCAAGTTCAGGACCAAAACGGCATCTTAAATCATCTTCCTGGCCTCTGTGTTTGAACGTTTACCCTCTCATTGAACACTTTGTCAGTTGCCTACAGTCTCACTGAGTACGCAGGTAGAGTAAGCAGCAGAAATGTACATTTCACTTGAACAGACATGGCTCTCAGCCAGGTATAAAACCTGGGCTGAAAGCATACGGGGGTCTTCATAGCACATCAGGGGAATGGGAAAGGAATAGGAAACAAGGGGCCAGAGTTGAGGAGCTAACTCCATGGCAATGTGGACTCCAAAATGAGGGGATCCAGGACTCCTCCAAATAGGTTAGGAGTATGGTTAACTTGAGTTTGAGCTTGGCTGTCGTGAGTACACAAAGCATGTACTGTAAATGTTGGGACAAAATAGTAGTAGTTTTGAAGCAGCATTATGCTTTATGGAATGAGGTGGTGGCATCACAATTCTAGATGGTCCTAGCAACTACTAGGAGCATATCCGGACAGAGTTCCAGTTCCCTGAGAGAGGAAAGGTGTGGCAGTGTAAAACGATCAGTCCAACTCTACCACACATGCCAAGACATTTAGACAGAAGCCATCTGTGTAGATTAGACAAATAAGTGGGCTTCAGAGGAAAGGCTGTGGTTCTTTGGACAAAGATTCTCATGTGTTGAGCATGCCAGATATTGTAAGATCAATAAGATTCCATCAGCTGGTCCCCAGGAAGCCCCTATCATATTCTCTAATCAGCTCAGAAACTGGGCAGAAATGAGTCTGGTTAAGGTCTGAAGATTCAGCAGAGCTGAGGAAGTCATGAGCACCAGTTGTCTATGTTAGTTAGACATTTGGGACCCTCTCCCACCAAACTACTGTGCTACCAGGTGCCCCAGAGATATATGACATAGATAAACCACAAGATTCCTTCTAGGAAGCATTTTTCTCTCTGATCAGAGTTTAAGACAAAATAATATGTTATTTTTAAGTCTAAGTTTAAAGATGATTTATTGTCATTTCAAAGCATATGCTATTTTGTGTTTTATAAATGGAAACCAGGTGAAATGTATCCTTTGAAAGACATTCTCTGGGGCTATGTTTAATCAAACTCTAACACCCAGATGATGGCATTCCTGGCAGATTTTCAAAATAAAGGCCACTCTGAGGACAGAGCATGTAATTATATTATAGCAAGGGGTATTTAAGCAAGATCCTAAGATGAGAATGCCAAATACAGTGACTTTGGAATACAGGACTGTGAGGTCACATGACTGTATGAAATTAGGTCAGGATATTTTTAACAGTAAGTTGTGTTTAGTTTAAGAGTGGTGTCACCTGGGAAATAGACAACTTGCGTCTTATGATTTCACAAATTTTCTCCTTTTATTTTAAAACATTAAACCATTAAGAAGACATTTTACCAACTTTAAGTGAATAACATTTTCTTTAAAAAAAATTTTTTTAATGTTTATTATTTTTGAGAGAGAGAGATAGAGACAGACAGAGAGCAAGCAGAGGAGGGGCAGAGAGAGAAGGAGACACAGAATCCGAAGCAGGCTACAGGCTTTGACCTGTCAGCACAGAGCCCAACTAGGGGCTTGAACTCAGAAGCCGTGAGATCATGACCTGAAGTGAAGTCAAATACTTAACCCACTGAACCATGCAGGGGCCCCCCGTCCCCAAGAGACTGATTTTTTTTTTTTTTAATTTTTAATTTTTTTAAATGTTTATTTTTGAGAAAGAGAGACAGAGTGCAAGTGAGGGAGGGGCAGAGAGAAAGGGAAACACAGAATCCAAAGCAGGCTCCAGGTTCTGAGCTGATGGCACAAAGCCTGATGCGGGACTCAAACTCACAGACCGCAAGATCATGACCTGAGCCAAAGTCGGATGCTTAACCGACTGAGCCACCCAGGCACCCCCAACAGGGCTCATTCTGATTCAGGATGTATGAGTGGTCTCCTTCTCAGTGAAACTTACTACATCCTCTCTTTCCAATGGGATGAACAGAATCAATCTGCTTTCAGAAAGGTTGTCTTCGTGTCTCCAGTGTGTGTGTGTCTACTAGGAATGTCTCTCCCATCTGGAAAGATCTAGCCTAAAACATTACTCTTGTTGGAAAACTAATTAAATTTTTTTTTTCTTAGGAGGTAGACTGTGGTATCGTGGAAAGGTACTTTGAAATTTTGACAGCACACTGGCAAAAACTTCCTACCCTTCACATCAGGGACTGTGTTCTTTGCAGGGCTATGCAGATTCGGAAACACAATGCTATAATTACAGGCCTGGATTCTGTGTGTGTTCTCAAGCCTTGAGACATCAAGGTATTAAGTTTTCTTTCCCAGAATAAATGCAATGTTTCTTATATCTGATTATTTAGTGTGACAGAGACCACATCTTATGCTGCATTAGAAAGAATGATTTATCCATTAACACCTTTTTAGCTATATAGTAAGGAAACAAAATCCTGTTAAATCCGTGAGTCCATACCTCAGGGATCCTTTTGTTTTGGATAAATATGTGCCCCAAGCTAGCTTAATTTTCCTTTAGAGGCAGGGAGCTTAATGTAAGAACTAGCTTTTAAACTTGGAGAAAGCTGACAGGCTATGTCTGCACCTCCCTCAGTAAAATAATTTCAAAGTCATTTTGAGTGTAACTTCTGGACAAACCAATTAAGAGTGGTGCCTTAAAGAGTGAGATCAGAAACTTAACAATATTTATGGCCAAGATGTAATAGAAGATGATTTTAGCACAACGGGCAAGTTGTAAGAAAAGGCAGGCATCCGAGTGAGAAAAGAGGACTCAGCCTTCTGATTTGTACTCCAGGTCTTGCTACTTCTGCCAAAACCCTGTAACTCCAAAGTCCCTGATCAGGCTGCTGCTCTTTCTGGCCAGACAGCAAAGCCTCCCGCCAGGTGCCTGCAGTCTTCTATCCAAAAGAGAAGAGTCAAGAATAATGAAAGCACAGGACTAGGAGGCACCTCAAACATCTAGTCTATTTCTTGAATCTCCTTTGTAACATCCCTCCTGAATGGGCATCCAAAAATGGAATTTATTCTCTCCAAAGGCAGTTCACTTTACATTTGCAAGGCTCCAGCTATTAGAAAAATCTTGCTGGTTAAGAGTTGACCTCTCTCTGTGTGTGGCTTCCTCTGCTCACTGTTGCCAATTTTCCTACTTGGGCATATACTAAACACATATAATTCCTCCTGTTTATGTCAGTTACTCAGATATTGGAGCACAGCTATTCTGTTATTCCTGAGGCTCCCCCCTCCTTTTCTTCAATGGTAAACACTGCTACCTACTCCTTTGGCCGTTTTTCATTTAACATGGTTTTAGAACCCTTGCCAGTATAGTTGCTTTCTTTGAATACATTTAGTTTGTTTACAACTTAAAAAAAATGATATTAAGACAGAACCACTGTAAGATTGGAATAATCAAGAAACAGAATAGAGCTGGCCTCATACCTGCCCCTACTTCCATCAATGCAGGCTAAGTTCAATTTTTTTTCTTTTCTTTTTTGGTTATCTCAATATTCCATTGACTTGTCTAGCACTTCTTTTTGAAAAACAGCTTACATCTTTTGTATTTGTGATCTGTATTTTCCCCATTCTATGCGTGCACAGCTGTTTTAGACCCAAGACAGGACGTTGTATTTTCCCAGGTTAAATTTTATCTTGTTAAAGTCAGATCATTGCTCAAGTCTCTCAGAATCCTTTAGTTTCCAGGTTTAGTCAGTCAATATATGTTCCCTCTGCTCTTCAGTTTTCTCACAAATGAGAAGAGAAACTACCTCATAAGATGGTTGTAAAGACTGTGTGATCCAATACATGAAAAGTGCTTAGAAGGGGGACAAATAGTAATAAGGACTCCATAAAGTAAATTATAATTTTGTAAGCTAGTCTAGTGTACAAAAGTGTCTCATAACTTTAAATGACATTTGTTGACATCAAGCAAATGAGCCCTGTTTTAGAATAAAATAATTTAGTCACAACTATATTGTAAGCAGAGTTTCAACAAAAAATTGTTTAAGCAACATAAATGAACACTAGAGGCCTTGGTGGTTATAGAATTCAGGGAGAAAATCGTTTTTTAAAATCTCTATTCATTTCCAAGTCAGAGGGCTATATAATTGGACAAGTTGAGGCTCATTTGAATTGCCTCCTAAACCCACATTCCCACCTCCTAGAACCATCTGCTACTAGCAAACTCTAAATCTACCAGAATGATAAATTGCTTTGCATCTCCTCTATGTGAAATCATTACTCAAAGCTGTAGGGGTGGATACAAGTTTTCAATGACACAGCACCGTGTGTGAAAAAGTTGAAACTTGCCCCACTGTCAATCTGACACCAGAAGAATTAGCAGGATAACGTTCAGGAGGTGCTCTTGGTTTGTGATGTCTCAGATCCGGGTTCACCTCTTAGCGCGAGAACATTTCAGCTATGTGACCTTGGAATAGCTACCAACCCTCAGTCCCTCCATTTTCACATTTGTGGGAGTGGGACATTACTTCTAAAGATGTAAGGAGTTTGAAGTAACGTGTACAGTGCCAACTATGGTTAACATTAGCAGCTATTAGTCATTGCTATGAATGGATGATGATGACGACAGTAATCAACAAGAACCTTTTTGATGCCTACCAAGTTTCTATGAACAGAACTTGAAAATCCGCTATGTCAATAATACGATACAACTAGAAGACAATAGGAAGAAGAGAAGAGAGAAAATAGGACTATATTATACTGTGATTAAGTGCTTTGGAATCAGTATGGAAACAAAATTCTCTTAAAATAATAACTTTTCATTTCTCAATTGAAAACATAGGATAGAAGAAAGTCAGATAGTCTTATAGAATGGCCTAATATTATGGCATAAAATTTCATTGAAACATGGAAATATAAAAAATTTATAACTTCATTCAACCTTTCTTTTTTTACCTCTCTCTCTCTCTCTCTTTTTAATGTTTATTCATTTTTGAGAGAGGGAGAAATGCAAGTGGGGAGGGGCAGAGAGAGAGGGAGAGAGAGAATTCCAAGCAGGCTCTGAGCTGACAGCATGGAGCCTGATGTGGGGCTCAAACTCACAAACTGTGAGATCATGACCTGAGCCAAAGTCAGATGCTCAACTGAGCCACCTAGGCATCCCTCATTCAACTTTTCCTAAGCTACTGATACCTGACAGGTAACCCACGCTCTAAAAAGACAGTGCCCTTGGTGGTCATAAAACCTTTCTTATAGTACTTCTCCAATGTCTAAGCACTCTTTCTGAATCCCTTGAATTATAATTGAAAATATTTTTATCTCAAAAATCATCAAATCGTGGAACATTATTAATATTTTCTTTGTCTACACAACACATTAAGCATGAAATGAAACTCCATATCAAAGAGTGAAGTTTCCACCTTTGAATAGCTTTTCCTTATCTCAATAGTCAGTAAAGTCTTTGCTTTGTAGAATGGGGAATTAGAATACATTTAACAAATGCAAAGAATTCAGCAAAATTTAATCTCTGTATTATAATATTTGAGGTGTGCAATCTCATACAAAGGTAAATATGGGTTTAATTTTGAAGTAGATGTTTATCCCAAAGCCAAAGGAATATTTTAGTAAATTCTCCTTTAAAATGGAGAATACAGAGGCCCTGGGTGGCTCAGTAGGTTAAGGGACTGACTCTTGATTTCAGCTCAGGTCATGATCTCATGGTCATGAAATCAAGCCCTGCATAGGGCTCCACACTGGGCATGGAGACTTCTTGGGATTCTCTCTCTCCTTCTCCCTCTCCCTATTCCTCTCCTCACTCCCCTACTTCTCTCCTTATCTCTCTCAAAAATAAGTAAAAATAAAAATAAAATAAAATGAAGAATACATTTCAATTGTAAATTTTCAAATTTTCAATATTGCTATTTGGTTCTTTATATATTATTATTTTAAAATGATGTATCTTATATTTACCACGGTTAATTGCCTTGACATCCCTAAAAGTTTCTACTTATAAATCTTCTTAATGTTAGAGAACTTTAATAAAAGAACATTAAAAAAATTATTATTCACTGAGAGGATATAAAAAACTTAGATATTTCATTCTTTTAAAATAAAATCCAAGCAGGCCTTGATATAGATCTCAATTCAAGTAAATCAGGGTAGTACATGTTTTACTGTGTCAGAGTGAGAACAAGATTTTGTAGACCACTGTGTAATGAAGTATGCCCCCAATGGTCAAATGTTAAGGTGTAAAAAGATTACACACCAAATACCAACTCCCAGAAATTATAACCCAAAGTGGGATCAGAAAGCTGGGCCAGCTCTCTGGGTTAGGATGATTTCAGATAAGGGACAATTTAGAAACAGAATAAAGAAGGATTCAAAGAAAGGCAATAAAAATATCACATGTACTTACAGAGAAACAGCATTTCCAAGGAAGATGGGTCATGAGAGAGAGTCCATCAAAGTGAGTTTGTCAGATCAACTTGGAAACGCTAAATATTTTATCTATCCCATAGAGAGCGAGAAAGTTTAGAAGAGAAGTCCTGCAGCAAATAAATCTGGTTCATTTTGCTTAATAATTGATCATATTAAAGATTTTCTTAACATAAAATTTACCATCTCAAGGACATTTTTCTGCCCGGCCAGACCTAGGGTGGGCAAATGATTTTATTTTCATAGACAAATGGAGATGTCTGACGACTGGCTGAAATTCCTATCACTGGGTACCAGGTGGTGGCAATGCCTGCCCCAGAAATCCAGGCTACTACCCAGGGCTTGTGGAACATCAGCACAGACACAGAATCATGAAAGAAATGTAAAAAGGCTTCTGAGTCTTGCTGAAAGACAGTTGATAGAATAAATGGTTTTTAAAAGAATACTAAGTTAAGAGTCAGGAGCTGTAGGTCTAATTACTTGACTCTACCAGTGTCTAGCTGGTGTTGTTCCTTTGAACTAGGTGAGAATCATTTTAGGATGTCCAGCAGCCCTGTTGCTTCTTCTGATAACAGACAGAATCTCTTCTGTGAGGACTCATGGGCTTGTGGTTGAATAGAACTGACCCTTCTTCCCTGTGTTCTCTCCCTCTCACCACAGGAATGGCAGTGACCAAGGACACCCTGCTTCCTCCAACCACCCCAGTCACAGAGATTTGTTCAGGGATAAACACATGGTCCAAACTGGGCTAGAGTTCGCCCAGGAAGACAGTTTCTTTCTGCTACAGTCATTAGACAGGTAAGATGTGAGTGTGGGCTTGGAGGGGGGGGGTCTTTTTTTATTCCCCTTCTCTCTCTAGGTGGAAGAGCTTTGCTGAAAGAAGGAGATTGTGGAAGAATCAGAATGGCATGATACATCAGCTTCTTGTGCAGCTGAAGTAGCTGTACCCTTGGTCTTGCAAGTCCCCTGAGTCAGGAAGTTCAGCATCTTAACTTAACCTTCGCTTGAATAGGGTTTATGATGATGGCAACTCAAAGAGTCTCAATTAACGTAGTGCATTCTGGGTTGAACGTTTTGTAAATTTAGAAGATATTTATGTTACTCAGAACAAGGATACATTCTTTTCTTAGCTCATTTATGAAATGTCAGGCAGGGAATTTCACACTTGATCCTTTTTGTTAATTATTCAGGCCTTGAAAATTCATGGTGGGGGAAATGAATAAAACATGTATTCCCAAGCTGAATTTGTAGAAAAATATAGGTAGCCTCAAGAAATTCATTTGGAGCTCTTTCTTTAGGCCTTCCATATTCATGCTTATCTTGAGCTTGAATATATAATGTACAGTGAACCTTATGTATGCTACCTGAAGGCATGGGAAAAAGTCAAATTAAGTTGTTTGAGTAGTCCAGGCCTTCACATTAATTATAGAGAATAGAGAGTACTTCATCTGTAAGGGGAAAAGTCACAAGTATGTGTATCTCATATGTAACTGGATCTCCATAGACACAAATCAAGCAGAAGACAGGATGGGATCACAGAAGGCCTCTTTAAATTCCATGATACTTTGCACTCACCTTCCAAGGTCTAAGTTAGTAGCTAGTGCAGAGTCATGCCTATACTAGATACTAAATAATAAATATTTATTGATGATAAAGATAAGAAGATCAGGCAAGGCCTCTTTGACCTTTGGATATAAGAAAATTGAGCTAGCTATATATAACAGGATGCTTGCAATAGTGCGAGACTCTGCAGAGGAGAGAGAAATGGAGGAGGAATTAACAATTTTTCACATTCCTCTTTCATTGCCTAGCTCTTTCACCTGGTAGTCTTTGATCCTTTCTTAAGTCTTCTAAATGTACAATTTCCTAGTTGCCATTTTGAGAATTCAGAATCGCCTGTAAATTTCTAGAGACTTAATAGGTTCTTCTTGTTTTCATTGATCTTCTTCAAATTTAGGGTCCTTTCTCATTTCTCTTAACTTAGCATTTAAAGATTTTTAAGCTTGTGCAATATATAATCTTTGACTTTTCTGTCCCTTGGGGTTTTAGTTTTCTTTTTTTCTTTCCAGTTCTTAGATGAAGATTGAAACATATATGTCAAGATAGAGATGTATTGTAAGACTCTAGGCACCTTGCATAAATCTTATTCACTCAACATTTTGGGACTATTGCAACTTTTCTATGCGTCATTTTATTGCAAACAGATAGTATAAAACAGCTGGAGAATATGTGATGCTTACTCATAGTCTGCAGTAGAATGGCTATGTTTCATCAGTACAAAATATGGGAGACGGAGTATGTGAGTAAGTGCACGTGCACCTGCCTTAATCAATACTATTTAGAATATGAACTACATGATCCTGCTCAATTTATAGGAAAATAAATACAGCAAAAGAGACACTCTGTATCCCAGAGGGATTCTTTTCCCAAAGTAATCAGACATGTGGAGTCTTGGTCTGATAAAAATCAATGACTCTTTCAGGGCAGTATATCTTTAGATGTGGGTGAGGGATGGAGTATATAATGAAAGAGGAATTGGTGAGGGCAGAAGGCAAATATGAAAAAAAATCTGATGAGAAAAACTAACATTTTCTCCTTGTAATAAACTGCCAACATGGAGGCTATAGTGTAATTATGTATGTATATTCATATCACTCTGAATTCCAGAAATAGTAAATAGGAGCAATTTCTTTATTATTTGACTCTTTGGGGTAGTTCACATGCCTTCCCTCCTGTGTGTTTATCTGTGCCTGTGTTTTATGGCTCAAATGAGTAGGAATCATCTCATTGTCTCAGTAATAACTTGTAATGTACCATGTATACATGAGTGCTTGACAAACACTATCTGTTTGACTGGTGAGTTTGGAAAATATTACCGTATAATGGAAACTAGTTTTACAATGGGAGCAGGGCAGAGTTTTGTTCCAGCATTATCACAGATAGCTTGACCTTTAATGTATTGATCACTTTGTGCCTGCATTTACCCACTCAAAAAATATTTCAGCAAGCCAACTCCTACGTATATCTAGGGATGGAAACGCCCTTCAAAAAATAATAAATAGATCAATGAGTATATGCTTTTTTTTATTCTCATTGAGTATATATTATTTAGGTTAGAAGCAAGCCACTGTTGGTAAGCTTACTGAGAAGTATTTAAAAGTGCATCTAGTTATCTTTGTAACAGTCCTTGTAGAAGCTCCCTCTGAAATCTTTTGACTTCTTCAAATATAAGTAGTAAATTTAGACTATTCTATTATGATCACCATAAATGATACATGACTTGCTAATAATATTACCTACTTTAGTTTTTCCTAAACTGTACTTTCCAAGAATTTTTAAACCTAAGCTGATGCTATAAATTTGATCCTAGACTTTGAAACATTTTAAGCACCTAAAGCAATACAAAAATATTTGGAAAGGAAGACTGTGAGATTGGCCATGGAAGCAATTAACCATTGAGCATTTAAATTCAGAGATTAGGAAACAATTACTCTTGTTGGAACTGACTTTAAAACATATCCCATTTGAGCTATTGTGCACATATCTAAATGGGATTTGGCAGGTGGATAAAAGATTTGTTGATTCCTGTTTTGGGGATTGCTGTAGACTTGCAGCTTCAACAGGCTTTCAAACTAGGTTTGAGTCTTACAGAACAAACTGAACCCTGGAATCCTTTCCTGGCATTGCACCCCCCCCCCATGACAATTATAATAAGCCAAGGCTAACGAAGGCTCTAAACTGCATGTGGAACAGCTGCTGTGTGCTGTCACGGAGGCTCAGAGGGGAAAAATGCTTTGGGGGAGAAAAATTGGCTGTTGATTTGTCTTCAAACACCCAAGAAGTTTCTGTAAACAACAGCACGTATTATCCTGAATGTGCACAATCTAGACAAATCGCTTGCCAGTTGTTTCCTGTTTTTGTTCGATGGGCTTGCTTTCATTGTGCCATCCAGTGAGAATATAGAGATCCCGAATATTTAAGGCACTGGTGAGATGACGTGTGCTCTGTCAGTTTATAAACTGCTGTCTACCCAGGCCTGGTTGGGTGTCTGAAATTTTGCTTTGATTATTGCAAGTAACACATTATGAGTCAAAGAGTACTTGACTCTGGGCAATAACATTTCTATGCAAAGGACCAAGATTGCAAAGATAAAATACATTTCTAAGGTACCTCATAAAGAGATGTATGGAACATCTTAATGGACAAGGAAATGTTAAACAAGCTAATTCAATAGAACCATAGAATTGGAATGTCCTTTTAGAATTCATCTTTTTCATTTCAGGGATGAGGATACTCAGCTACTCAGAGACTGGAACAAAGCTTTCCTGCATCATAGTCCAGTGTGTCTTTCCCTTTCCACTCAAAATTAGTGCAGGAAGACACAGTCACAGGACTGACTCTGGATCCAAGGAGAAGTTAGGATGGCTCAGAAATCAATAATCAAGCACAAGACCTAAGACAGGTGGATGACCTTTATATTTTGACTTCCCTCAAACACCCTTAAGGTGTCCAGAACTCAAGTTCTTAATACATTTTCAGAGAGAGTGGCAAGGTCTATATTAAAATCCTAAGAAAAATAACATGTATCAACAATTGGCTAAGCCCCTTAGGTGGAGGGCACTCAGCCTCAGTGGCATCAGTGGTTGTCTTCACAGCCTGAGAGGGGTTACCACCCTGCTAATCTACTTGCTGAGTCTCACAAAAACCTCTCTCTGCTCCTGCTGTATTTCCAGAAGGGTTTCAGGAAATATAAGATACCTCCCCATGGACTGTGTCCGAAGCAGCAAGCTTTTACAGAAAGCCGTCTCTCTCTCTCAGGACTTCCCACTAATTACCGACCAAATGGTGGACCTAAGTGTGGGATGATATAATCTGCCTGTTTGCATCTTTCTGTCTCAATTCCCAATCTCTTAAAGCAGAAACTGTTTTCTCAGGCAAAACAGATAGTGACTTTTAAAACTCACTTGCCTTTACAGCATGCCTGTGGGAGAGGATAGATGCTCCATACACTCTGGGCAGGATTAAAAAGTTTCGTTTAATGTATTTGTAGAATCAGAGAGAGACGGAGCCAAAGGCAGGGTGAGACAGGGAGTGGTGTGGGACAAAAGAAAGTGGTTGCCGTGTGGCCATCAGGGAATAGGGAGTGTAAAAAGCTTCTTGCACACATCACCTCATCTATAAAAACCAGAACCACTTGGCATCTCTCGAAGTAACAAATGGATCTAAGGGCTGTGGAGAAGAGTTGTTGGCAGGAAATGGTCCCCAGGGCTATGATATTTTCAGACTATGTGCATTTCCCTATAAATGCATAGATCATGGATTACATAGCTCTGTTCACATATCTTTTTTTACCTAAGGACTAAATGTTGCACGTTCTGGTTTGTCTGACAATCACAATTTCTGGGAGCAAGAGAATAAATTTGGATAGTTGAGGTAAGGAGAAACTAAATTTTCTTTTGCAGGGAGGAGGAAAGAGGTGTAAAGCAGTATTAAGAGGAACAAGTATGAAGGGAATTGTATTGCTAGGGGAGATGGTAGGAACATAATAGCTTGGGCAGGCCCCTTTTTCAATTTTCGGGACTTGGGCTTTCAATGGAAATGTCTGTTCTATACAAACAAGCGAAAATGGACCCGTAGGTGTGAAACCTTTCTGTCTGAAACTCGCTAGAAGCATGCTCCTTGCACAGCAGAACACGTAGCAGGATTCCTAAAAACTCTGGCTGATTAGTTTTTGATTCCAAATCGATTTCCACCAGAGCACTGAATTCACTGATGGGCTAATAAATTTGTAGGAATACGGAACCCTCAGCAGATGTGGCAGCCACGAAAGAAACCCGAGTTTAATTTTAAACGTCTGGTTTGTCCCAGCGTGAATGGGTTGCTGTGTTTTGTTTCTCTCTTTGAAACATGGAGGCAGCAGATTAACTTGGTGCCACAGAAACTGTCTACTAAAATAAAAAGCCTCCATTTCCTGTCCTATCCATTAGCAAAAGTAAACTGTCTTCCATGACTCACCCTTAACTATGTGTTGACTCTGCTCCCCTCCCCAGATACAAAAAACAAAAACAAAAACAAAACAAATAAGCAAACTCTTACCAGCTGCAAAGACAGGAACAGCAGGCAAAACTTCCCAATCCTTTTTTGCAAGCCTGCAACCTACCAGCATTCAAAAAACCATTTGAAGTCATAATTCCTGGCAAGATTTGAGAGTGAAATCCACACTTAATAGGGATAGGATGTTAAAGGACACTCAAGCCTTTAGATCCCCATCTTTGACTCAATGGACATGTTTCCACCAGTTGTGCTTCTTCCTGAGTAAATGGGACATATTATTTTTATTGAATTTTAGTCAGTCTTGTATCTGCTGTTGTGAAGTCTTGCATTGCTATAGTATAGTAGAGGATCCTTTATATTTTTGAAAATATTTAGGATCCTAACCCCCAAGCGTGAATGCAAGCTGCTCTAACCCTCTTATCAAGTTTGGGCTTGAAGTTCTTGTATTGTGTGGGTTACTTTCACATTCACCGTTTTCTAGGCTCTTCTTTCCATCACTGTTCAATTTCTAAGTCCTAAATGTGCCTCCCACCATCTGTAGTTCCACTCCAGCCCATCCTTCCCAGTTTGGGTTGTAATACTCACCCCCCACAGGACTTCAGGACCTTGGCTAACTCCTCTGAACCTTTTTATCTGGCCTGGGGTTGGGAACTCCAAATTTAAAAAAGCAGATCGAGTTCCCCTTTTAACCAGGCCTTTTCCCTAGAAAATGTAATATGGCAAAGACAATGCATGCCATGTTTTAGTAACAGTGTTTTACCTCAGGGAGACTTAGCCTCATTATATACTTTAGCAGCTACTTTTCCTCACATTTATTCATTAATTATTTATTGATTCTTCGGCAGCATCCCGACGCCCTCTTGCTGACGTTGGTCAGGGGCAAGATGCCCTCCCTGAAGGCTGGCCAAACCATCTCTTCCCTTCATTAGCGGTGTAACCCTGTGTTCTCACTGGAGCCCTGCACGGAAGTGTCATCTTCCCCGCGGGGGCCTCCTGTTGTCTGTCCTGGCTCAGAGAGCTGAGCCTAAATGAAACATAAAATATTAACTGTTAGAGAAAACAAAGGATGCTGCCTCCACCATGGCTCCTGTGCCTGAGGCTTGGCCACGTCTGACTAGTCCCTAGGCCTCTCCGTCTTGCCCACACCCTCGTCCCTCCTCGGGATCCACGAGTTGAATTGCAGCTCTCCAAAGCGAATTCCCTGGGCCTGTAACCTGACTCCTCACCACCACGCATTCCCTTCTGCCCAGAGCCCAGAATGACCACCAGGAAGCCAGGAACAAAACACTTATATGTTGCGTTTATTAAGGAAATGTTAAATACGAAAAAAAAAAAAAAAAAAGAAAGAAAGAAAGAAAAAACTCAAAACTGTGTCATGAATGTCAAGAGCACTTTTGTGGCGTAAACCGTGCAGTCACGAGCTACAAGTTCTATTCCAAGTCTTCGCCCCGGCACTAGCTAGGGCGTTAACCACCTCCCCACCCCCGCACCCTAACCTCCCACGCCCCCCCCCCCCCCTTGAAAATTCAATAAAAGAAACAAATCACCCAGTTCACATTCGCAGGCTCCCCCTCCCTCTACCCCTTCTCCCACGACAACAAAACTCTAACCCCAGGCAGGCAAACAGGCCACTAGGGCAACAAAGGACTTATCAAATATTTGTATTCAAGCAAACAAACACAAAATCCCTTAAAACGGCACGTTACAATCAATCAAAGGTATTTATAGTCTCTCCCGCCAGGGGCTGAGAGGAGCAGGAGAGAATGGGCGCGTATCCTGACACTGATTTGTGTGTCCCCATTAGTTCTGTTGCGTGGCGTATACACCGGTCACTTTTCGGGCCACCAGGCAATCGGTGCCGCTGGGTCTCTCCCCTGCCCGCCCTCTCCACCTGCCCCGAGAGCTTGGCCCACCTGCGGTGGAGGAGGGCCGTCGACCCGGTCGGTCTCCCCGCATCCCACGCTACCGGCAGCTTCCAAAGTTCTGCGCCCTAATTGCCCTCTTCTTGCCACTTGCTGCTGAGTCCAGTCAGGGCGCTCTCCTCCTACTGCCAGGAATAGGGGCTTTCAGAGGGCCAGTGAGAAACGGGTCGCTTCATCCCGAAAGGCGAAAGTCGAGAGAAATAATTGACTCCGACAGGTTTGCTTCGCCCAGTCTCGGATGGTGAGGGGCGCGGCCGGGCTGGCTAGGTGGGGAGGCGTTGGGGCGGCTGTCGCGGAGGTGGGAGGGCCGGTCAGTAGGGCCCCACGACCACCGCCTCCACCTCCTTAGACGGTCTCCGGTCTTTCACCAGGAAGTTGATCATGCCCTCGGACTTGATGAGGAGGTTGCAGCCAAGGAAGAAGATGCCAAAGACCACGGTGAGCGAGAGCACACACATGACGGCGATCTGTACCACGCGCATGATGTACAGGCTGCGCTCGTCCGGGCCGCCCTCGGCGAAGCCGTCGTCGGTCACCACCGACGCCTGGGTGCAGCAGCGCACGGCGCGCTCCAGCGCCTCGCTGCTGTTGGCCAGGAGCAGGCCCGCCACATCGGTCTGGTTGTCCAGCGCTGGATTCATCGCGGGAGCCGGCGAGCGCCCGGGGAGGCGCGGGTCCGAGGGGTGGGAAGGCGCTAGGGATGCGAGAGGAATGGTAGGGAGCGGAGCGCTCACTTGCAGATTTGCGCGCGCCGGGGCTGCTCGCTCTCTCCTTTCCAAAGTCCCCGGTTCGTGGGACTTTCCCAGGAGCCTTTCCGACGCACGCCGCAGCTCGGCTGGTCTGAGCGCCGTCTGCTCCTGCCGGCGCGGTGCTGGTTCCCGGCGCTCGCTCGACTGGGGGCTGTTGGAACTTGGCGGGGCTGGGCCAGTGGGGCCGTGGGAGGTGCGGCGGCGGCGGCAGCAGCTGCGTGGCTGCTCTGAGCGAACAGCGGCCCCTTCCGGCCGCACCGCGGCTCTGCGCCGCGGCCGTTTGGCAATGGGGGAAGCAAAGGGGCGAACCTCCTTTCCTTGCTTTCCTTGCTTCGCCTCTTTTCCAACTCCAAAGACGAGGCAGAAGTGACTGTACTTTTCTGGCTTGATGGATGATTAAAGAGTTTCGGTTGGGGGAGGGGTTGCGATCAGCTGAAAGTTGCCGAAGAACTGGGTCACACCATCTCTGCGCGCGCGTCCTTTGCCTTCTGCCCCTCTCACCTCTGGGCGGATGGAAAGTGGCGATGAATCGCAGGTGCCAGATGGTGCTTGCTAAAGCGCGGGCCAGCCGCCTGTGCTTGATTCCGTCTTGCCTGCGACAGAGTTCTGGTGGAGTAGGGATGATCTGGGAGGGGTGTGTGTGTGTGTGTGTGTGTGTGTGGATTTTAGGAAGAAAGAAAAGCAGGTAGGAGGGAAAGAAAGAAGGAGGAAAAAGGAGAGTGGAAGGAAAGAAAAGGAGGAAGGAAACTATTGGAAGAATAAAGAGTAAAGGTTTTGTAAGATATTTGTAGAGATTTTTGAGGGGTTAGGGGGAGGAGGTGCTCTTCTGTGGCCTTTGTGTGGAAGTGGTTGCCAGGAGCAGGGTCACCTCTCTGGTGAGGGTGGGAAGGTGGTCAGAGTGGGCACCCTTATAATCTTCATTGCAGATGAGTTTTTGGATGTGCTTGCAATGTTTTTCTCCGTTGGCAGTAGATCAGTTGTTTTATTGCTCATCAATATCAATCACCTAGAACACTGGCCAACTGCTGGAAGCCTTCCTCATTTTCCATAAACTGATGTGTTTCATCTTAGTCATTTTAAACAAAGCTACAGATGTTTTAGGGGCCTGACTGAGGCTTCAGCCCATTGTGATTTTGCTGGTAGTTTCAGTGCAATGTTATAAACCTGTCAGTTGTTTCTTAAGCTCTAGAAGAATACTTGAGGTTTTTTTTCTTTCTCTCTTCTACTTTTTTTTTCTCCCTCACTCCCCTCCTCCCCCTCTCTCTTCCTTACTTCCTATTTTTTCTTTCAACTATTAACAGGTGGAAACCAGTAATGGGAAGCCCAGCCCAAACTTTTGATAGAATACATTTACTACATTTCTATTAAAACATAGTAGCTGTCTTGCCATTTTCAACTCCATTATCAATTCTGTTCTAATTGCCAGTTAAACCCACTTATGTTTCTCTCCCCAAACATCATTTATTCCATGTTCAGAGATTTCCTTAATGTTTTTTTACTAATTTATGACCACTTTGCAGAGTGAACTCCCTTTTTAGTTAAAGAGTTTTCAATTTTGGGATCTTGATTATATATCCTTTTCAGTAAACTTAGATCTTTCTAAATAGCTACTTTTATATTAAGGATAGTTTACTAGCTAAAGATCCAGACTTCCGGGCCTTATCTGTAATTCACCTGGTTTATTGCTCTAGTGCTCATGATTACATTAGCCTTGAAGAATACTCCCAACAATTTCTCCTTTGTTTTTTTTATTAAATGTTTTAAACATTTATTTATTTTTGAGAACAGAGAGAGGCAGAGCGTGAGTGGGGGAAGGGCAGATAGAGAGAGGGAGACGCAGAATCTGAAGCAGGCTCCAGGTTCTGAGCTGTCAGCACAGAGCCGGAAGCAGGGCTCGAACCCACGAACTGTGAAATCATGACCTGAAGTCTGACCTGAAGTCAGACACTTAAACAACTGAGCCACCCAGGTGCCCCAACAATTCCTTCTTTAGACAAATGTATTATTAATTGATTGAAAAAATTATTTAAATCTCATTGTACAGTCTATCTTAGTTAATATGGATGGTACTTAACAATAAAACATACCACATATGTGAAAAAGTTACAGAAGAATTTAAGAAAATATAAAGCGATACTAAAATGAATAGTAAAGGCAAGTAGTAGGAATTTAGAAGAGCAAAATTGAACAGAGGTCAACTTCCAGGGATATTAACTTGCACACAATTGTATGTTTAGGAGAAGTTGAGCATGAATGAGTAGAGATGGATACTTCCTTCTCTATGTGACAAAACTGAATAGAGTTACATAGCACATTTGTAAGGTCCCACATAGTAGGACTTGAGTTACAAAAAAAATTCCTTAAAATGTTAATTGAAACATTTTCAGAATTTGAGTATGTTTGTTGAGACTACTTAGTTAGAAGCTAGTATAAAAGTGATCAAACCTTGGAGCTCAGGGGAGGTTTGATCTTATCAAACCTTTAGATTTCAAGATCACATTCTTAAAAGAAATAACTTTATTTTCTTTTGGTGTTATCTACTAACCAGCCACAAAATTGTAAGAGGAAAATAGCTATTCCTACCAATTAGTTCAGATCTCTGGGAACTTGGTTGTTTTTTCACCTCCACACCACCCTGTGCCACTCAGATTTTGTTGAATAAAATTGCTTGCAGTATTTAGATCAAAATTAACTACAAACCTGCTATGGTAAAAATTATATTAATCGTTATTAGAATTAAGGGGAACTAGGCTGCTAGAGCTTTTCTGCAGAAATCTTTTATTTATCTTTCCATTTTGCATTTTGCATGAACATTTTTCTCTCAGCTTTACTTCTGTTATTCACCTATTTCCTAGGAAAATCTTACAGATTTGGGAAAAATCCTTTAAAAATGTGGGTATAGAAAAAACTAATTTCTAGAAAAATAGTGATGTGGAACACTTTAAATTAAAAAAAAAATTGATACATAGAAGGACTCACCGTTACATTTATTTAACTAGTGACTTCTACTTCATTGGAAAGAGTTTTGACTTTCAGAAAGTTAAATGCTCAGCATTTCACAATATATTTACTTGTTTATTCTTTCCAGAAGACATATCTATGGCATGTAATAAGTTCTACAAAACTATTCTAGGCTAATATTGATAGGCATCTGTAATCAGTAATCATTGGATCTACAGGTTGAATTGTCTTGATGTAGGACCAGACAATTTTAATATCAAAAGCCTTTTCCTTGGTTCTCTATTTGTGCATATTATAGAAATATTAAGTAGACATTTTTCAAAAAAGCATATCAGACATAGAAAGGATATTTGCTTTTTGGGGGCAAGCTTTTTTAAAAAATAAATTACATTATATGAAAAGTAAGAGTAAGCATTCATGTTCATTCATAACAGTGGACTCAGCACCTGGAACATAAGAAACAAGCCAGAAATAAGCAAAATATGTCATCAAACCACCAGAATAAATATATGCATTTAGGTATTTAGAAAGCCAACTTTTCTTCCTGTGTTTTTACTATGCGTATTTTGACTTTGTCTTGACCGTACGGTAATACAATTTAGACTTTACTTTTCCCCTTTAATCCTATATTTTCCCATGGCATTAAAAAATTATTACTTGCACATTTTTTAATGAGTATATAGCACTTCATTATGTGAACATACCCTTGTTTATTAAACAATTACCCTATAGCTGGGCAGTTGCGTTACTCTCAAATACTGTTACTGAACCAATTACATACGAGGAACATTTTTCGTTCACAAATGTCTTCTATATTTAGATTACAAGGATAGGAAATTTACAAAATTGCCATTTTTACTGAAAATTATGTTATTTTTTAAAAAGCAACACACAACCAAATTGTTTGTAAAAATGGTTGTAACCAATCTTCACTCGCATTTGAAAAGCATATGAATACCAATTTATCATGTCCTCTATACTAGGTGTTAAAAATGTTTAATATCCAAATGGAACCCATAAAGATTAATTCATAATTTCTGAGGGCAGGGCCCAAGCATATGTATTTCTTAAATTTCCCTAGGTGATTCAATAGTCCACCCATGGTTCAGAACCACTGCTCAGAGTAATATTTTCAAGCTTGCCTTGAGATCACCTAGGACAGAGATGGGAACTTTCTGACTCCCAGGTCCTACTGCAAGTCAATTGAATCAGAATTTTTTTAACTTGCTTCCTGCATCCTTCCACTGGGACTTTGCTCTGGTAGGTCTGGGATGGATCCTATAAATTTGTATTTTTAGCAAGTCCCCCAGGAAATGCTGTTCTTGAGCACTAAATATTATGATTGAAAAAATTAAATTACCATTGCAAGTTTGAAATTGCATGTTCTCATTGTGGACGGATAATATTTTCACTTATGTGTTATGGAACTGTATGTCCTACTTTGTAATCTTCAAGGTTCAGATTCAGGTGCTTTGTCTATTTCTCATTTGACATTTTATCATTTGTATTGCTTTACTGATTTATAGTAAGTCTTCTGTATCAAATATATTAACTGCCTATATGAAATATTTGTAAATATTTTTCCAGTTGATTTGCCTTTTAAATTGAGCTGTAGTCTTCTTGGGTATGTGGAATTTTCATGCATCCACATTTTATTCTGTGATTTTTTTCATTGCTTTATTTATTTAATTTTTTTAAAGGGGAAAGCACATATTTATTACCTTACCAGAGAAAGTTCTTTCACATAAGACCCACCTTAGGGACACAGGTTCGGACATGTCTCCAACACAGCTGCTTTTGGCGGGTTGCTCACTGGGGATGTACACTCCAACCTGACTCTGCCTTAATCTTGTAGAATGCTCCCATAACATCTGTCAGGGCATTGAACCAGGGTATGAAATTGTTGCAAACTCTTCCATAAGTTTTTCGTCTAATAAACAGTCTTGAGTTGCTATCATAAAATTAACCGTTTCCCTAATAAAATACAACATCTACATTTTACATGCAACATCAGACAGGATTGCTTTCTCTTCCTCACTAGGTGCCAGCTACAGGAAAGCTGTTCTGAGTCTCATTATATAGATTATACACCCATCTACCAGAAGACATTTAGAAAAAAACACCCCCGCACCCCCCCCGCCCCCCACAGGAGACCTTTCACATCCACCTTGTAAATTGCCTGGTCAATTCTGCAAAAGAATGGTGAGCAGCGGTCGGTAGAGGCTGATCATCCATTCACACTGGCAAACACATCTAACTCTCATTCTTTTGGTCAGCCATAAAACCCTAGCATAAAGAAGGAAGCAAAATGAGATAAAATAAATTTCTGTGAAATACAAAGTTAAGCCAACCTTATCAATACATAAAACCCACCTGGACTGAGTGAAATAAGCTAGTCACAGAGGACACATACGATATGTATACAAGGTATCTAAAGTAGTTAAACCTATGGAAGCAGCAAATACAATAGTAGCTGCCTGGTACCCGGGCATGGTGAAAATGAGTGGTTCGATAGTTACAAAATTTCAGTTATGTGAGATGAGTAAATTTTTAGGTATCTGTGGTAAGGCATAGTGCCTATAGTTAGCAATATGGTAATGTGCACTTGGGAATTTGCTAAGAGGATAGATCCCATATTGAGTGTTCTTACCACAAAACAAAAACCAAAAACCAAAACAAAGGGACACAAGAAAACTGTGGAGGGGGGTGGATATGTCTATTACTTTGATTGTGGTGATGGTATCATGGGTGTTTTTATATGTCCAAACTCATCAAATTGTACACATTAAACATGTGCAGTTCTTTCTATAGCAATTGCACTTCAATGAAGTTTTTTTAAAGAATGAATTAGTCGTCTGAGAGATAGAAAGAAGAGTGTCTTCCAGAATTCACTGCAGAAGGAAAAGTAGACTGAAGTGCTTTGCATATTAGCCCCTTACCCTATCCAAAAAAATTATCTGGGTTATCACTCCCATCAGTAAAGCTAGTATGTGCTATGTATTCAGAAAGCTATGGACTAAGGAGGGATTTTTTCTTTGCTTCTAAACTTAGAAGGTTCATCCTCATTCAGAATTATACTTGCATATTATTTTTTATTTTTTAAACATTTTAAAAATATTTGCATTGCTTTACCTCTAACACAATGCTCTATCTGGAAGTTATTTTGGCACAAGGTAAGTTTGCCCCTACCTTAAGTAGTTCACTAATAGGTAAATAATAATACTGACCAAGTTTTAGAGTTTAGAACTGAAATAAGAGATTTCAGGTATCGATTTCTTTACAACAGATATGTAAACGTTCATACTTAGTAAAACATTTAAACTTTAAGTTTCTAAAGTATAAAGACTGCATCTGTCTAATTTATCTTTTGATTTTTGCATCGATTTTGTTATAGTTCAGAGGAAAAACAGCCAGCAGTAAACAATAAAAATTAAACCAAGTGCTTGCGTCTTCCTCTTTTATTTAAATGGACTCCCTGGATTTCTGACCTGATGCCATCTGGTGAGTGTTGACTTCTTTCTGTAGGAGGAGAGTGAACACTGTCCTTGTGTCACATAAGTGACCTCTTTGAGTCAGAGCTTTCTGTCAGTGCACAGGCACGTGGAAGAACACAATGAGTAGCAGCCACTATGTTCTCATCTGTTAATACCTTTTTACTGTTGTTGAAATAAAGGTCCAGGAAAAGCGTGTAATAACTCACCCCCAAGTTTGATTAAAAAGCCCTGACCACTGAACTTGCCGAGAAGTTTTCAGAATGATACATTATAGACCTATAGCATCCTATTTTTAGATGTGCAGCATAGACAATTTTTGCCTCCATGAAATTTTTGTCATTATTTCATCCTGATTTTTCTGCCCACTCTTTAAAGCCTGTGTGATTTAGATTTTAAAGTGAAAAAAGCACCGAGCTGCATAAAGCCTTTAGTGTCACTGGTGCATCCCTTCCCACATTAAAGAAACAGGACTTGCACCAGCCTGAAAATGGGGAGAAGCAGGTGGCTGCAAAGACGCATGAAAGATGCAATTTCTCCAATTTCTCAGCTTCAGCTCAGTGACTCCAAGTCATGATTATATCTTCTGTTTCTATAGGACAAGTGTGTGCTGTTTCCCTCAAATATTTATATAAAAATATGAAGGAGAAATCATTCTGGAAGCAAAGGAGGAAAAGAAGTCTTGTCCATAGCATGTTGAATTTAGACTTGTGTATTTAAACTCACGAAGAGATGTGTCTCTGGCAAATTCGTAGACACTATGGAGGGAAACAATGAAGGTCACTTATTTTCAGATAACAAGCAGGAGTGGTAGTGTTTTTATATTTGTACACTGATAAGAGTGGCAACAAATAGTCCAATGTTTACTATATGCATATCTGTGATTCTGCAGTTGACAAATCTATCTTTAAAGATGTTTTTAAAAGTCAGTGTGATGATGTAATTGGGCAAGTTACCTACTAACATCACTGCTCAAATCCATTATCCACCAACCGTTTCTCCTCCTCCAAGATTTTTATGACAAGTAATTAGTAAATTTATTCAGGAAACATTTATGGACCTTTTTAAAATTAATTTATTTTTTAAAAATTTACATCTAAGTTAGTTAGCATGTAGTGCAACAATGATTTCAGGAGTAGACTCCTTAAGGGCTTTAACCATTTAGCCCATCCCCCCTCCCACAGCCCCTTTAGTAACCCTCCATTTGTTCTCCATATTGAAGTCTCTTCTGTTTTGTCCCCCTCCCTGTTTTTATATCATTTTTGCTTCCCTTCCTTTATGTTCATCTGTTTTGTATCTTAAAGTCCTCATATGAGTGAAGTCATATGATATTTGTCTTTCTCGGACTGGCAAATTTCACTTAGCATAATACCCTCTAGTTCCATCCACGTAGTTGCAAATGGCAAGATTTCATTCTTTTTGATTGCTGAGTAATACTCCATTATATATATATATATATATATGCCACATCTCCTTCATCCATTCATCCATCGATGGACATTTGGGCTCTTTCCATACTTTGGCTATTGTTGATAGTGCTGCTCTAAACATTGGGGTGCATGTGCCCCTTCGAGACAGCATACCTGTGTCCCTTGGATAAATACCTAGTAGTATAATTGCTGGGACATAGGGTAGTTCTATTTTTAATCTTTTGAGGAAACTCTATACTGTTTTCCAGAGTGGCTGCACCAGCTTGCATTCTCGTCAGCAGTGCAAAAGAGATCCTCTTTCTCCGCATCCTCACCAACATCTGTTGTTGCCCAAGTTGTTAATGTTAGCCATTCTGACAGGTGTAAGGTGGTGTCTCATTGTGGTTTTGATTTGTATTTCCCTGATGATGAGTGATGTTGAGCATTTTTTCAGTATCGGTTGGCCATCTGGATGTCTTCTTTGGAGAAGTGTCTCTTCATGTCTTTTGCCCATTTCTTCACTGGATTTTTTTGTTTTTTGGGTGTTGAGTTTGATAAGTTCTTTATAGATTTTGGACACCAACCCTTTATCTGATATGTCATTTGCAAATATCTTCTCCCATTCTGTCGGTTGCCTTTTAGTTTTGCTGATTGTGTCCTTCACTGTGCAGAAGCTTTTTATTTTGAGGAGGTCCCAGTAGTTCATTTTTGCTTTTGTTTCCCTTGCCTCTGGAGATATGTTGAGTAAGAAATTGCTGTGGCCAAGGTAAAAGAAGTTTTTTCCTGCTTTCTTCTCCAGGATTTTGACAGCTTCCTATCTTACATTGAGGTCTTTCATCCATTTTGAGTTTATTTTTGTGTATGGTGTAAGAAAGTGGTCCAGGTTCATTTTTCTGCATGTCACTGTCCAGTTTTCCCAGCACCACTTGCTGAAGAGACTGTCTTTATTCCATTGGATATTCTTTCCTGCTTTGTCAAATATTAGTTGGCCATATGTTTGTGGGGTCCATTTCTGGGTTCTCTATTCTGTTCCATTGATCTGAGTGTCTGTTTTTATGCCAGTACCATACTGTCTTGATGATTACAACTTTGTAATACTGCTTGATGTCTGGAATTGTGATGCCTCCAGCTTTGGGTTTCTTTTTCAAGATCGCCTTGGCTATTCGGGGTCTTTTCTGGTTCCATAAAAATTTTAGGATTGTTTGTTCTAGCTCTGTGAAGAGTGCTGGTGTTATTTTGATAGGGATTGCATTGAATATGTAGATTGCTTTGTGTAGTATTGACATTTTAACAATATTTGTTCTTCCTATCCAGGAGCATGGAATCTTTTTCCATTTTTTTGTGTCTTCTTCAATTATCTTCATAAACTTTCTGTAGTTTTCAGTATATAGATTTTTCACCTCTTTGGTTAGATTACTTCCTAGGTATTTTATGGTTTTTGGTGCAACTGTAAATGGGATCAACTCCTTGATTTCTCTTTCTGTCGCTTCATTGTTGGTGTATAGGAATGAAACCAATTTCTGTGCATTGATTTTATATCCTGCCACTTTGCTGAATTCATGAATCAGTTCTGCTAGTTTTTTGGTGGAATCTTTTGGGTTTTCCATATAGGGTATCCTGTCATCTGTGAAGAGGGAGAGTTTGACCTCCTCCTGGCCAATTTGGATGCCATTTATTTCTTTGTGTTGTCTGATTGCTGAGGCTAAGACTTCCAATACTATGTTGAATAACAGTGGTAAGAGTGGACATCCCTGTCTTGTTCCTGACCTTAGGGGGAAAGATCTAAGTTTTTCCACATTGAGGATGATGCTAGTGGTGTGTCTTTCATATATGGCTTTTCTGATCTCGAGGTATGAGCTTTCTATCCCTACTTTCTTTTATCAAGAAAGGATGCTGGCTTTTTTGTCCAGGATCATGTGATTCTTGTCCTTTCTTTTATTGATGTGATGAATCACACTGATTGTTTGCAGATATGGAACCAGCCCTGCATCCCAGGTATAAATCCCACTTGGTCATGGTGAATAATTTTTTTAATATATTGTTGGATCCGGTTGACTAATATCTTGTTGAGGATTTTTGCATCGATGTTCATCAGGGAAATTGGTCTATAGTTCTCCTTTTTAGTGGGGTCTCTGTCTGGTTTTGGAATCAAGGTAATGCTGGCTTCATGGAATGAGTTTGGAAGTTGTCCTTCCATTTACATTTTTGGAATAGCTTCAAGTGAATAGGTGTTAACTCTTCTTTAAAAGTTTGGTAGAATTCCCCTGGAAAGCCATCTGGCCCTGGGCTCTTATTTTTGGGGAGATTTTTGATTACTAATTCAATTTCTTTACTGGTTATGGGTCTGTTCAAATTTTCTCTTTCTTCCTGTTTCAGTTTTGGTAGTGTATATGTTTCTAGCAATTTATCCATTTCTTCCAGATTGCCTATTTTATTGGCATATAATTGTTCGTAATATTCTCTTATTTTTGTTTTTATTTCTGTTGTGTTGGTTGTGATCTCTCCTCTTTCATTCTTGATTTTATTTATTTGGGTCCTTTCCTTTCTCTTTTTGATCAAACTGGCTAGTGGTTTATCAATTTTAATTCTTTCAAGGAACCAGCATCTAGTTTCATTGATATGTTTTACTTCTTACTGTTTGTTTGTTTGTTTTTTGGTTTCAATAGCATTGCTTTCTATACTAATCTATTATTTCCTGTCTTCTGCTGGTTTTAGGTTTCATTTACTGTTCTTTTTCCAGCTCTTTAAGGTATAAGGTTAGGTTGTGTATCTGAGACCTTTCTTCCTCCTTTAGGAAGGCCTGGATTGCTATATACATCCTTATTATGACCGCCTTTGCAACATCCCAGAGGTTTTAGGCTGTGGTGTTATCATTTTCATTGGCTTCCATGTACGTTTTAATTTCCTCTTTAACTTCTTGGTTAGCCCATTCATTCTTTAGTAGGATGTTATTTAGTCTCCAAGTATTTGTCTTCACTCTAAATTTTTTATTGTGGTTGATTTCAAGTTTCATAGCATTGTGGTCTGAAAATATACACAGTATAATCTCAATCTTTTGTACTTGTTGAGGCCTGATTTGTGTCCCAGTATGTGATCTATTCTGGAGAATGTTCCATGTGCACTTGACAACAATGTATATTCCCCTGCTTTAGGATGAAGTGTTCTGAATATATCTGTTAAGTCCATGTGGTCCAGTGTGTCATTCAAAGCCATTGTTTCCTTGTTGATTTTTTGATTAGATGATCTTCCATTGCTGTGAGTGGGGTGTTGAAGTCCCCTACTATTATGGTATTACTATCGATGAGTTTGTTTATGTTTGTGATTAATTGATTTATATATTTGTGTGCTCTCACATGTGGCGCATAAATGTTTACAATTGTTGGGTCTTATTGGTGGATAGACCTGTTAATTATCATATAATGCCCTTCTGCATCTCTTGATACAGTGTTTATTTTATTTTAAAGTCTAGATTGTCCAATATAAGTGTGGCTACTCCTGCTTTCTTTTGTTGACCATTAGCATGATAGATGGTTCTCCATCTCTTTGTTTTCAATCTGAAGGTGTCTTTAGGTCTAAAGTGGGTCCCTTGTAAACAGCATATAGATGGATCTTGTTTTCTTATCCATTCTGTTACCCTATATCTTTTGATTGGAGCATTGAGTCCATTGACGTTTAGAGTGAGTACTGAAAGATATGAATTTATTGCCATTATGATGCTTCTAGTTTCTGATGCTGTTCTCTGGTCCTTTCTAGTCTTTGTTGCTTTTGGGCTTTTTTTTCTTTCTTTCATCTTTTCTCCCCTCAGAGAGTCCCCCTTAAAATTTCTTTCAGGGCTAATTTAGTGGTCACGAACTCCTGTAATTTTTGTTTGGGAAATTTTTCTCTCTCCCTATTTTGAATGACAACCTTGTTGGATAAATAATTCTTGGTTGCATATTTTTCTGATTCAGCACATTGACTATATCCTGCCACTCCTTTCTGGCCTGCTAAGTTTCTGTGGATAGGTCTGCTGCAAACTTGATCTGTCTTCCCTTGTAGGTTAGGGACTTTTTTTCCCCTGCTGCTTTCATGATTCTTTCCTTGCCTGAGTATTTTGTGAATTTGACTATGATATGCCTTGTAGATGGTCAGTTTTTGTTGGATCTAATGGGAGTCCTCTGTGCTTCCTGGATTTTGATGTCTGTGTCTTCTTCAGGTTAGGAAAGTATTCTGCTATGATTTGCTCACATAACCCTTCACCCCTATTTTTCTCTCTTGCTCTTCTGGGACCCCTATGATTCTGATGTTGTTCCTTTTTAATGAGTCACTGATTTTATAATTCTTGAATCATGCTCTTTTGCCTTAGTCCCCCTCTTTTTTTATGCTTAATTATTTGCCATAAGTTCGCCCTCTACACTGCTGATTTGCTGCTGTGCCTCATCCTTCCTTGCCACCATGGCATCCATTTAAGATTGCAGCTCAGTTATAGCATTTTTTATTTCATCCTGACTAGCTTTTACTTCTTTTATCTCCACAGAAAGGGATTCTAATCTATTTTCAACCCCAGCTAGTATTCTTATTATTGTGATGTAAATTCTGGTTCAGACATCTTGTTTGTATCTGTGTTGATTAAGTCCCTGGCTGTCATTTCTTTCTGCTGTTTTGGAGTGAATTCCTTTGTTTCATCATTTTGGCAGAAGAAAAGGAATTAATGAGGCAAAAAAAAAATAAAATTAAAACATTAAAAACAACACACACACCCACAAATCAAATAAATGATGCTAGATCCTAGGTGTGTTTTGGTCTGGTTGTTGAAAGGATTAGAGAAAAAAGGGGGGTGGGGTGGGAAAGGAAAACTTTGAAAATTGGAGAAAATAAATACAACGAAATAGAATAAAATGAAATCATGGAAGTAAAATATAAAATGAAAAATTTACAAAATAAAAAATATAATAGAAAAAAATAAAGAAAAATATTTTAATAAGAATTGAAAATAAAAATAAATTTTTTCTCTTTATTCAAGAAAAAGAAAAGAAACAAAAAAGAAGAAAAAAAAAGAAAATTGAATAGATGAACCAGTGAATAGACTGAAATATGATTGAAATTACATCAGTTTCCCCTAGAAGTCAAACTATGAAACACTTTATAGTCTGTAAACTAAGCAGGGGGAGAGATTTGCGGTGTTCCTCAAAAGCGAGGTTGGCCCAGTTGGGTGGGTCTTAGTGTAACGCATGTGGGCACGTGTTGTACGGGAGGGGTGAAAATGACGTCACCCAGCTACCCAGTCTCTAGTATTGGAACTATGCCTTCTCCGACCAGCAGTCGTGCACCTGTCCTTTGTCTCTGGCTTCTGTCCATTCCTCACTTTTACACTGTCTGTGACCAAGCCATTAGGTTGCGTTAGGTTGCCAGGTAGCACCTCCCTCCTGAGTTTTATCTCAAATATGGCTGTGTTTCCCGACCCCTCACTTCTGAGGGACTGCCGCTTTGACCTGTCCTGACCCCCTGCTGGTGAGTCTCACCAAGCAATGGCCGGGTGCCAGCCACACCCAGGAATGTTCACAGGACCCTGCTGCTGCAGATGCCCTGAGACTGCAGCTGGGTACCAGCCTGCCCCAAAAAAGTTCACGTGATTGTGTAGCAGAAGTGTTTCAGGGATTATGGAAAATCACAACACACATCTGGCACCAGGCTTCACCCTTAATGACCTTGTTCCAGCACCACTGAATGTGGTTGTTCTCTGGGGTCTGCTGGGCCCAGGTGGCCACACAGCCTCTACCAAATGTCTTTCCAGCAGTGGAACTGCTTCTCCCTGTGTAACCTGAGAACTTCCCAGAACCCACTCTGCTCCTGGGGATTCACCCTTCCCACCAGAGCACTAACAGGTATTGAGCTGTGGAGTTTCAGACACTGCACTCCTCCTGTTTATAGAGTATTAATGAAATTTAAACCCTCTTCTTTCTCCTTTTTCCCTTTTTAGTCCAGTCCCTACAGCTGTTAACACTTTGGGGGGTGCTTTTCCCATATTCTCCCTGCTACCACCCCATCTCTGTCCTCTCTCCACATGCAAAAGTGGCTCCCTGACCTCTGCGGCTTCTCTCTCCCCCAGTTCACCTCTCTGCACCATGCACCTGCTGAGTTCTGTGGTTCAGGTTGTGCAGATTGTTGTGTTAATCCTGAAATCAATTTTCTCAGTGTGCAGGATGGTTTAGTGTTGATCTGGCTGTATTTCACAGATGCTAGATGCAAAGAAAACTCCATGCTGTTCTGCCATCTTGGCCCCCTCCCATTTATGGACCATTTTGTGTACATTATACCATTTAGGGGTATAAAGCTGCTGTAGACTGAATGTTTGTGTCCCCCTTCCAAATCCATGTGTTGAAATCCTAACCCCTCATGTGATGGTATTAGGAGGTGGGATCCTTGGGAGGTGATTAAGTCATAAGAGGTCTATTCTTATGGATGAGATTAGTGCCCCTATGAAAGAGACCTCAGAGAGCTCTTTCACTCCTTCCATTCTTTGAGATTATGTCAAGAAATGGCTGTCTATGAACCAGGGACAGACCCTCACCAGGCACTAAATATGTTGACAACTTGATCTTGGTCTTCTCAGCCTCTCACATACCAGGAGAAATAAATGTTGCTTCAGTCACCCAGTCTATGGTATTTTTTGTTATAGCGACTTGAAAGGACTAACATAAGAACCAAGAGATGCAGTCTGTGCCCTCCAGTAATTGGGAAGGCCAACTGACAGAGACATTTGTTGTAGATTATGATAAATCTATGGGAGATATGTAAAGAACATCTAATCCAGATTGGGGCATTGGAAGGGTGGTGATGAGCACATGATACTAAACTTAATTTGAAGGATCAATAGAAGGGGATTTAGCTGGGTGAAGCATGTTGAATGGACCAAGGTGTGAGAAAAGGTATATTTTATTTTCTTCATCTGCAAGTACTTCTTGTATTTTTAGAGTACTGACTACAAGATGGAGAATAATTATAGAGTTTATAGAGGCCAGACCATGAAAAGTTGCTTATATTGTCTTACGGAATTTAGATTTCCACTTGAAAGTCATGGGGAGAAATGAAAGAGGATTAAGCAACAGACTGAAACAGCCAGATTTGTGTTTTAGAAAGAATCTCTACAGCAGCGCTAAAGGTTATTAAGTTAAATGAAAACTCCTTAAAGAGTATAGAATCCTGTGTCTTAGCTATTGAATAAATCATATCACAGATGCCTGGGGCCCACTGACAGAGATTGCTCCTCATTTCTTGAACTTCGTTTTGTAATTCACTCAAGACAGGATCTAGAACATAAACACACACATTTTGGTTTTCATTTCTTCAGTTATGCTGGACACTTCTGTGATAGAGGCCATTGTCCCCACAGTGAACCTGACTGAAATGACCACAGGAGACATTTCCACCCAGTGAACTTGAGTTCTTTTTCTGGGATGACCACTCTTCTTTGTGCAGTGTTTCTGCATTCAGCACGTCACACTCAATCATACTAAGCAGAGACTCTGAGTCCTTCTTGCTAGGATGTTCTTTTAGGCACTACTTGTCTCTCAGCACCCCAGAGCTATAATACTCTGCTTCAGGTGGAGATTTTGTGATGCTTCGTAAATAATTTTTTTTTTTTTTAGGCTACTACGTGACCTACTTTCACTTCCATAGTCACCAACCAGCTCAATGTCCTATTAACTAATGATGTCCTTAATGATGTGCTTGATGCTTCAATAAACATAAGAATGCAGATATTTCTTCCAGGCAGTGAATTTACTTCCTTTGGATACACATATCCTAAAGTGAGGTCACTAGATCATATGGTAGTTCTATTTTTAATTTTTTCAGGAAATTCCACACTGTTTTCCATAATGGCTACACCAATTTATATTCCTACCAACAGTGTACAATGATTCCCTTTTCTCCAGATCCTTCCAACACTTGTTATCTTTTGACTTTTTGATAATAACCATCCTAACAGGTATGAGGTGATATCTCATTGTGGTTTTGATTTGCATTTCCCTGGTGATTAGTGATATGGAGTACATTGTCAAATACCTGTCAGTCATTTGTATATCTTCTTTGAAAATTCTCTATTCAGGTCCTTTGCCCATTTCTTTATTTGCTGTTAAGTTATAGGAGTTCTTTGTATATTTTAGGTATTAAACCTTAATCAGATATATTGTTTACAAATGTTTTCTCCCATTCCATAAGTTGTCTTTTCATTTGTTGATTAGTTCCTTTGTTGTGCAAAAGACTTTTAATTTAATGCAGTTACACTTGTTTTTGGTTTTGCTGCCTTTGCTTTTGGTATCAACTGCAAAAAAATCATTGCTCTGATCCCATGGCAGGGAGCTCACTGACTCTGTTTTTTTCTAAAAGTTTAATCAATTCAGGCTTTACATTTAAGTATCCAATCTAGTTGGAGGTGATTTTTATGTGTGGTGTAAGACCGGCCAATTTGTATTCAAAAGAGAACACATGACCTAGAAAATACCCTGGCATGCTTAGGAATTTGAGAAGATAGAAGAACTAGTACAAATCAATAGGAGAAAGAGTGAGTTATAGAATAAATGGTTCTGGGAAAATTGTTTGGATTAAATTAAATTCATTAAGATTTGTATTACATGTCATATATCAAAATAAATTCCATTCCATAAATAAGTCAAGATATCTAGACTAAAATATAAATTGATTTCTCATAATAAAAGAAACAGAAACGGAATAAATAGCATTTGACATTACCATTAAAAAAGTCGTTAGCCCCCCCCCTTTTTTTTTTACCACAATGCAATGTAATTACTGTAAAAATTAACTTAAAAGAATAATTTTATGATCAGTGGGGAAAGCAGAATAATGTTCCTCAAAAATATGTTTGTGTCCTGATCCCTGGAACCCGTGACTATGTTAACTTACATGGCAAAGGGGCAGGTTACAAATAAGAACTAAACTTGCTAACCAGTTGAATTTAGGAAAGGGAGATTATCCTGACTTATCTGGGTAGAAAAATATAATCACAAGTGTCTTTAAATGGGGAAGAGGGAGGCAGAAGAGGTCAGAGTGATAGGAGAAGAACCCTAATCACTGTTCCTGGCTTTGAAAATGGAGGAAGAGGAGGAGCCAAGGAATGTGGATGGCCTCTAGAAGCTGAAAAGGGCAAGGAAATGGATTCTCCATTAAAGCTTCTAGAAAGGAGAACAATCTTGTCAATACCCTGGTTTTAGCCTAGTGAGGCCTATTTTGGACTTTAAAACTATAAGATAATAAATTTGTATTGTTTTAAGCCACCATGTTTGTTACAATTTATTATAGCAGCCATAGAAAACTATGATCTAGAGTAGTTTTCAAAATTACAAGAAAATATTGTGTGTAATTCTATGCAAATACATTTTAAAGGGTAGTTGATTTGTTAGATAAATGTAAATCATCAAAATTGACTCAAGAATAAGAAAGCCTGGCAAGTTAGAAATCAGGTACTATATTACAAAAATAATTCAAAATATTATTCAAGAGAAATACTGGTCCCAAATCATCCTACTCATGAACTAAATCACACTTTGAAGAAACAATGATCTCATGTTACATAAATTGTGCTAGATCATAAATAAAGGTGGAGAGCCTCCTTATACATTTTGCATTTTGAAGATGTGTCTTCACCCTGATACTCCAACTTTAGAATGACAATACCAACAATACACCAACGATATATATATATTGTAATATATATTAATACATCTTAACATATATTAACATATATTATGAATATTATATGTTGTATTTATTAATATAAAAATATAACAATATATTAATATACTATATATTAATTTGTCATATAATATATGATCATAATCTATCTAGTTGGGAGTTTAAATGAAAAAAGCTGAATGGTCAATATGCAATAATAATTTTTCTTTAACCCAGCAATAATAGATTATATGTTAGAAATAAGTCACTTCACAATAGCAATGAAACATGAAGCATGCATAAAATAAACATAAGAAATGTGGATCTTTATAAAGGCAAATTTTAAAACTTTGCTAGAAAACATAAAGGAAGTTTTGAATAAACAAATAATATATCACATTCCTGGATGAGGTAATTAATATGTAAACATCTTAATTCTATTTAAATTCATTTGTAAGGTACAGTGTTATATGAGTCAAAATCCCAAAGGGATTTGATTTGCTTTAATTCTTGTGAACATATCTGAAATAGTTTTGAAGGGGATCCTAATGAGCACCGACTTTCCCTGTAAGAACTAAAACAGTGCAGTACTAATGAAAGAAAAAGCCAGACAAGCATGTCAGAGAACTCAGAAACAAATCCAAACTATACTATGTTTATTTCTATATTATTAAGAATTTCAAATCAAAAGATAAGTTTTATAATATATGGAGCTAGGAAAACAGGTTGGAGAAAAATTAAGTTCCAATTCTAATTTAAAAATTAATCATAAAAAGTGACTCAAATGGTATACTACATATAAAGGAGAAAACATAAGTAAAAATATTAAGAGTTTAAAGAACTCTGGGAGGATGATGCTGGTGGTGGAATAGTTTATGTATTTTATCAAATTCCCCTATGAAAACAGAAAGCAATTAAAATATGAAAATCTAACCCAAAGGCAGCATCTACAATGAAACAAGGTGACAAAATATCCACATTAACCCTAAAATACAGGACAAACCGCTGATAGCTAGAGACCAATGTAGCATTAGCATGTGCAGGAAGTAGTAAAAGAAAGCAACAGGATGACTGAAGGACATGAGAAGATCAAAACAACTAGCTGGTACCTATCCAAAAACTCAGTCTAGCAACTGGAGAAGATAAACCCAAACTTTATGGATTGGTTTGCACAATCCAATTATGGGTAAGTCCAAATGGTCCACAGATAAAACTAAAGGAACTGGCAGGAGAGCCTGAGACCATGAACGCAGATGAATCAGCCAAATCTCCCTTCCCAGAATGGAATAGAAAACAAATTGAGCAGAACAACAAAGAAACAAAGAGAACAATGTTCATGTACATGCGGAGCAAGTGGCAGAGCTAGAATACTCAAAAATTAAGCTACAGTTGAAGTGCCTGGGTGACTCAATGAAGACTCTGAGTCTGGGTTTTGGCTCAGGTCATGATTACTCAGTTTGTGAGTTCGAGTCATGCTGACAGCATGGAGTCTGGGTTTCTCTCTCTCTGCTCTCCCCTGCTAATGCTCTCTTTCCCTCAAAATAAATAAATAAATAAATAAATAAATAAATAAACTTAAAAAAATTAAGCTGCAGCCATCTTAACCCAATTTATATTTATAGAATTCTACCCATAAATAAGTATAGAATATAATTTTTTAGGGCATGTGATACATTCATTAAGATAGACCATATGTTTGGATCCAAAACTAGTCTCATTAAATTTAGAAAGTACTCAATTATTATAAAACACATTTTCTGACTGTAAAATAGCTTAGTATTCAGTTATAATGAAACATCTAGGGAAACTCCACATATTTGGAAATTTGACAACCAACTTTTAAATAATCAGGAGTAAATGGAAAAACACAAAGAAAATGAAAATTTCAAACTGAATGATAATGAGAAAACCATATAGCAAAATATGTGGGATTGTAGCAAAGCACTGTTTAGGGGGACACTTTAATCATTAAATGTTATTAGAAAAGAAGGGCTCCAAATGAATGATCTACAGTTCTACCAGAAGTTAGAAAAATAAGAGAAAATAGGCCCCAAATAAGTAGAAGTCAGGAGATAATAAAGCTAAGAGCAGAAATCAATGAAATGGAAAGCAGAAGGAATATTTAATGCAGAATCTGGTCTTTGAAGATATCAACAAAATTAAACCCCAAGCAAAAATAATTACTACTTTAGTGACAGAGAGGGGAAAAAAATCGCCAATATTAGAAATAAAAAATCCTACAAATATTAAAAGAAAAATATAAAATATTGTCAATAAGTTTTATTCCAAAATTTCTATAACTTAAATGGACAAATTCTTTGACAAATATAACTTGTCCAAAATTTATACAATGTGAAACACAAAATCTTCCTAGGCCTATGTCTACAAAAAGTGAATTTTTGAAATCAAAAGACCTTGCCCGGAAAATTTCAGATGATTTCACTGGTGAATTTTATCACAATTTAAGGAGGAAATAAAACCAATCCTAAACAAAATCTTTCAGCAAATAGAAGGATAGTAAAGAGGGAATGTTTCCTAACTCATTTTATGAAGCCAGCATAATCCAAATGCTGAAACGTGACAAGGCATTACAAAAATAAAACCATTGCAGACTAATATTCCTTATAAACACAGATGGAAAAAATCTTTAATAAAATGTTAGTAAATCAAAGTCAACAATATATGAAAAGGATCAAGTAAAATTTATCTCAGGAACGAAAACTTTGTTTTAGCATTAAAAAATGTCAATGTGGTTCACCAGGATAATACACTAAGTGAGACCAACATATTATTTTGAGGGATGCATTAAAAGTATTTGATATAATGTGTTAAATCACCAATTTCTAATAAAAACTCTCAGAAACTCAAATTAAATTGGTATTTTCTCTAACTAACACACAACATCTACAAAAAAACTTAGTCAACACTCTTGTGAACATTTTCCCTATGATTAGGAACAAGACAAACATGTATGCTCATGACTTCAATACTGTACTAGCATTTTTGGCTATTGCAATAGAACAAGAAAAATAATAAAAGTTATAAAGTTCACAAAGAAAGACTAAAACTATTTCTTGGCTGATGAATTATTCAGTTTTACGGGACTAGAGAATTTGAAAAACAAGCACTAGAACCAGTGAGTGCATTTTCAGAGGATCCAGGGTTAATATAAAAAGCAAGCAAACAAATTTTTGTGTACTAGCAGCAATCCATATGTAGGGATAATTTAACAAAAGATAAACAAGATCCCTTTACTTAAAAGCAATGAATATCACTGAGAGACTTTAAAAAGGCCTAAGTAAATGAACAGATAGATATGCCACATTCATGCATTTGAATTCTCAGTATTATTAAAATGGCACTTTATCTAACTTTATACACACACACACACACACACACACACACACACACATGTTTCAACACAATTCCAACAAGAATTTCTCACACTTATAAAATATAAATTGATCAGCTGCTTCTAAACATTATGTAGAAATCAAAACAACCTAGAATACTCAAAACAATTTAAAAGGAGAACAAATTTAGTAGAAATACACTATATTATATGTGAAATTGGCAAAAGGATAGACATAAAGAACAGTAGAACAGAATAGAGAGTCTAGAAATAGACCTATATATATATATAGCTAATTGATTTTCAACGAATGCTCCAGAACAACACAGTGGAAAAAGAAAAGTTTTCAAGAAGTTGCTGGGCAACTGGGTAAATGTATCAAGGAAAACAAATATTGAACCTTACTTTATAATATACCAAAAAACTAACAAGAAATAGATTATTGAACTAAATGTAAAAAAATAAAATCAAAATGTTTCCAAAAGGAAATATCAGAGAAACATCAAGGCTGACTTGAGAGAAGCAATGAACTTTCACTGAGGGAAAAGTTAGTGTGAAGTAACATTGCAGGGAAAGTGCCAGGAAAACAAATATCCTGACCTCACTTTGCTTTTTCTCTTGGTCTTTTGCCAGATAAAGTTCCCATTGACTCAAATGACTGGAAATCAGAGGTTATGGCAGCCCTATTGATGTACTACCCAGTCTGCAGCAGAAGAAAGCAGGGTGGAGAAGGGCTTGGAGTAGAGGTGAAAGGGGCAAATGGAAGATACCCAGCACTGATCATCTGCCAGTGTTCAAACGAGATTTTAGAGTTTGACTCTCCCCAAGCTTCATTAACAGCCTCTATTGCAATATATTCTTCACAGCATTGTCCCATTTTCTTTAGCTCAACAAGTTCACATAAACCATGGTTTCGGCTAAGAGAATGCTTTTTGAAGGACACCCTAGTGACAGAGGGGAATCAATATTTAACTGACAGGAAATCTGGGAGCGTAGCTTGAAATTTACTGTGCATATGAAATTTCTTCCATGTTTCTTCTGGTTTGTTTCAGCTAAATAATTGATGTGAGTTTTGAATTGTACTGCATAAAACACTTGTTTGTTCTCATATTGAATTAATTACAAAAAGGAAAAATCAAAACCAAAAAACGATCTTAGCTTTTTTAGATAGTCTTTTCAGATCTATCAATTTCCAATAATTATGTAAAATTAAGAGCATGTTTTTTTTTTTCTTGAATCTATATAATATTAGAAGCCATAAATATTAAATCTTCACATTCTTACCATCCACTGCCATATTTCCTACTACTTTTCAGTAGAACTCTGCTCAGTGAGATACTGGTATTCCTTAAGATGGTATCACTTGTTAAATAAGACAGGAAAGGTACTGCATTCCCCTTTTAGGGACTTACAATCCACATTCAAATATTAGAAACTGAGGAATTCTGCAATTAACAACAAGCCTGTTGATTTTTTAAATAGCCAAACGTTTTTCAAATTCATTCGACCATGGAATTCTTTTCTGCTGAACACCTATTCACATCTCAGAGAGCACTGAATATAATTGATAAATGTCACTCTAGGCTAAAGAAGAACAAGTAATAAAGCACCTCAAATGTGTGTATTTATACATGAGTTTTTTCAGATGAAGATCAGCTATGTTTCTTTTGGGGCTGATGTCCATTACCTAAACCCTTTATGAGCCTCTTCCTCTATATTCCCACAGTCTTTGTTTATATCCCCTTCATGTGTAGATCTCCTGGTGCCTACTGATGTTTGACACATGGAGGGCACTTTATACCTATCCTGAATTTGAAACACATTAAGCCCGTTAGGGAATTTTTATTTTCAAGTCTCTCCCAGCATCTTTTAAAAGAGAGACCATTATTTACTCATCAATTGCAAACATTTCTATTTGATATTAGGATTTGGGGAGGGGGGAATTGATGATGAAAAGAAAACTTACAATGTTTTGTATGTACTTTAATGCATAGAATTGCTGGCAGAGCAATTCTGCCTGTGAAAAATATTTTATTTTTATGGATGCAATTGACCAAATACAAGCAAAGGGGCCTGCTTTTTGGGAACCATACCTTGAGATTATTTTGTACCTTTGTTAATCTTGCCTATAAGGATTGCAAAGAAACAGATCAAATTACAGCCAATATTTCAGGTCATGCAGTGACATCTAGTGTGTGTAGGAGACAGTATGCTATAGTCACATATCTACGTGACTCTCAAAAGAATTTTTCTTCTTTTTATAGTCTTTAAAGATTTTGCCCTAAAGTTGTAAAATAAAGGTAGTGATAACCTTTGCTTATATTTAAGAGTTTGAAACTGTTGTAAATAGTTAGATTAATGTACAGGCAGTACAGAAAAAGCCAGGATAAACTATTTAAAGACATTTTGCAAATAAATTGAGTAGATGGAATTTGTTAAAAGCATTGTTATGGAAGGTCATTTAATTGCTAACACGTAAATAAGAGGTATCAGATTTCATCAAGCAATATTTAACTCTGTGCGTGTGTGTGTGTGTGTGTGTGTGTATGTGTGTGAGAGAGAGAGAGAGAGAGAGAGAGAGAGAGAGATCTTTGTTTAGCCAAGGGATTGGCTAACTTTGATTAATTAGTTACAACTATTTTCTTCCTCTCTTGGATTGGATTACAACATGCAAAGCTTTAGCCCCTAAGAGATTCTCAGAATAGACCAGCAAAAGGCCTTTCTCTCTCTCTCTCTCTCTCTCTCTCTCTCTTTTTTTTTTTTTTTTGCTCTGTAGATTATATAAAGTTTTCAAGAAGCCCAGCTCCATTTCATTAGGGTGGGGGGAGGAGACGGGTAGAGGGGATAGCGTTCTGATCGTAAATTAAAATGTTTAGTTCAGGTACAGAATTGAATTTGGACTTTAGTGACACTTATTTTGCTATCAAATATATCTTGATCTCATTTTCACCTTGCGCTATGTTGTTTGACTTTACTTATCTGATGAATGTTTTTGTAACCATGCTAGGATTTATCCTTAGGAGCTGTGGCCCTTTAGGGTCTCAGGGAATTTAGAAAAGAGACAGAGCATTTAAAGCAGAAAATGTTCCAGCCCAAAGGTGACTCAGAGAATGCACATTTCACAATGATTTATTTGAAGCCACAGTATTGCAATATCTTTTTTAATCTTGTCCCAATTTCATTTCCCCATCCAAATCAAAGGGATAATCCTAATGAAAGGGGCCAGGGGAAAGGTTTCTGAGGTATATATTGTTTCCAAAAATCTTATCTGGTCCTTTGATGTTCTATTATTTATAATAGCACCACACACGCTATGGCCAGAAGCCTTAGCTCCCCAGCTTGACTTCTATTCAGCAAGTGATTATGGAGTACCTACAACATGCCAAGAACCATACTTAAAGATCTTGTCCTCAAGGAGTTTGTGCTTTATTTGGGGAGACTAAAAACAAACATATATAAAGCAAAGATGGGTAATACTGAATGCAGGTTGAGGAAGTATTATTTTACATAGGTTGGTCAAGGGAAGACCTGGGTGATGAGATGATATTTGAGTGAGTCATGGGAGATACTTGAGAGAAGAAGTTTCCATCCAGGCAGATGGAATGCCAAGTACAAAAGCAAGAGTGTATCTGGCATGCTCCAAGAACAGTACAATACCTGATGTGCTAGAATAGAAACAGAGAGAGAATGGAAGGAGATGAGGTCGACATAGTAGCACGGAGTTGTGTCATACCAGGAGTTCAAGAGATTGTTGCTATCGGACAATTCTAAGCACTGGTGTGACATGATCTAAATAATGCTGTAAAAGGAACACTCTGCTGTCTTGGTGAAGGGTAGCAGCAAGAAGACCAGTTAGGAACCATAGTAATAATGCAGAGAAAAAAGATAAGGGCTCAAATCAGATCCTAACATTGAAAGTGGTGAGATAAGCAATCAGCTTCTGGATTTGTTTTGAAACAGAATTGGCTGACGGTTTGAAGATGAGATACAAAAGAGAGAGAGTCATATATGATGACTCCAAGATAACATTTACTCTGTGTGGGTCCATGTAGCTGGCAGGATAGAATTGGTAGTTACTGAGTTGGGGATGAAAGCAGAGAGCACGTTAGCTTTGGAAACTATGTTATCCATCCCAAAGTAGGTGACAACAGGAAGTTACAAACGAAATTCCAGAGTTCAGGAAAAAGGTTTACGCTAAAGCTATACATTAAGAAGACACCAGGTGTTGGAGTATCTGAAACTGAGAGATCGGATAGGATCACCTACAGAAGTGCAGATGGAAAAGATTCAAGGTCTGAGACAAGCCCTGGGGCCCTCCTGTGTTTACAGCAGTACTTTTCATCCTGGCTGCACATTAGAATCACCTGGGGACGTTTAACAAAATTACCTAAACCTTTCACCTTGCCTCCAGAGAGTCTGATTTAATTAGTATAGCTGAGACCTAGGCATGAATGCATTTTTAAAGCTCACTAGATGATTCTTTTTTTTTATTGAAGTTTGTTTGACACAGTGTTTCAGGTATACAACATAGTGATTCAACATGTTTACATGTTATGCCCTGCTCACCACAAGTGTAGCCCCATTTGTCACTGTACAACACTATTACAATACCATTGACTATCTTCCCCATGCTGTACCTTTTATCCCTGTGATGTATTCATCCCACGTCCCTTCACCCATTTTGCCCATCTCCAAGCCCCTCCCTTCTGGTGACCAACAATTTTTTCTCTGTATTTATGGATCTGTTTCTGCTTTGCTTGTTTTTTGTTTGTTTTTTTAGATTGCACATATAAGTGAAATCATATGGTATTTCATAAGGTCTTTTATATGGTCTTTTTCTGACTTATTTCCCTTAGAATAATACCCTACAGGTGCATCCACCTTGCTGCAAATGGCAACAGGTGATTCTTATATCATCCAGAATTGAAAAGCACTGGTGTAGAAGCTGTAGGGAGTGGAGTGTATCAGCAAAGGAAGCAGAAACAGTGTGGTCAGTGAGGCAAGATGCAAACAAGAAAGCTTGTTACAGATTTCAACCGAAGAAAATGTTTCAAGCAGGGGAGGGTGAGGAGTCAAATACTGGAGAGAAGAAAGAATTGACCACTGTAGTTTCAGGCAACATGGAGGGTGCTATTAGACAAGAGCAGACTCATTCCAGAGGTAAGGATAAAAAACTCTCCCTGTCTCCCCATCTCCCCCCATCTCCCTTCCTCCCCACCCTCCACCCCTTTCTCTTTTCATCAGAGCTATTAAAGTGTGTTCGCATGCTCTTGGGGATAATCTAGCAGAAAGGAAGAAATTGATGAGGCAGGGCAAAAGGAGGAATTTCTAAAAGAATGTCCTTGAGTGTAGAGGAGGGACGTTTGTATTTCTTTTGTTTCAATGAAATAGAAAGTCAGAGGAGAATGTGTTTGATGTCTGAGGCAAGAGAATATCGTAATTTTAGGAGAGAAGGAAAATGAATGCACTGGGACCACATGAAATCAGTGGTCATGAAATTAAATATAAGCCAGTTAGCACGGTTGTATATTTTTCACTAGCTACTTTCAGCTGTGTGAGTAGAAGTTCAGAGTAAATGAAATGAATAAGAGAGTTGATTTTTACCAAGGTTGGGTTTGTATCAAATGCATACGACAAAACTGAGTAGGAGCATAAGTTTTCTGAGTGACTATATGTGTTCATAAATTTGAACTATGTAATGTCACAGTGGTAACAGGGAAGCTAAGACAGGAAGGAGATGGAGGGTGCAGGAATAGGTGGTCAGATAAAATAAATCAGGTCTCAGTGGTGAAGAGTAATTGGAGTCTGGGTACTATAATTAGAGTGCTGGAAACAGAGGTTGTGTTATTGCTTGAATGTGAAATTTTGAAGGAGATGCAAAATCAATTGCTTGATATAATAAAGTACTTTTTTTTCCAAATTTTTAAATTAAAAATAAATAAAGTAGTGTTCATTCATGGAAAAATAAGAGAAGATGCAGTTATTTGTAATCACTAGGTGACCTACTATATGAGAGGGTGAGATCTGGTGGGGACCGTGTTTGAGGGGTGGAGGAATTGAACTGAAAGTCCAGGGAATCATACAGATTATCTGTAAGGATCCTGAAACCACTTGGACGCGTGAGTATTGGAGACAATGACAGTGATCCAGGGGCTGAGTCATTAAGGAAAGGAGGAGGACCCTGCAGTTTGCAGTTGACTCCTTCAAAGCAAAGCAGCATGCGGTGGAAACTGATGGTTGGAGCTTCCAAAGCGGGTTTTTAGGGAAGAAAAGGCAGTAGTTTTGGGGGACACAGTGTGGAGGTGGGGAGGTGAAAAGCACCTACACAACTTTCAGGCATAATGAACAAAATCTGTGGAAGAAAAAAACCAGCCGTTACTTGAGAGGGCTATGGACTTTTTACACCAGATGAGAATAAAAGCAATATTTGTAAATTTATTGACAGCAGCACTATGTAATGATGGTTAACAGCATAAGCTCCAGAGCCTAATTGTTTATATTCCAATCACGGTTCCTTTACTTACTAACTCTGTGGTATTAATGCCTTAGTGTTTTGACTTCCTCATCTATAAAATTGGGAGAATAACAGCATCTGTCTCATAGGGTTACTGTGCACAGTAAATGAGTTAATACATGTTAAAAAGACTTAAGATAACACCTGGTATGTATTAAGAACATGTAGTCAAATGTTAGCTGTGATGATTGATGATGATTACTCATTTTTAATTTGCCTTTGAGGAGCAAAGATTATTATTATTATTACGACTATTACTCATTTTTAATTTGCCTTTGGGTAGAGAAAAACAGATGCCTGGCAGAGAATGAGTAAAACTGGTTTCTGCCCAGCTGAGTTGACTTCAGTGTTGTTTGAACATTTGGTCTCCATATGATTTATATTAGGTTTCTTCAGCAGCAGCCTCTGTAATATTAATTAATAATTCTCAACATATGTTATTTGCGAACCTAAAAAAAAATTCTATAATCTTCTGAGAAAATCCAAAATAGAATCCAGAGCCCCAGACATGGTATTGAATTTCAATCTATAGGATAAAATATCCATTCAGTTCATAGTGATCAAGATAAATAATTGAATAAATACATTTCCGTTTTGTTTTTAGTCTCTGAATTCTTTTGGGTTAAATATATTTCTCACAGACAACATCTTCCTGGTCCTTCTTCCAATTTGAGAGTTTCTGAATCTTATTTACTTTTATAGATATTTATTGAAATTGCTTCCCTCCTAGAACTTAATTTTGTCTTCCTATTCAGGGAATTTTATTTTCCATAATTCCTCTTTTCTATTTTTTTGCCTTCCTCATTATCTTGAACAAATCAAATTCTTCTGTTTGGGAGCACACTTTCAAATGTATCATCTGTGGTTATCCCTAAGTTACTCAGATCAAAACTTTATCTTTGTTAATGTCTAAATTTATCAATATCTGTCTAGTGAAAAAGAAAATAATCTGAGCAAATTTTCATGTCCCTTAGGTCACTTGCTCTTACCCTCCTCTTAAAAAAACAAAACACTTCATTAAGGTATGGTTGACATGTAAAAAGTTGTACTGTTTAATGTACACAACTCCAGGAGTTTAATGATGATACGCCCATGATCTTATCACCACAATCAAGACCATGAATGTATCTATTACTTCCCCATGTTTCCTCCCATCCTCTCTATTTCTTACCCTCTTTCTTTGTCATGTTAGTACCTAAGTTTTGGATTTATTTATTTTTCCATTGGTCATTTACCCAGACAACAAAATACCTGATTCAGTTACTCTTTTACTGTTTGGATCTGTTTCTTCCTTATGAACACTCTCCTTTTTGCTAGAGTGCAGCCATCATATGTTTTGTTTTCACAATATACTTTGTAAATTACCCAAACCTTCATGCACCAGAGAATATATTTATTTAACATTTATTATTACTTTTTATTTATTTTTGTTTTATCAAAGTAATTTTTTAAATTTTTATTTATTTATTTTTATTTTTTTAAACTTACATCCAAATGAGTTAGCATATAGTGCAACAATGATTTCAGGAGTAGATTCCTTAGTGTCCCTTACCCATTTAGCCCTTTCCCCTCCCACAACCCTCAGTTTGTTCTCCATATTTATGAGTCTCTTCTGTTTTGTCCCCCTCCCTATTTTTATATTATTTTTGTTTCCCTTCCCTTATGTTCATCTGTTTTGTTTCTTAAAGTCCTCATATGAGTGAAGTCATATGATTTTTGTCTTTCTCTGACTAATTTCACTTAGCATAATACCCTCCAGTTCCATCCACGTAGTTGCAAATGGCAAGATTTCATTCTTTTTGATTGCTGAGTAATGCTCCATTGTGTGTGTGTGTGTGTGTATATATATATATATATATACACACACATACATACGTATATATACGTATATATATATATATACACATGTGTGTGTATATATATACACACACACACACATATATATATATATATATATATATATATATATATATACACCACTTCTTCTTTGTCCATTAATCCATCGATGGACATTTGGGCTCTTTCTATACTTTGTCTATTGTTGATAGTGCTGCTATAAACATGGGGGTGCATGTCTCCCTTCGAAACAGCACACCTGTATCCCTTGGATAAATGTCTAGTAGTGCAATTGCTGGGTCGTAGGGTAGTTCTATTTTTAGTTTTTTGAGGAACCTCCATACTGTTTTCTAGAGAGGCTGTACCAGTTTGCATTTCCACCAAGAATGCAAAAGAAATCCTGTTTCTCCGCATCCTCACCAACATCTGTTGCTGCCTGAGTTGTTAATGTTAGCCATTCTGACAGGTGTAAGGTGGTGTCTCATTGTGGTTTTGATTTGTATTTCCCTGATGATGAGTGATGTAGAGCATCTTTTCAGTGTCGGTTGGCCATCTGGATGTCTTCTTTGGAGAAGCATCTCTTCATGTCTTTTGCCCATTTCTTCACTGGATTATTTGTTTTTTGGGTGTTGAGTTTGATAAGTTCTTTATAGATTTTGGACACCAACCCTTTATCTGATATGTCATTTGCAAATATCTTCTCCCATTCTGTCGGTTGCCTTTTAGTTTTGCTGATTGTTTCTTTCACTGTGCAGAAGCTTTTTATTTTGAGGAGGTCCCAGTAGTTCATTTTTGCTTTTGTTTCCCTTGCCTCTGTAGACGTGTTGAATAAGAAGTTGCTGCGGCCAAGAACAAAGAGTTTTTTTCCTGCTTTCTCCTCGAGGATTTTGATGGCTTCCTGTCTTACATTGAGGTCTTTCATCCATTTTGAGTTTATTTTTGTGTATCGTGTAAGAAAGTGGTCCAGGTTCATTCTTCTGCATGTTGCTGTCCAGTTTTCCCAGCACCACTTGCTGAAGACTGTCTTTATTCCATTGGATGTTCTTTCCTGCTTTGTCAAAGATTAGTTGGCCATATGTTTGTGGGTCCGTTTCTGGGTTCTCTATTCTGTTCCATTGATCTGAGTGTCTGTTCTTGTGCCAGTACCATATTGTCTTGATGATTACAGCTTTGTAATACAGCTTGAAGTCTGAAATTTTGATGCCTCCAGCTTTGGGTTTCTTTTTCAAGATTGCTTTGGCTATTCGGGGTCTTTTCTGGTTCCATAAAAATTTTAGGATTGTTTGTTCTAGCTCTGTGAAGAATGCTGGGGTTACTTTGATAGGGATTGAATTGAATATGTAGATTGCTTTGGGTAGTACTGACATTTTAACAATATTTGTTCTTCCTATCCAGGAGCATGGAATCTTTTTCCATTTCTGTGTGTCTTCTTCAATTTCTTTCATAAGCTTTCTATAGTTTTCAGTGTATAGACTTTTTCACCTCTTTGGTTAGATTTATTCCTAGGTATTTTATGGTTTTTGGTGCAACTGTAAAAGGGAATGATCCCTTGATTTCTCTTTCTGTCGCTTCATTGTTGGTGTATAGGAATGCACCCGATTTCTGTGCATTGATTTTTATATCCTACAACTTTGCTGAATTCATGAATCAATTCTTTTGGGTTTTCCATATAGAATATCATGCTATCTGCAAAGAGTGAAAGTTTGACCTCCTCCTGACCAATTTTGATGCCTTTTATTTATGTTGTCTGACTGCAGAGGCTAAGACTTCCAATACCATGTTGAATAACAGTGGCGAGAGTGGACATCCCTGTCTTGTTCCTGACCTTAGGGGGAAAGCTCTCAGTTTTCCTCCAGTGAGGATAATATTAGTGTTGGGTCATTCATATATGGCTTTTATGACCTCGAGGTATGCTCCTTCTATCCCTACTTTTTTGAGGGCTTTTATCAAGAAAGGATGTTGTATTTTGTCAAATGCTCTCTGCATCTATTGAGAGGATCATGTGGTTCTTGTCCTTTCTTTTATTGATGTAATGAATCACACTGCTTGTTTTGCAGATATTGAACCAGCCCTACATCCCAGATATAAATCCCACTTGGTGTGGTGAATAATTTTTTTAATGTATTGTTGGAGCCAGTTGGCTAGTATCTTGATGAGGATTTTTGCATCGATGTTCATCAGGGAAATTGGTCTATAGTTCTCCTTTTTAGTGGGGTCTCTGGTTTTTGAATCAGGGAAATACTGGCTTCATAGAATGAATTTGGAAGTTTTCCTTCCATTTCTATTTTTTGGAACAGCTTCAAGAGAGTAGAGTAGGTGTTAACTCTTCCTTAAATGTTTGATAGAATTCCCCTGGAAAGCCATCTGGCCCTGGACTCTTGTTTTCTTGCAGATTTTTGATTGCTAATTCAATTTCCTTACTGGTGATGGGTCTGTTCAAAGTTTCTATATCTTCCTGTTTCAGTTTTGTAGTGTATGTTTCTAGGAATTTGTCCATTTCTTCTAGATGCTCATTTTATTGGCATATAATTGCTCATAATACTCTTATTTTTATTTCTGCTGTGTAGGTTGTGATCTCTCCTCTTTCATTCTTGATTTTATTTATTTGGGTCCTTTCCTTTTTCTTTTTGATCAAACTGGCTAGTGGTTTATCAATTTTGTTAATTCTTTCAAAGAACCAGCTTCTGGTTTGATTGATCTGTTCTACTGTTTTTTTTGGTTTCGATAGCATTAATTTCTGCTCTAATCTTTATTATTTCCTGTCTTCTGATGGTTTGGGGTTTTATTTGCTGTTATTTTTCCAGCTCCTTAAGGTGTAAGGTTAGGTTGTGTATCTGAGATCTTCCTTCTTTAGGAAAGCCTGGATTGCTATATACTTTCCTCTTATGACCGCCTTTGCAACATCTCAGAGGTTTTTGGGCTGCGGTGTTATCATTTTCATTAACTTCCATATACTTTTTAATTTCCTCTTTTAACTTCTTGGTTAGTCCATTCATTCTTTAGTAGGATGGTCTTCAGTCTCCAAGTATTTGTTACCTTTCCAAATTTTTTCTTGTGGTTGATTTTGAATTTCATAGCGTTGTGGTCTGAAAATATACACAGTATAATCTCAATCTTTTGTACTTGTTGAGGCCTGATTTGTGTCCCAGTATGTGATCTATTCTGGAGAATATTTCATGTGCACTTGACAACAATGTGTATTCCCTGCTTTAGGATGAAGTGTTCTGAATATATCTGTTAAGTCCATGTGGTTCAGTGTGTCATTCAAAGCCATTGTTTCCTTGTTGATTTTTTGATTAGATGATCTGTCCATTGCTGTGAGTGGGGTGTTGAAGTCCTCTACTATTATGGTATTACTATTGATGAGTTTTTTTATGTTTGTGATTAATTGATTTACATATTTGTGTGCTCTCACATGTGGTACATAAATGTTTACAATTGTTGGGTCTTCTTGGTGGATAGACCCGTTAATTATCATATAATGCCCTTCTGCATCTCTTGATACAGTGTTTATTTTAAAGTCTAGATTGTCCATATAAGTATGGCTACTCCAGCTTTCTTTTGTTGACCATTAGCATGATAGATGGTTCTCCATCTCTGTTTTCAATCTGAAGGTGTCTTTAGGTCTAAAGTGGGTCCCTTGTAAACAGCATATAGATGGATCTTGTTTTTTTATCCATTCTGTTACCCTATGTCTTTTGATTGGAGCATTGAGTCCATTGACGTTTAGAGTGAGTACTGAAAGATATGAATTTATTGCCATTATGATGCTTATAGTTTCTGATGCTGTTCTCTGGTCCTTTCTAGTCTTTGTTGCTTTTGGGCTTTTTTTCTTTCTTTCATCTTTTCTCCCCTCAGAGAGTCCCCCTTAAAATATCTTTCAGGGCTAATTTAGTGGTCATGAACTCCTGTAATTTTTGTTTGTCTGGGAAATTTTTCTCTCTTCTATTTTGAATGACAGCCTTGCTGGTTAAAGAATTCTTGGCTGCATATTTTTCTGATTCAGCTCATTGAATATATCCTGCCACTCCTTTCTGGCCTGTCAAGTTTCTGTGGATAGGTCTGCTGCAAACCTGACCTGTCTTCCCTTGTAGGTTAGGGACTTTTTTTCCCCTGCTGCTTTCATGATTCTTTCCTTGCCTGAGTATTTTGTGAATTTGACTATGATATGCCTTGTTGATGGTCGGTTTTTGTTGAATCTAATGGGAGTCCTCTGTGCTTCCTGGATTTTGATGTCTGTGTCTTTCTTCAGGTTAGGAAAGTTTTCTGCTATGATTTGCTCACATAACCTTTCTACCCCTATTTTTCTCTCTTCCTCTTCTGGGACCCCTATGATTCTGATGTTCCTTTTTAATGAGTCTCTCATTTCTCTAATTCTTAAATTGTGCTCTTTTGTGTTCATATCCCTCCTTTTATCTGCTTCATTATTCTTTATAAGTTTGTCCTCTATATTGCTGATTCTCTGTTCTGCCTCATCTATCCTTGCCGCTACAGCATCCATCCGTGATTGCAGCTCAGTTATAGCATTTTTTTATTTCATTCTGGCTACTTTTTACTTCTTTTATCTCTGCAGGAAGGGATTCTAATCTGTTTTTAGCCCCAGCTGGTATTCTTATTATTGTGGTTCTAAATTCTGGTTTAGACATCTTGCTTGTATCTCTGTTGGTCAAATCCCTGGATGTCATTTCTTTGTGCTCTTTTCTTGGGGTTGAGTTCTTTGTTTTGTCATTTTGAAGGGAGAAGAGGAATTAATGAGTTAGAAAAATTGAAATCAAAAGAAATTACAATTAAAAAATTAAAATTGAATTTAAACACACACACACACACACACACACACACACAAATTGAATAGATGATGCTAGATCCTAGGTGTGTTTTGGTTCAGGTGTTGAAAGTGGTTTGACAGATTAGAGGGAAAAAAAGGTGGGGGTGGAGGAAAAAAAAAAGGAAATCATTTGAGAAATTGAAAAAATGAATACACTGAAGTAGACTAAAATAAGATGATGGGAGTAAAATAGATTTGAAAAAATTTACACAAAATAATATAGTGAAAAAAATTAAAAATACTTTTAACAAAAATTAAAAATAAAACGAATTTTTTCTTTCTGTTCAAGAAAAACGAAGGAGAAAGGATAAAAAAGAAAATAGTTTGAAAATTTGAAAAAGTGAATACACTATAGTAGACTAAAATAAGATGATGGAAGTAAAGTAGAATTTGACAAAATTTACATAAAAGTAAAAAAAAATAGTTAAAAAATATTTAATATAAATTGAAAGTAAAAATGAATTTTTTTCTCTTTCTGCATTCAAGAAAAGGAAAAGAAATAAAAAGAGAAAAAAGAAAAAGAAAAAAAAGGAAATCATTTGAAAATTTGAAAAAGTGAATACACTGAAGTATACTAAAATAAAATTTGGAAGTAAAATAGAATTTGAAAAAATTTACACAAAATTAAAAATATAGTAAAAAATATTTTTAATAAAAATTGAAAACAGAAATGAATTTTTTCTCTTTCTGTATTCAAGAAAAGGAAAAGAAGTGAAAAGAGAAAAAATAAAATTGAATAGATGGTCGTGCTAACAGATTGAAATAGGACTGAAATTACTTCGTTTTCTCCTAGAAGTCAGTCTATGTAGCGCTTTATAGTCCATAAACCAAGCAGCTGGTGAGACTTGTCTTCGGGTTGGCCCAGTTGGGTGGGGCTCAGTGTAACAGCTCCGTTCTCCACTAGATGGCACTGCTAGCCTACTGGGGTGGAGTGTTGTGGCGCTCGTAAGTGCGTATGTGCATGTGCGGGAGTGGTGAAAATGGCGCCATCCAGCTACCCAGTTTCTAGTATGGGAACTCTGTTCTTCCCAATCAGCAATTGTGCACCCATCCTCTGTCTTTGGCTTTCATCTCCCTGCTTCTTCATGGTCTGTGACCAAGCCCCAGGCAGTACCTCTCTCCTGAATTTTGTCTGTGATGCGGCTGTTTTCCCCTGTCCCTTACTTCTGAAGGACTGCGGCTTTGACCCATTCTGCCCCTCTGTGGGAGGGTCTCATGGAGCAATGACCAAATGCTGGCTGCACCCAGGAATGCTTGTGGGGCCCTGCTGCTGCCAGTGCCCTGAGACTGCAGCCAGGTGCCAGCCCGCCCCAGAGAAAGTTCATGACATAGTGTAGCAGCAGCATTTCAGGGATTATGGAAAAATCACAACACACATCTGGCACCAGACTTCACCCTTAACGACCTTGTTCCAGTACCAGCAAATGAGGCCATTCTCTGGGGTCTGCTGGGACCAGGTGGCTTCAACAGTCTCTACCAAATGTCCTTCCAGCAGTGGAACTGCTTTTCCCTGTGTGTCCCAAGAACCTCCTGGACTCCACTCTGCTCAAGCTGCTGAGTTGCAGACTCTGCACTCCCCTTGTTTACAGTGTTAATGGAATTTAAGCCCTCTCCTTTCTCCTTTCTTCCTTTTCAGTTTAGTCACTGCAGCTGTTTCCAATTTACCACTTTCTCTCTGGCTGCTTTTGGGGAAGGGTGCTTTTCCCGTGTTCTCCCCCCCCTCCCCAGTCTCTGTCCTTTCTCTGCCTGCAAAGGCAGCTCCCTGCCTGCACAGCTTCTCGCTTCCCCAAGTTCACCTCTCTGCACCGTGTACCTGCTGAATTCTGTAGTTCAGGTTGTGCAGATTGTTGTGTTAATCCTCTAATCAGTTTTTTAGGTTTGCAAGATGGTTTAGTGTTGGTCTGGCTGTATTTCATGGATGCAAGACACACTAAAAACTTCCATGCTGTTCCGCCATCTCGGCTCCTCCCCCTATTTATTTAACTTATAATGGAAATTTTAACTCTACATAAAGACCTAAGTTCAAAATTCTTTTTCTTCAAAGCTATTAAGAGAATACTCCATTAGCCTCTTTTATCCAGTGTTGTTGTTAATAAATTTGGTGATGCTTTCCTTTATAAGTGATCTTCTTTATCTCTGGAAGATTTCAGGTGTGTGTGTGTGTGTGTGTGTGTGTGTGTGTGTGTGTGTGTATGTATGCATATGCATGTGTGTGCGTGGAAGCACTTGTGTGCATTTCAATAGATTCTGGAGAAATTTCATGTTCACAACAAAGTGTATTGGAAGGGACAGATTCTCCATGTACCTTCTTCCCCCACACATGTATAGCCTCCCCCACTATTACCATCCTCCACCAGAGTGATCTATTTGCTTCAACTCCTGAAACTTCATTGACACATCATTCTCATCCAAAGTCCATAGTTCACTTTTGGCATTGTACTTTGTGAGGGTTTGGACAAATGTACATTGACATGCACTCACCATTATAGTACCTTACAGAGTAGTTTTACTGCCCTTAAAATCCTTTGTGCTACACCTTTTCATCCCTCCTTCTCCCCTAGTCCCTGGCAACCACTGATCTTTTTATTGTCTCCATAGTTTGCCTTTTCCAGAATATTACAATCCTACAGTATGTAGCCTTTTCAGATTGGCTTATTTCACTTAATAACATGCATTTAAGTTTCCTCCTTTCCATGGGTTGATAACTCATTTCTTTTTAGCATTAAATAATATTACATTGTCTGGATGTACCAGTTAATCCATTTACCGACTGAAAGTTTGGTTTTCCCAAGTTTGGGCAATTATTATGAATAAAGCTGCTATATACTTCCATATGCAGGTTTTTGTGTGGGCATAAGCTTTCAATTCCTTTGGGTAAATACCAAAGAGAATGTCTTTGGTGGTTTAAAAAAAAGGATACATTTTACTTGAAGAGGGTGAGGGGTGGGGTCATGAAGAGAATGTCTTTTATTAAGTTTCGTATTTGTACTAGATCCAGTTAGTGGACCTACCCAGATTTTCTTGACCTTTCCTGTCCCCAGCCTTTGGCCACTTTTTAACAGACTCTGGATTCTACCAAGGCTGATGACTGTCTCACATTCCCCTGATTAAGGCCATGGCTTCAGCACAGCTTTGAATCATGCCAACCGCGCTGGTATCACTGATCAGGGTAGGCCTGACCAGACTCGTGGAGGTTATGAGTTTTCCCGTTACTTTCTCGAGTTCAGGGGAATCCCAGAAGTGTGGGGAGTGGCTTCTAGAAGTCACAAAGGTAGGCAGTTGGGGTGGGGAGGGGTACATAACACAAATCAGAGGTTCAGGGATGTTAACATCCTGTGAGGAAAACTTTGACCAATGAAGGACAGAAAATGGGAAGAGCTGGCAGATAAGTCCTATTCCCTGAGCCCACTGCTTCTCTGGTATATGTACAACATATATAACTGAGCACCAAGCTGTGATTTACTTCAGAAAGCTATGGTGAACTTGGAAACATACCACCTTGTATTTGCCTCTTCTCTTTCTTTGGTTCACTTCCTGTTTTCACCTACTCTTGCCACCTTAGAACTGCAGTTTCCAAAAAATCTTTAGCCTGTAAGCTTTGCTTCAAGTTCTGTTTTCTAAGGGATATTTATATCATTACATTACTTCCAATTTGAGATATTTTATTTTCTCTAATTCTGGGGAATTCTTTTTCATTATTTCTTCAAATAATCCTGTTTGTTCTTTGTTCTTGCTCTGGAATTCTTAGGTTGACATTTTTATTAAATTCTTATATATCTTATCTCCATTATTTCCTCCCTTTTATCTTTTGTTCATTCTTTCTTGAGGACTTCCTTGCCCTAATCTTCCAGCTTATGAAATCATTTTTTAGGCCTATTAAATCTTTTTTTTAACACCTCCACTGAGTTCCTTATTTTGATGAATATATTTTTCCAGCCCACTAACACCAATTGGCTGCACTCAGACTTCATGTTCCTTCTTTATCTTGCTCATATCTTTACCCATCTTTGAAAATAAATGGTTATTTTGTGTTCTTACTTTCTCTGCTCTGCAGTCGTTAAGGTGGTTTTTGCAGTGGCTGGCCAAACCTACAGCCTCTTCTTGCTAATAACACTAACTTCGAAGCCTGGGCCCTGGCTTCTGCAACTCCAGGAGAGTTGTGAGGTTGGGAATAAGGTTCATAGATGAGAATTTTTAGAGTTAGAGTCCAGATTCAAATCTCCCTTTTCTCTCTCTTCCTCATCCTTCACCACTCCATTCCTAGAGAACTTACAAGGATTTCCACTCCAGTCTTTGCTATTAACAAGGGGCTACTACTCATGTTGAAATTGTCCAAGGAAAAAGAGGTTAGAGTGGGAGACAGCCAAAGCATAAGAGACTCTTAAAAACTGAGAACAAACTGAGGGTTGATGGGGGTTGGGAGGGAGGGGAGGGTGGGGGATGGGTATTGAGGAGGGCACCTTTTGGGATGAGCACTGGGTGTTGTATGGAAACCAATTTGACAATAAATTTCATATATTGAAACAAAAAAGAAATTGCCCAAGGATTTGTAAAGGAATCAGGATTAAGAACACTCAGACACTGTTTCTTTATTCTGTTGGCTACTCTCACCATGCTCTTGGATGCCTGCTATGATCCTGAGGCTTCTAGCAGAATACTACCTTCCTGCCCCCAAATCCTGGTCAGTCACCAGTCCAGGGCAATGTGGGAAAAGAAAAGCACACAGATGGAATGCTTTCCCCTTTCTGGCTTGTGGCTCCTTGCCTTCTCCAAGGTCCAAATCTTTTCTCACTCCCCACCACCCTCTGAAGATCTGAGAGTTTCTAAGTGTTATGATTAGTTGGTAAATATTATCCTAAGATCCATTAAGCTTCCCATCTTTTTGGTCCATTTCCAGGTTGAATGTTGAGAAAGAATATTTTTACCCAAAATGGTTCACTATCTTCGCTTTATTAGCAAAATTATTGGGGTTTAAGTCCTTCAGTGGCTTCCTATAAGGTATACTCCGAAGGGGAAATTGCTTAACAGATCATAGAGCCCATCTTATTCTGGTCCATTTTCTTTCCAGACAGATATTCCCACTTTCTGACCTGCCTCACTCTGTTCCTACAGCAGGGGGTCCTTGGCAGTCTCCTGAACATGTGTGGCTATTTCAGGCTTCTGTGCTTTGCACTCACTAGTCCCTTTGCTATGAACATCTTCCTCTATCTACAAAATTCCTAGAAATATTTACCCCTCTATGTTTTGCCATCAGCAAGCAATGAACCATTCTGATTGTATATTTAGTGAACAAATATTTGCTGAGCAACACCCATGTACCAAACACTTGGATATACACTAAGATCACAGTGGTAAGCAAATGAGTTAGAACCTCCTTTGGTGAAGAAGTCCGGTCAGTAATGAATGGAAGTTATAAAATGTGATTGGTGTAATGATAAAGTATATGATCCTACAGGACCACCTAATGCTGGTGCCCAATGTACCTTAGGGGAATTAGGGAAAACTTGCTGCTCAAATTAAGTTAAATGCTGGTTAGAAGTTACCTGGACAAAAGGGATAAAGAAGATATTTTCTACAAAGTGGTATTTTATATTCAGAGATCCTTAGATGAGAGAGAAAAGGAGTGTCTGGGAAATTAAGAGATCTCCTTTTGGTGGGAAGCAAGAGGCTGGATGGATTGACAGGTGCCAGGCACTGTGCCCCCTGGTATACATGTTAAGGAATTTTGTCTGTATTCTACCAATAGTCCATGACAGCAATTGCATGATTTAATTTATTTTTTGAGGAATCATTCTGGATACTGTGTGCAGAAAGAACTGTGAGGTTGGGGTGACCATAAAAGAAAGAATAATTATGACACCATTGTACTTTAGTCTAAGAAAGTGATATGAGTTGAAATAGAGTGGGTGAGGGCAAAATCTTCATTCCTCTCTGATACTTCTGAGTAGATCCATACCAATATTCTTTCATGGCATGGTGTTTCAACTACGTCTTTATCTGTCTGCACAATTTAGACTAGAACTGCTAAATGTAGCTGTTGTTTATTTTTTTGGACAATGGATTTTCAGTGCCTAATGCCTAAATCATCAGTAAATAGCTGTAGCATGAAAAAATTATTGTACTGGATGATTCATTTGGCTAAATGGATTAAGGAGGCAAAGGGTCTAAGGCAGGGACCTAGTCACTTAGAAGTTGGGGAATTTGCAGCAGTTGGGGGATGGAGGAGGATAAGTGTTGGCCCTGAATGGGAGTAGAGACAATTTTCATCATAATAGTTGGGAAAGAGAAGTATGAATATAGTTTTGGGTAGATTGCTCTCAGATCTATGGAAGAACAATACAAAGGATAGAATTCAAGGCCCACCAAAATACTTCTAGATTCTCTTTAGTCTTTTCCAATTTTCTCTTGTACCCAGTACTCAGTTGGGGCTCTTTTGTTTTCTCCTCACAGTTAAACAGCTTTCTCTCCTATAGGGTTTAATTTTACCTTCCCTTTCACTGGGTTCTCATTTCTTTATTTCTTTTTAAAACAATTTTTATTAAACAAAATTTTGTTTATGTTTTTATTTTATTTTTGAGAGAGAGAGAGAGTGGGAAGGGGCAGAGAGAGAGGGAGACAGAATCTGAAGCAGGCTCCAGGCTCTGAGCTTTCAGCACAGAGCCCAACGCGGGGCTTGAACTCATGGACTGCGAGATCATGACCTGGGCTGAAGTTGGATGCCCAACCGACTGAGCCACCCAGGTGCCCCTCAGTTCTTTATTTTTTAATTTAGTAATTATTCTTTTATCCTAAGTTCTTAGCATCTTCCTCTGCCCAGGCTTTGATTCTAGGTCAGAAGAGACTAGAGGTTGATCTTGATAAGAGACAGAGAGCATCCAGAAAAGGAGCTCGATTGGACTTGTTATTGCAGGATGGATATTTTTTTTAAATGTTTCCAACTTCATTCTTTATCAGGCCATAGATATAGCAGATACTTTGCTTACTTTTTAGAACACTAGGTCTCAACCATGTAAAAATAATGCTTAAAAAATGTATATGCTTACTCTGTGGCTTTTTAAAAATTCAGGTGTCTAGGCTATGTCTTCAGAAGTTCAGATTCAATAGATTTTGACTGGTTTCAAACCCATCAGGCAAATCTAATATGTGCTCTGAGTTAAGAATTACCTCTCCAATAAAAGGAAACCACAGCTTCCAGGAGAAGTGATTGGTTTCAGGGCTCAGATAAAAAAAAATATATAAAATGAGCCTAGAACCCTTTGTGGGGCCAGAAAACAAAGAAATCCTTTAAAAAAAGGTTTGTTGAAACAATAGGGTGGACAAAAGTGAAGGAAGTAATGGCCAAAGCTGGAATAATTTGAGCAACAAAATAACTAATGACAATATTGAATTTTAGCCCGTATAACAAATCTCCATGAATCCTTAGGCATATAAATAATTGAATACATAAAAATTGAATGAATAAATAAATAAATAATTGAATAATAAATAAAAAATAAGAGCACTTTCTTACTGTAGAATTTCAATTAATAAATGTAAAAGGAAAAGGAGAATAGAAAATAACCATTAGGCAAATACTACAGTAATAAATATTGCAGATAAGATCCACCAATGGATGCTAAAATTAGTGGGCAACTGGATTTGCACAGTCCCAAAGTACTTCTCAACTAAGAAGGAAAATGTTAAATTTGCACTAGAGTAACCCAGCACACAGCAACTTAATGAAATAATCACAGGTACCATCACGGGTTATAAGACCTATGGATAGCATTAAATCCTTGCTTTGACACACAGAGGAGAGTATATCATTTAAAAAAATATTCTTGGGGCACCTGGGTGGCTCAGTCGGCTAAGCGTCCGACTTCGGCTCTGGTCATGATCTCACAGTTCGTGAGTTTGAGCCCCACGTTGAGCTATGTGCTGACAGCTCAGAGCCTTGATCCTGCTTTGGATTCTGTGTCTCCCTCTCTCTCTGCCCCTCACTCATGCTCTGTTCTCTCTCTCTCTCTCTCTCTCTTTCTCTCCCTCTCTATCTCAAAAAATGAACATTAAAAAATTATTTTTTAAAAATTAATCTTGACAGAAACAAAGACCCTCATTACAGCCCCGAGAAAGAATGATAGTGCCTTAGGGCCTTCACACGTTTTCTCTTTCTGGAATGCACTGCCTCCATTTCCTGACCCCTGCCCAACACACATATCTTGTACTCTTGCTCTGACTGGTTCTTTTCATTTTTCCAGCTTTGTTCCTCAATTTGGACATATTCTCTGACTAACCAGTCTAAATATACCCTCTTAGTAATTTTTTTTATCTTAGTTCTTGTAGCCCTTATCATAATTAGAATCTTAGTGTCTGCAGCGTGCTCCTTGATGGGAAGGACTATGTTTGTTTTGTTCATCAAGCTATACTTAATGCCTGGCATGGTTCCTGAAATGTATACAGAACACATAACAATTGTTGAGAATGGGACTGAATGAATAAACAGAAAAAGTCCTATATCTGAAATTGAAATAATGTATTTTTCTCAACATATTCTTTTTAAGTGTCACAACACATAGGTTTGAATCATATCTGCTACCTACTTACTTTAAAATCCCTGGCAGGATTTTACTTCTTTGTATTCTAGTTAACCAAAACTATAAAATGAAAGGTTTGCAGGAGTTCCTAGTGTTGCGGAAAGATTATTATTTTTTTAAATGTTATTTAAATCCAAGTTAGTTGATTGGGGCGCCCGGGTGGCGCAGTCGGTTAAGCGTCCGACTTCAGCCAGGTCACGATCTCGCGGTCCGTGAGTTCGAGCCCCGCGTCGGGCTCTGGGCTGATGGCTCGGAGCCTGGAGCCTGTTTCCGATTCTGTGTCTCCCTCTCTCTGCCCCTCCCCCGTTCATGCTCTGTCTGTCTCTCTCCGTCCAAAAAATAAATAAAAAACGTTGAAAAAAAAAATCCAAATTAGTTGACATATAGTGTAACAATGGTGTTGGGAGTAGAATTTAGTGATTCATCACTTACATCACTTGTTGGGCTCATCCCAACAAGTATCTTCCTTAATGCCCATCACCCATTCACTCATTCCTCCCTTTCCTTTAGCAATCTTTCGTTCTTTGTATTTAAGAGTCTCTATGGTTTGCCTTCTTTATGTTTTTACCTTATTTTTCCTTCTCTTCATCAATGTTCATCTGTTTTGTTAAATTACACACGAGTGAAATTATATGGTATTTGTCTTTCTCTGACTTATTTCATCTATCATAATACATTCTAGTTCCATCCACGTTGTGGCAAATGGCAAGATTTCATTCTTTTTGATTGCCTGGGGGGAAGATTATTATTTTAAATGGTAAAATTGTTATTCTAGCTTTGGCTCTGTAAGTATTTAATGGTTTCTAGAACAACACTAGCATGTGTGGACCTCATTTTTCTTTTTCCCCCATCTATATTGAGGTATAATGGACCTATAACATTGTATAAGTTTAAGGTGAATAATGTGTTGGTTTGATATACTTAATACTTAGCTAATACTAAGGTGGTAATCATTTTGCAAACACCTCCATCATATTTGTTTTTTGTGGTGAGAGTAGTTAATATCTACTCTCTTAGCAACCCACAAAATATTCTAACTTAAACTATAGTTTTAAAAACTGTATATAATACTGCAACATTAACCATAATCACTATGCTGCATATTAGATCTCCAGAACTTATTCATCCTGTAACTGGAAATTTTTACTCTTTGACCAACATCTCCCCCATTTCCCCATCCCCTTGCCCATGGTAACCACCATTCTAGCTCCCCACCCCCCCAGGAGTTCAGCTTTTTTAGATTCCACGTATACCTTATTTGTCTTTCTCTGATTTATTTCACTTACCGTAATGCCCTCAAAGTTCTATCCGTGTTGTTCCAAACGTGAGACTTTCCTTCTTTCTCATGGTGGAATAATATTCCGTTATACATGTGTGCATGCTTGCTCATACACATGCAAACAGCTCACACGTGGTCACGCAGATGGTAGTGAGTGGGAGTGGGCGGGGCTGGCACTCTCTCTCAGGTGCAACTAAATGCCTGGGGGGCCAGGGGCTGGGCCCAGAGAAAGTGGTTGCAGTCTGGGGTTTGCGGAGTTCTCGGCTGGGCGCACCCATCAGCTCTAGCAAGTAGGTGGGATAGTTCCAAAATGGTACTGCAGGAATGGACCTTGGTAAGGTTGAAAGTCACAAATAGGGCATCTGCCCATAGCTCCATCCTTGGAGAAAGTCCTAATGGTTTCCTGTTTCTCTAGAAGGTACCTAAGTGGATCTCCTTTACATACGTTATTGGTGCTTTCAAATTGGTATTTTTGTGCTGGGTCCCAGGGCAAGTGAATGAGCCCTTTAAGAGCAGGTTCTCTTTTCCCTACAGTTCTTCAGTTTTCCTGGATGTAATTCCTGTTGGTTGTCAAAACCCAGTGTTTGTAGGACTCCACTCTCTCATGTAGGATCTAAGGGTTGGGGTGCCTGAGGTGAAGCATAAACCCTTCATTCCTCAGGGAAAATTTTTGAATTTTTGAGATCCCTCCTGACTCTGGATTGCTGCACCTGAGATGGGGTGTTTTTAGTGAGATGGTGTCTCTGTGCCTCTCCTACCTGTCTCAGTGCTTTTTTTTTTTTTTTTTTTTTTGTGGAGGCTCTGTTGTTTCAGGTTTCTGCTTTTTTCCCCCCCTGAGGAAAATAATCCATATCTAATATATATTGTTGTATCTGTATGTGGGAGTAAGTTTAGGATCTTAGCCACTGCCATCTTGAACCCATCTGTTTCTTAATGTAGGCATTTACCATTAGGAACTGCCTTCTTAGAACTGTTCTTGCGACATCTCCTAAATTTTGGCATATTGTACTTCCATTTTCTTTTGATTCAAGATATTTTTAGAGGCTTCTGGGTGGTTCAGTTGGTTGAGCTTCTGACTTCAGCTCAGGTCATGATCTCAAGGTTGGTGAGTTTGACCCCAGAGTCGGGCTCTTTGCTGTCAGCGCAGAGCCGACTTAGGATCCTCTGTCTCCCTCTCTCTCTCTGTCCCTCCCCTGCTCATGCGCAACGCTCTCAAAACTAAACTTAAAAAATATATATATTTTTAAAATTTCTGTTTTGATTTTTTCTTCCATGACACATTGGTAGTTCAGAAGTGTGTTGTTTAAGTTGTACATATTTTTGAATTTTCCAACTGTCCCCTGTATGATTTCTGGTTTCATACCATTGTGGTTGAAAAAGATACTTGCTAGGACTTGAGTCTTCCTAAATTTGTTAAGGCCTATTTTGTGGCCTAGCATATGATCTATCCTGGAGAATGTTCTGTGTCCATTTGAGAAGAATGTATATTCTGTTTCTGTTGGATGGAATGTTTTAGAGATGTCTGTTAAGTCCATTTGATCTAGTGTGGTTAAGTCCTAACGTTTCCTTCTTGATTTTTTTTCTGGCTAGGGGAATCTATTCATTCACCAAAGTGAGGTTTTGAAGTCCCCTACTATTACTGTATTGTCTACTTTTTCTTTCTTATCTGTTAGTATTTGCTTAAGATGTTTAGGTGCTCTGAGGTTGGGTGTACATATATTTTTGATACATCATCTTGATGAATTGACCCCTTTAGCTTTATATAAGGACTCTCTTTGTTTCTTGTTACCATTTTTGCCTTAAAGTCTATTTTGTCTGATATTAATATAGCTACTCCTATTCTCTTTTGGTTTCTGCTTGCATGAAATCTCTTTCTCCATTCCTTTACTTTGAGGCTGTATGTGTCCTTAAAGCTGAAGTGAGTATCTTGTAGGTTGGATGTAGTTAGGGCCTGTTTTTTGTTTTTGTTTTTTTAATCCATCAGTCTATTTGATATATTTTATTGGTATACATTATACATATAACAGTCTGTTTTACACTAACATTTTAACTTTAATGGTATACAATCTCTACCCTTCCACTCCCTACTTTTATGTTTTTGAGATAATTTACATCTCTTCCATCGTGTATTAAGGAAAAAATTATTGTAGTTATAGCTATTTTTAATATTTCCATCTTTTAGGGGCATCTGTGTGTCTCAGTCAGTTAAGCGTCTGACTTAAAGTCATGATCTTGTGGTTCGTGAGTTCAAGCCCTGCCTTGGGCTCCATGCTGTGTGGAGCCTGCTTGAGATTCTCTTTCTCTCTCCCTCTCTCTCTGCCCCTCCCCCACTTGTGCGTGTGCTCACACACACTCTCTCTCTCTTTCTCTCAAAATTAAACTTAAAAAAATATTTCTGACATTTCACCTTTTGAGTAGATTTAAGTAGTTAACGCACTACCGTATTACAGTATTAGAGTAATCTGAATTTGACTCTAAGCTTACCTTTACCAGTGAGTTGTATATTTTCATGTTTACATGTTACTAACTAATGTCCCTGCATTTCAGCTTGAAGAACTCCTCTTGGTTATTTTTTTTGTTTAATTTTTAAAATATTTATTTATTTTTGAGAGAGAGGGAGAGAGAGAGAGAGAGCGCGCACGTGCACAAGTGGGGGAGAGGCAGAGAGAGAGAGAGAGAGAGCGAGAGAGAGAGAGAGAGCGAGAGAGAGAGAGAAACAGAATATGAAGCAGGCTCCAGGCTCTGAGCTGCCAGTGCAGAGCCTGATGTGTGGCCTGAACCCATGAACCATGAGATCATGACCTGAGCCGAAGTTGGATGCTTAACCAACTGAGCCACCCAGGCGCCCCTCCCTCATTCCTTATAAGGCAGGTCTAGGGGTGATGAAATCCCTCAGCTTTTGTTTGCTTGGGAAACTCATTACCTCAGCTTCATTTCTGAAGGACAGACTTTCTGGGTAATGTATTCTTGGCTGCCAGTTTCTTTCTTTCAACAATTTGAATATATCATCCCTTTCTCTCCTGGCCTGCCAAGGTCTGTGCTGAGAAATCTGCTTATAACCTTATGGGAGTTTCTTTGAATGAGAGAAATTGTTTTTCTCTCCCTGCATTTAGAGCTCTCTCCATGTCTTTGATCTTAGACAGTTTCATTATAACGTGTCTTAGAGAACATCATTTTGTATTGAAGTCTTGGGTGAACTACTGTAGTCATGTACTTGGATGTCCAAATCTTTCCCTAGGGATAGGAAGTCCTTAGCCATTATTTCTTTAGATATACCCTTTTCTCCCTCTCTTCTTGTGAGACTGGTGTGCACACAGTGAGCTGCAGGTGCCCATGTAGTGGCAAGGGTCAGTTGTAGACACTCGTATAGTGGTGGGCCAACTATGGACTCACTGGCAGCTGCAGGTCTGGGGCCAACTATGGACTCACTGGCAGCTGCAGGGACCCTGACTGTTGGCATGCACTCCTGTGCTTGCTGCATCTCACCAGGGATACGTGGCAGTGGAGGATGGTGTAGGGTTTGGGTTGGGGATGTGCGGGTGTGCAGTAGGAGGGGCTAGCTGCAGGTGAGCATAATACTGCAGGCCACTAACAGAGACGGAGATTGATCTTGGCCCATAAGCAGCTACATAGGCCCTGAGTGTTGGCAATCACTCCTCTGGCGATAAACCTCCCCTGGACATGCCCATTATAGTGTAGGCCAGTGATGGGTGTCAGGCCAGTGGCATATGAGTGCATAGCTAGTGGGGCTGGCTCTAAGCACGTGCATAATGGTGGGGGTGAGCCAGGGTGTCTAGGCTGGTATCTTATGCTGCCATAGCCGCAGAGGACTGGGATGGCTATAGGTTCAGTTCCTAGGCTCCAGTTAGGCGGGGAGGTGGTGAAGACTCAGGAGGCTGGTGTTAGTGGAAGTGAATGCCTGTGGGGTGAAAACTGTCGAAATCTGCAAGGGATCCATGAAAGCAGCTGGCCATTGGTTTCTTCAGTGGCAAAAGCTGCTGGATTTGTATGCAGAGCAGGTCATGGTGAACTGTGATTACTTTTGCTGCATGGCTAGTGCTGGTATCCCCTGCTTTTTTTTCTTCTTCCTAGTTGTCTCTGTATGCCTTAATTTGCCAGTCTGGATGAGGTGAAACTAAATCAGTGCCTTTGTGTGGTGCCCTAAAAGGCTAAGGAATCTGGCTACTCACCTTCCTCTTTCTTTCCCATCAAGGGAAACTCTTTCTGGCTGGGAAGTTCATTGACCGCACCAAGCAATGCTAGTGTGGGAGCTGGGATGATGCAGGCAAAACGAAGCTGTCTTCCTTCTATTCTTGTGTGCTATTCTCAGTTTTTTTTGTTCTACTGTATTGCTAAAGTTTCTTAAGTGGACTCTAGAGCTCTCCCAGAGCTGGTTTTTGATAATTGTCCAATTGTTGCTCTTTGTAGGAAAATGAAGGCTGGTCTCTTAGGTGGTCATGTTGGTGACATCATTCTGGGTCTTATTTTTATTACTAGGAATGGAAAATTTGTTTCATCTGAAGCGAGAGCTTATTGAAAAAGCTTTTATTGGTTCAGCAAAATATAGTTCTGTAATTGGTTAGTGATTTCTGCCTCAGATACATAAGGGTATGTAAGATTCATATGTTAGCTAGATGATTTTCATCCTTGTAATAAATGACTTATGTTTCTTCAATTTATGTTAATCGTGTCATTCTATACATGATAGATTGCTTATGTCTATAACTGCTCCTAAGACCTATATGAATGGGATTAAGGGTGAACCTGTTGGGTTCAAGGCTCCTAAGACCATTATAGACTCATTCAGCCTAATTTTACACCAAAGTGTTGCTATTCCACACATTTTCACATTTAAATAGGGTTCTTTTTATGAACTCTAAGATAGACATTTTCCAAAGTTAAATGGCTTTATTTAATAACCCACAGGGTTGATAGCATGTTTGTTATGAAATATTGATTGTTGATATTGTTAGAGTTAATCAATAAGTCCTGTGGGTGTAACAGTTTACTTCCCGTTCTTTGATGATTGAAAACAGTTGGGCACAGCATGACATAATGCACCAAAAAGACAGGAAAAATTCAAATAAGAAATTAGAGGTAAGTAAACAGTATAGTACGAGCAGTTCTTAAATTTCCAATTGGCTAACAATGATGGATTGCAGCGCCACCTGCTGGCAAGAAGCATTGTTTTATTACTGTTTTGTGAGTTTGTTGCCCCCTCCTGGGCTTTTTCTGTGTATTTTATCTGTGTATGCAGGGTTTATTCACATAGAATTTTTTCAGATGAATAAGCTGGCAATAGAATGGTTTGATTTGTCATTTTTTGCTGTAAAATATACAACAATAGGCTTGAGTGGGAAACATTTCATGTGACAAAAATTCTAAATCCTATTTTTTCTTCTATCTTGTATTACAAACAGAAAGCTAGTATCCAAAGCTGAAGGGAATAACAAGGCACTGTTGGAATCTATTACATTTGATTGTTCTGGGTTTGTTTTAGCACTTCAAGGATAGTATTATTCCTTAGATGAATCTAGAATAAAGTGTTCTGGATCCATCACAAATGCATTCCAGCATCACATAATGTGGCCTGAAGGTCTTTGCTTTTTGGAGCATGACTGCCTTTATTTGCTATTACTATCTGCAGATGTGGCCCATCTTTAATCTCTCTCCCTACAGGGTTGGCCACAAAAGCAGCAGATGCTAGATTAAACGATTAAACATGATCATGTTAGCATGAGCTGGACATCCACCTGTCTTACTAGAAAAAAAATCACTCATTTTAAAATGACATATAACAACATATTTGAGCTATTATATGTTTTAACTACCTTGATAGGTATAATGAATTTTATTTCAGGCAGTAAGGTACCTAAAGGAATGGAATTGTTGCATTTTTCCCCCAGAGGTTATAAGAATAAGTTGGACACTAAGCAATTTAGGCTGGTTGAGATGCTGATTTGTTGGGGCGCCTGGGTGGCTCAGTGGGTTGAGCGTCCGACTTCGGCTCAGGTCATGATCTCGCGGTCTGTGGGTTTGAGCCCCGCATCGGGCTCTGTGCTGACAGCTCAGAGCCTGGAGCCTGTTTCAGATTCTGTGTCTCCCTCTTTCTCTGACCCTCCCCTGTTCATGCTCTCTCTCTCTGTCTCAAAAATAAATAAATGTTAAAAAAAATAAAATTTAGAGATGCTGATTTGTTGGGATGATTAGCAGATAAATTTAGTGACCTCAGAAGAGTAATTTGAAGTTTATAATTCTCCAGAATTTTCTGGTGATGAAAGAACCGAGCTGTTTTCTCTAGTTCAGGCTCTGTGAACTATGGATTGTTAGCTTCACCGAAAAATTACAGATGTATATGCAAACATGTAACCTGAATGAATCTGAACTCTGTCCTCAAGAATGCTTCATTTCTTTCTTTATTCTGATGACAGGAGAACTCATTAGTGGTTCCAAGCATGAGTTTCATCTCCATGCTTAAAAAATAAATGTAAATCTGAAACATTGGTATAGTGGCATCTCCTATTTTCTTGGTATTGCTTCCTTGGTGCTTATCATTTGTCTTATTAAAGGCTCATGTTCAAGACCATTTCTTTTCTATTTTGATAATTTCCAAAATAGTTTAAGAACACATGTAGTGACACATTATCTTGATGGGGGAATTATTAGAATATAATCATCAAATCAGAATAATCCCGTGATCACAGACAAAAGTATATGGACAGAAGAGACCATGAGATATTATGTAAATCACAATTAAGTTATTTTGTTCGTAAATATGAACTCATTGAGATAATTGAATGGAAATTGCTTTTAAACTGCACATTTTATTAGTGGACTTTTATGACTTCCATTATAGCTGCAAAATTTTTCTTTTGGTGCACAACAGATTCAAGTATAATCTTGTTCTATAGTTTTAAATATGCTTATTTTCTTTTAAAGGAGTACGGTGACATTTAGGAAATATACCTAAAACCACTATGTGAAAGATGCTTGTATGTTATATTTGGTATATGTTGTAGGTGACTGAGTGCATAGCGCTTCTTATGAAGGAGTTCCAAGAATATTTTAAAGCAGTGTAACTAATTTACACAGGGACACTATGCAACATGGGTGATAAATACTTTAGATTATTTTCCTAATGGAAAAGTTATAGCAGGATACTTAAGCTCCTTGCCTTGTTTATATAGTTCAAGGGCATAAATTGCATACATTTTTAAACTGAATAAAACATCTGTTTTGTTATTTATCGCTATTTGTTTTGATATTTATTTTTTAAATGTTTATTTATTTTTGAGAGACAGAGAGTGAGCAGGGGAGGGGCAGAGAGAGAGAGAGGGAGACACAGAATCTGAAGCCAGCTCCAGGCTCTGAGCTGTCAGCCCAGAGCCTGACGTGGGGCTCGAACCCACAAACCATGAGACTATGACCTGAGCAGAAGTTGGATGCTTAACTGACTGAGCCAGCCAGGCACCCTTGTTATTTCTGTTTTTGACTGTGATAATCCTTTCCACTTTAGTTTGTCACTCATTCACTTATTTATTCCATTATTTTACATTGGGCATATAATAGTATAGAACTTTACATTATCGAATAAGTGATGTTTCTATTCTCTGGGTACTTCTACTTTAGGAAGACACACAGACATGTGAGTCAAATTTTTAGTGTGATAAAGGTTTTTAGTTTGAAGATATATATAAATATAAATATATATAAATATGTATATAAATATATAAATATATATGTGTATACACATATAAACATATATAAATATATATGTGTATACACATATAAATATATATGTGTATACACATATAAATATATATGTGTATACACATATAAATATATAAATATATATGTATAAAAATATATAAAATAAAAAAATATATATAAAATTATGGACATAAGATGCAATAAAAATATGTAACATGAAAGAATTATAAAATACATTATATATAATAACATGAATAAATATATTCTTATGAAACAGTATGATCAAGGATTTGACAGTATTCATTGTTATGCACATTTGGTTGAAAGCTAACTAGATCTGACTGAGAAATCACAACACAAACTGCCCCCCCACCCCAGATTTGTTGATACATAATTAGTATATAACATTGGTATTGGTATTGAGCTGCTTTTCAAAGGACAAGTAGGATTTAGTAGGCAAAGTAGGTGAAGGACAGTTCAGTAAGAAATCAGTGTGAATTCCCAAAAGTGTGTGTTGCCTGCTGTGTTTAAGGAAATATAGGTAGTTCTCCCCTGGTGAGTGAGAGGGAGAGATGAGGCTGCAGGGATGGGTAGGGCATGAAAATGAACACTAATCTCGCACTTGAACTTTGGGAGATCATTAAAGGATTCCTAAATGGTAGTTGGTTGGATTTTCCAAGGAACACTCTGGCAGAGAAAAACCTGTTTAATGCTTTCGCAACTACCAGGCAAGAGCCTGAACTAAGACTGTAGCTATCTGGGCATGAGGAATCTCTTTGGAAGATAAAAGCATCAAGGTGTCTTTGGTAAGTGAGTGAGTGTGCAGGTGCAATGCATCTTCTCTCTTGGGTGCCTGGTGAATACTGGTGTCATTTACTGAGTTGGGGAATGCATCAGGAGGAACAGATCTGGCAAGGAAGATTATGACTTTTATCCTACTACCTGGAGAGGTAGCACATATGATTTTTATTTTGCATTTTATACCTCATCAATAAACATACATATCTAATGAAGTTTTGAAATTGCAACCAACTTTATATATATATATATATATATATATATATATATATATATGTTGATGACTTACATGATGTGGGAAACAATGACAGAAATATAGGTAAAATTAAATTTTGTTGTAACCTGCAACCTGTTGACAAATACTTGAGGCTGGCAGATAAGACATTCTTCCAGGAACTCCCAACTGTCTTAGTGTTAAGCGCTTTGCTAGAGGGTAAAACAACTTTAGCTTGAAGATAGGAAGGCCTCCAGGAGTCAGTGAGTCTTCCTTAGCATCTGAATATCCTTTTGGAAACTCCCCTTGCCTTTACCTTCTCCAGCTCCCAAGTATATAATCAGTCACTCCTCACAATCCTGCTTTCTGCCCATCGGTCCTGTCCCGGTGCTTCAATAAAACTGCCATTTTGCACCAAGGATGGCTCAAGAGTTCTTTCTTGGCCATTGGCTTCGAACCCCAGCACTTCAAACTACATCATTACATACTTTTACAATTTTGTGTGTGATGTACATTATTAATAGAAATCTTAAAAGGCTGAGATTGAAAAACATCCATAGATAGAAGTTCTGGTACTTTCTTTCCACACACCATTAATTGCTTTGTAACTGCAATTTGAAAGTCCCTGCTTTAAAACAAGTCTATAGATGAGGTCACCCTCATCCACAGGAGGATCAATTGTTGAGTGAAAAGTTTGGGAGGGTGAAGGTAGATGTCACATTTATGAACACACTTTAGATATTAAACAGAGGATGGGGCGCCTGGGTGGTTCAGTCGGTTAAGTCCAACTTCCGCTCAGGTCATGATCTCATGGTCCATGAGTTCAAACCCTACACTGGGCTCTGTGCTGACAGCTCAGAGCCTGGAGTCTGCTTCAGATTCTGTGTCTCCCTCTCTCTGCCCCTCCCCTACTCATGCTCTGTCTCTCGCTCTCAAAAATAAACATTAAAACAAAACAAAACAAAAACAAACTGAGGAAAAGGAGACTACAAAGGATAGTGAGATGGTATGGCCAGAGAGGTTAAGAACAATATCATGGAAGTTAATGAGAGACCAGGGTTTTTGTGTTTATTGTGCTGATCCACACTTCAATTTATTGAATGTGTGCACTGTGGCAGGCACATTCGGGGGCCTGGAGATTCGGGATAAAATAAGACCTTGTCCTGCCTGAGAGACGCAAAAGGAAATGCAAATATTACAGGGTGATAAGTATTTTAATAAAAAATATACACATGGAGTCTTAAAGTGCATGTTTATGTTTCTCAGAAGAGGTAGTGGCTGAGCTGAGTTTTTTTCTGCTGTAGTTATTCAGCCAAGTGTTCGGTAGAGAAAGCTTAAAATGTTTGTGACTTTGATTCTCTAGGAGAACAAAAGTTTCAGTTAGGCACAAGGAACCATCTTTCTGGTGTCTGTCATCATCAGGAATACATGCAAGTAGTGGCTCATTTATATTCCTGAAGGGAATTACAATTTTCACAAATTGTTACAGATAACAGTCCTCAACATTTAAATGAAAACTTTTAAATACCTCTCTCTATTTATAGCAGGAAAGGAAAGAAGGTCCCCAGTTCTGCTCCCTGGAGGCATTCATTAGGGGAAGTTTAATGAAGCAGGCAAACAGGTGCTTTTTATGCCTTTTATAAAGGGTTGCAACAGCTTTTCCCATCCCTTCAGCTTCCAACTGGGAGCACACGTCATCCACTAAGCTAATAGCTCACAGCAGGGTCCTTTCGTGTGTTCCACATAAATATTCAGTTTTATCTTCCTCTGCCTGGTGATCGATCATAAGCACAACAGACAGAGAAAGATGGAAAAAGTAAATACAGAAATGTATGATTTCTGACTCATAAATCCAAAGTTAGTGTTGGTAAAGGAAGATCTAAGAAATATACACTGAATATAATGTTGGCACGTGAGTTAATAAAAACCCTGTGATTATATTTAAATATTTTCTAAATCCCCAATATCTAGGGAAAAATAAGTCTAGTAGCCATGTTTCTTTTCTGTTGCATGTTTTAAAGAGAGAACAAGTGGGGAGAGGGGCAGAGAGAGGGAGAGAGAGAATCTGAAGCAGAGATCAAGACCTGAGCTGAAATCAAGAGTCAGGCACCCCTCTTCCATTGTTTTTTGATCTTTCTCCCTTGCTAACAAATCATATGTCAGTGGGCACTTACAACATTTACAAGCATTCTTACCAGGTTGGACATAACGTAAATATTGTATGAAATCTTTGTTGGTTTCACTTAAGTCAGAAAGTAAACTTTAATTATTTGGGTGCTTGAATACTTGTCAATTTGGTAGTACTGTTTCCTTCTAACAGTAACAGAGTGGAAAATCACTTTAATTCATTTCATAAATGCTCACTTAAAAAATAACCTGAATGAGAAAAATTAACAAAAATGATTGTCTAGTTTGGATGGCAACTCATGATTCAAGTAAGGCTTCTCATCGTTTAGGATTTATTTGGAAAACTTTTCCGAACAATTTCTACTAGGTTACAAGAATGAAGTGTTCTATAGCTGAGAGTTCAATCTCTGTGTTATGGTAGAGACTGAACCAAACTGAAGTATGTAGTTACTCTTAAGTGGTAAGCAATTATTACCTCTTACCAGGAATCCTAAATTAGTAAGATCATTTATGATCATTTTGGGTTATATAAAGTAACATAAAGGCATGGCAAAATGTAAACATTGAGGAATATTCTCCAGTAGTTTAAGGGCAAACAGAGGTGGAAAAGAGGTCTGGGGATTGGTTAAGTTATCACCCCAACAAGGATCAGTGGTAAATGAGGTAGCATAAAAACCTGATTATACTTTTTATGCTGTACTTAGGATTACAGTTTGGCTGTGAGAAGGAGACTCAGAAAAGAAAGACTTGAAACAAGTTAGGTGTGTATATATATGTCTTTCCCTTAAGATTGGTGGTGGGCAGTCCACAGCTGGTCAGATGGCTCTGTGCCATGAAATCCAGAGGAACACAATTCCTTTGAGCTCCCTGCTCACTCATCCCTGAAGTATGGCCCTTGTTCTTAAGGTTCAAGATGACATCTGGAGCTCCAGATATGCTATCCATGTTCTGCACAGCAGAAGAAAAGACAAAGAGGCAAAGGATGGGTACAGATGTTGATTCGATTTATACATCATTAGCCACTATTTAGTCACCCCTCGTAGTTAGCTGCAAGGCTGACTAGAAAATGACTACTTTATCCCAAATGTCCTTGTGCCTAGCTAAAAGGCGAAGGTTCTGTTACCATAGAAGAAGTGGAGAATGGATATTGGAAGGCAAACAGCAGTCCCTGCCTGTCGCGGCCGGAGCGACAAACACCGAGGTCAGGGTCCTGAGGGTAGGGGAATGCAAGAAAAAAAAAGAGAAGAGAAAGTTTGGGAACAGGAGGGTCCCCTGGGCTGATGGCCCAAGTGACGGCTTTATTGTTGCTGTACGCAATCTTTTATAACCAGACTCTTATGGGTTAGGTCATTCTAAGAATAAACAGGTTTCACATAATTGCTGCCCACCAAAACATTTAGTTCTGTGTTTCTTGTGCATTTTCTAGACGGGTCACAAGACCTTGTTGATAAGATTGCTGGCAAAACACAATTCCCATGTTTGTTTCTATCTGACTCGGGGTAGAAAAAGGGAGGTAGCATTACTGCCAACACCTGCAGACCACAGGCTTCAGGAATTAACTTTCTCAGCCTTGACAAGGCTTTCGTATGCCCTTGAAAGTGGGGGAATGGGAGGGGGAACCACCGGGTTGGCTTGAGTCAACAGGGAACGTTGCTCGACCCGGTCTCAGCCTGGCGCCGGGGCCTGGCCTCCCACATGAATGGGAGGGGGGACCACCGGGTTGGCTTGAGTCAATGGGGAACATTGCTCGACCCGGTCTCAGCCTGGCACCGGGGCCCGGCCCCCCACACCTGCCCAGGCTGCCTCTATAGTAAATGATGCATTAGTAAGCAAAACTATTCCATGGGCATGGGACTGGCGCAGTGCATAAGTCCCTATGGATGGGTTCTGGGTTGCTCACTTCTTTATCTCCTGGAATCCTGGACCCCGTCTGGCCTTGCCTTCATCCCTACCAGCCACCACTACTACCCTGCCCTCCAGAGAGGGCCTGGGTGTGGGTATGGCAAAAATTGGGGTCATACTCTTGCATCTGGGGAGAGGAAACCTGGTGGCAGCCATCCCCACCCTGGCCTGGCAGCTCCACAGGAGCCTCTCACCCAACCCTGACCTGATGTGGGTACCCTGCACTGAGGTTACAATGGCCTTGGTTGTGGTGTGTTGGAGTCTTAGCCCTTAGGGGGAGGAGGTGCCTGGCTCAACTTCCCTGGCTGGCTGGAAGGAGAACCCAGCTGTGGTGAGGTATCAGCACCTGTTAGCTCTGGGATGTGAGCCAATCTCCTGGTAGCTGTGAGGGTCTGCACTTGCCCCATGAATATACAAATTGATGTTGGGGGACATTTTCTTCCTGAATCTGGCTTGAGTTTTTCTCTTCTGGTCCTCTCTGTGCACTCTTAAGGGACAAGCCACAAAATTAGTCTTAATCTCAGTTGTTCCTAATAGGAGTTAAATGCTCTGTTAATTACATTTAAAACTGGCATTTCATCATACAAAGATAAATGGTAAAATTCACGCTAATAATTTAAAATCTTAACATTCTTAGAATGAAATTAAGTAGTAAATATCGCATCATCGTGACAAATTGGAAGACAGAGTGCAGAAGAGAGGAAAAAGCTTTAGGTTTTAATGCCTTTAATGGCATTTCTTCCCCTCTTCCCTCCAGTGATTTGGAACAGGAAACCTTGCATTTTCATTTTGCGCTGGGCCCTACAAATCATGTAGCTGTTTCTGTAGGTGAGTTTCTCTATTTCAATAAGAATATCTTGCTTTTGAAGTTTTGGAGGCAAGTTTGTAAAATTTCATGAAAGGATTAATTAGAACAGCTCCCCTTTGGCTGTGCAGGTGTGCCCTTTTTGTCAGGTGTCAAATAAGATTATGCAGTCCCCTTCATCTCATTACCTAGTTAGCCATTTGCTATCCACAGTCAAATAAAATATTCTCATTAATGCCAATAAGACTTGTGTGCAGATCAAGATTGGTATTAGCATTAGATGCAGAATAGCTTTGTCAATAAATCAGTGTGGATGTTGCCTCAATAACCACAATGTAATTTTCAGCATGTCTGATATAGATTTATATCCTTTTATTATATAAAATAAATGCTAAAGGTCTTCTGTGTTTTCCTGTTTTTGAATAATTGTACCCTTTCCTACCTCTCTCTGACTAATTCTGACAATTTCTGTACGTATAAATGGATAAGACAATTTCTCCTCTAAAAGATGAGATTATATAAATGAATGTATTCTCTTGTTTCCCTTCGGCTATGGCCCACCTACTCAGGGTTCTATTTATAAAGCTAGCTTGGCATGTAATTTGGTTGCCTAATGGAATGGAGGTGAATAACAAGTGGTCCCACTGTAAAATAATCATGTGAAAGATGGATGAAGTAGAATGTTTGGTTTCAAGAATTTCCTGCACTATTAGTCCCTTGGGTAATACATCTTAACTTCTCCCAATGCATATTGTGTCCCTATTATGCTGCACAGTTTCAATTTTTGCAAAATGCACCAATGTGCCAGGCCCACACTGACATTTCCACATTGATGTTTCCTAATAAAACAACAACTGACAAGATACATTTTTTGCCCCAATACAGCTCCTTCAAGGTTGTACTGTGTCAAAATGCTCTGTGATAAGATGGCATGGTGAGGTGTTACTGCTCATATAGAACACCATATTACTTCTGTTTTCATTGAAGATAAATGCATCCGTACCACAATAAACCAGCCATTAGCATTCATATTACAGGTAAATTCCAAGGTTGAGAAATAGGACGAAAAATGAATGAAGATGAAATTTCTCTCATTTTAATAAGCCATGGTTAGGGTTTTGATGTATAAATTAGTTTGGTCATTCAACAAATTTAGGAGGCTTAATGTTTGCTAGGTACTATTCTAGATACTGGAGATATAGCAGTGACAAGAACAAAAATTCCTACCTTCATTTCCTGAAGCTTGTGTTCTCATGAATAGATAAGAACACATGTAACTAGTTAGGGAAGCTTAGATATTATACAGAATAGATCTTGTTTTTTTTTTTTTCTTTAATGAATTAGATTATGGGAGTATTATTTGCAGAAATTACTGAGCAAGATAGAGTAGTGGTGTGGAGCTTGAACTCTAGAATAAGCTAAACTAGAGTTTGACTCCTGGATCTTTTAAAAGCTGTGACTATTGGCAAGGAGCTTGAGCTCTCTGAGTTCTAATCTTGATACCTGTAAAATAGGACAAAAGTAGTTGATTGCCATAAGAATAGAATGAGAAAATTCTTGGAAAGCACTTGGTGTAGTGCTTGAAACATAGCTGACATCCAGTAATTGTTTTCTTTATTGTTGGTAATATTATTTAATGTCTCTATTCTCATAGGTAGACTTTGGAAGACTGAGCCTCCAGCTTTTAAGTTCTATCGGAGCTCAATAAAATTGCTCTAGGGCATTGCCTCTCCAACTTTAACGTGCATGCAAATCCATGGGGGCGGAGGTCTTGTTCAAATGTAGGTTCTTAATGATGTAGATCTAGAATGGGGCCTGACATTTGACATTTCTAAGAAGCTCCCAGGTGATACCTGTGCCGTAGCTACTACTCTGTGGATCATGCTTATGCAGCAAGGTTTATAAAGCACCTTGATTTCACATTGATAGGAGAAATAAGAGCTATAGGGCACTATAGGGCAATATGAAGCCAAGGGTGTGCTTCCAAACAATAGGGGATGTCAATGACCTCAACTGATGATATATATTAATAACCCCAAAGAACAGTAAGGAAAATACCTTGTTTATTGTAAAACACACAAATGTAGGTGATGGGTTAGGGATCACTGCTGCTGCCTCTGGAAAATTGTCCTGTCTTAACTATCTTGGACAATAGGAATGAGTTCAAACTTCCTGGGAAAAGGGCCCCCAAACCTTTCCATTTGACCTACCCTACCAGAAACCTGTATCAAAGTGGACTTTTGTTTCCACTTTTGTATCTTTAAGAACGTATAAAACACATTGGTATGCTTCAATCAAGCAACCATATAGTGAAAAATACTTGATATAATATTACATCCAATAATTCCACTTCTGATATATACCCAAGAGAATTAAAAATATGTACACACAATTTGTACATAGATATCCATAACAGCATATTCACAATAGCCTCAAGTATAAGCAACCCAAATGTCCATAAATTGATGAATGAATAAATAAAATGTGGTATATTCCTACAGTAGAATATTCAGCCATAGAAAGGAGTAAAACACTGATATATTTTACAATATGGATGAACTTTGAAAACATTGTGGTAAGCCAGACACAAAAGGCCACATATTACATGATTTAATTTATGTAAAAAAATCCAGAAAAGGCAAATCCATAGAGACAGAAAATGGATTAGTGGTTGCCAGGGGCTGTGGGAAGGGGAGAATGTGGAGTGACTATTAATGGTTATGAGGTTTCTCTTTGGGGTGATAAAAATTAGATAGTGGTGGATGGTTGCACAACTGTGTGAATATACTAATAATCACTCAAATGCACACCTTAAAATGGTGAATTTTATGGTATATGAATTATGTCAATAAAAGTGTAGAAAATAAAAGTATATCAAATGCCAGATGCTTCAGCAGCTGGAGACCTATAAACAAAAAACTTGAAGACCTTATACATATTCTTTAATTGTGGTTTTAAGGACTCAGTTTCATTATATAAGTCAGTGGTAGATGAAAAATAGGAATAAATTCTTTGTGATTCCTCAATTCCTGAGGTGGAGTCCATTTTGCCCCTCCTTAAAACTGGGATGGTGTCTTGGCTTGTTTTGTCAGTAGAACATGGCAGAAATTCTGTGTGAGAGCTCCAGGCCTGGGCCTCAAGAGCAATTGAAGTTTCTACTCTTGCTTTCTTGGAACACTGCAGGTGATATGGAGAACAAAGGAAAAAGAAATCTAGAAAAAAAACTAAACCTCCTTATAACTTACAGCCAGCCCATTGACAAGGACTTGAGACAGGCAGAGCGACCTTCCTCAAGTTGCTTAGCTGCATGAGAGAGACTGTGAGAACAGCCTCAGCTTTCCTAGCCATCCCGGCTGTCTCAGCTGGAGGCCCAAATTCTACAATGGGCTCAGCATAGACAAACTTTCCAGTTTGTCTGAGCCCAGTCCAAATTGCCTACCCATGGAATCTGGAACAAATGCATAATTGTTGTTTTTAAATCACTAAGTTCTGGGGTTGTTAGTTACATAGTGAGGTCTATTTTGTGAAGTAGCTATCTTTTCTTAACAGGACTTTGCTGATGACCACATTAAAATAAGAAAGACTAATATATTTGGTAGTATCTAACCAGAGTTTTCTTGGTATCCCACTTTCCATTTCCAACCCCCCCCTTTTTTTTTCAAGACCTCTCTAGCTTTGTCTTCTTCTGAGTTAATAAAGGCCTGACCTCTGAGAGACTGTGGCAATATTTGAAAGACTTCATGGGATAGGTCCAAATGGGCACTTGGTTTTGTACCAGAGAGAAGAATCTAGACTGAAAGGTCATTGCTTTCCTGCTTCATGTTTCTGGGAATACCATTTAAGAACCTGGTTCTACAAGATACCAGCTAACTAGTAGCAAAGTGATTTCTCAGTTCTGGGTTATTTCCATACATATTTGCATATTGACAATGTATAAAATGTCTTGGTTACTAATCCCCTAAGTTTTGATTTAGCTGTTCAAGTATGCAGAGCACTCTTCACTGGTCTTTAGAGCATTCAGCAGGCATCACTATAATGCCCATCACTATTACTGTCACTAACAACAGGCACTTCCTAAGTGCCTAGTACATGTAATGAACCTTATCTACATCCAAGTCAGTCTCCAAATACTTCTATCATTGATAATCCTCGGCTTTGCACAATTTATATAATTCTTTATCTTTAATGACAGCGTATGTAAATGACTTAATTCACTAGTCCATTTAACAAATATTTATTAAGTGAATACCAAGTCTTGGCAATTTTCTAGACACTGGGGATACAGCAATGAACAAAAAGATCTGCCTTCATGGAGAATATATTCTATTCAGGGCAGGGATAAAAATTAAATGTGTAGATTATAAAGTATGCCAGACAGCAATAAATACTATGGAGAAAAATAAAGCTGAGAGGGTCTAGAGAGGGCTGTTGGGTAAGATATTGTAATTTTAATTGGAGAAGACAAATTGTAATGTCCAACAAAACCTTGACCAAGCCAATGGGGATCCTGGAACAAATACAGCTCATCAGAGTTGTCTTACATCAGGCCAAAATGACTGGGCCTTTCTACACCTGCTTTGCTTAGTTGTCAGATGCAGGTGAAGCAATTTCTGCACCTGATATAGATCCTGAGGGAGTGACAACAGAGGCTGTCAGATGACCACACTCGACATTTGGGAGGCAGTTTCCTCATTGAAAGCACATCTCGTGGTACATCTTATGTTTACCCCAGAAACCAACAGAGATTTTGGACCGAGGAGTAGTGAGCTATAAGTGATAACATAAAACAACGATATTGGATGCAGTGTTGTGAATGGATTGTGAAAGAGACAAAGGAAGGGGATCCTGGGTGGCTCAGTTGGTTAAGCATCCGACTCTTGATCTCGTCTGAGGTCATGATCTCACGGTTCGTGGGATTGAGCCCCATGTTGGACTCTGTGCTGACAGGGTGGGGCCTGCTTAGAATTCTCTCCCTCTCTTTCTGCCTTTCCTCTGCTTGCACTCTCCATCTCTCTCTCTCTTTAAATACATAAATAAACTTAAAAAAAAAAAAGTCAAAGTAAGCCTTAAGTAAAGACAAAGGCTGGGTAAAGTAGACAGGGTAGAAGACTATTGTAATACAGAAGAGATGTGATTAGGGCTTGGACCAAATAGTATCCGTGGTTTTGGTAAGAAGGAGTAAAATTCTGAATAGAGTTTAAAGTTTGTGCTAACAGTGTTCACTGATGAATATCAGATGTGAGAAAGAAATCAAAGATAAGTTAAAATTTTTTAATGTGATGAGCCACTGAAAAAAATGCAGTTTTCATTATTGAGATAAGGAAGTTTGTGAGGAGGATATCAGGAATTAAGTTTGGGACACATCAAGTTTTGTCCATTCAGTGTCAGTATATGATCTTAGGTTGGTCCTTGGACATATGAATCTGGAGGTCAGAGCATAATTATATTTTGTAGATAGATATATGCTTTGGAGTCAGTATATAGATGGCCTTTAAACACATGAACTGACTGAATCAAATCAGAGTGTAGACAGAGAAGAGAAGCGTGAGAACTCAGCCCTGGTGTGCCGCACTCTGAAATGGTTATGGAGATGGGGAGGAATCAGCAGAACCTCAAAAAGAGAGGCCAGTGTAGTAGAAAAACAAACAGGAGAGTGGGAGATCCTGTGAGCCCAGTGAAATAGTGCTTCAGGGCAGATGGTCAGTCGTGTCAAATGTTGCTGGTAAGTGAGATCCAATGTCAGTTTTTACAGAAATAGAAAAATACTCTTAAAATTTGTATGAAAGCACAAAAGACCCCAAATAGCCAATGCAATCTTGAGAAAGAACATAGCTGGAGGGACCACACTTTCTGATTACCAAACTATAGTAATCAAAACAGAATGGTAATGGCATAAAAACAGACACATAGGCTGATAAAACAGATTTGAGAGCATAGAAATAAACCCATGCATATATAGTTAACTAATTTTGACAAGAAATGAGTGAAAATGAGTGAAGCTTGTCAAAAGGTACAGACTTCCATTTTTTTCAATATATGAAGTTTATTGTCAATTTGGTTTCCATACAACACCCAGTGCTCATCCCAAAAGGTGCCCTCCTCAATACCCATCACCCACCCTCCCCTCCCTCCCACCCCCCATCAACCCTCAGTTTCTTCTCAGTTTTTAAGAGTCTCTTTTGCTTTGGCTCTCTTCCACTCTAACCTCTTTTTTTTTTTTCCTTCCCCTCCCCCATGGGTTTCTGTTAAGTTTCTCAGGATCCACATAAGAGTGAAACCATATGATATCTTTCTCTGTATGGCTTATTTCACTTAGCATAACACTCTCCAGTTCCATCCACGTTGCTACAAAAGGCCATATTTCATTCTTTCTCATTGCCACGTAGTATTCCATTGTGTATATAAACCACAATTTCTTTATCCATTCATCAGTTGATGGACATTTAGGCTCTTTCCATAATTTGGCTATTGTTGAGAGTGCTGCTATAAACATTGGGGTACAAGTGCCCCTATGCATCAGTACTCCTGTATCCCTTGGGTGAATTCCTAGCAGTGCTATTTCTGGGTCATAGGGTAGGTCTATTTTTAATTTTTTGAGGAACCTCCACACTGTTTTCCAGAGTGGCTGCACTAATTTGCATTCCCACCAACAGTGCAAGAGGGTTCCCGTTTCTCCACATCCTCTCCAGCATCTATAGTCTCCTGATTTGTTCATTTTGGCCACTCTGACTGGCGTGAGGTGATATCTGAGTGTGGTTTTGATTTGTATTTCCCCGATGAGGAGTGACGTTGAGCATCTTTTCATGTGCTTGTTGGCCATCTGGATGACAGACTTCCACTTTAAGATGAGTAAGTTCTGGGGATCTAAAATACAGCATAGTGACTGTAGTTAAAAACAAACAAACAAACAACAAAAAAACCCTAACCTGTGTTGTATACTTGAGAGTTGCTATGAGATCTTAAAAGTTCTCAACTTCCGGGGCGCCTGGGTGGCTCAGTCGGTTAAAGCGGCCGACTTCGGCTCAGGTCATGATCTCGCGGTTCGTGAGTTCGAGCCCCGCGTCGGGCTCTGTGCTGACAGCTCAGAGCCTGGAACCTGTTTCAGCCTGTGTCTCCCTCTCTCTCTGACCCTCCCCCATTCATGCTCTGTCTCTCTCTGTCTCAAAAATAAATAAACGTTAAAAAAAAAAAAAGTTCTCAACTTCCTTTCCTCCTAGGGATAACCATGTGAGGTGATGTGTTAATTTTATTGTGAACATTTCACAATATATACATACACCAAACCATCCTATTGTACAACATAAACTTACACAATGTGACATATCAGTTATATCTCAATGGATGAAATGTTTCTGATCAAATAAATATGAGCAAAAATTTATCACTGGATTTAACAACATGGATGTTATTTGTGGACACCAGACAGAAGTTTCAGTGGTGTTGTGGGGCAAATGCCTGTTTAAATGGATTCAAGAACAAAATGAGAGCAGAAGACTTTAAGAGAGTAACAGAACTCTGAGGTTGGCTACCAAGGATAGAAGAGAAACAGAGCAATAAGTAAGGGAAATGTGGGTCGAAAATATTTTTAAAATGAGAGAAATTTTAACACATTGATGTGTTGCTGGGAATGATCCAGTAGAGAGGAACAGATTGAAGGTGCAGAAGAGAGAAAGGACAGTTTCAAGGGGGGTGTTCTAGAGCAGGGGAGAAGAAGCAGGATCATGCACCGAGGTAATTGAAGCTGACAGAGAGGGAGCCAGAATGGCCAGCTTCTTAGTCTCTGGGGGGTAGTCAGGGTTTATAAACACAGATGCAGGCAGGTGAGCAGTGGAGGTGGAGGGAACTGGTGAGGGTCTTCTGTCTAATTCCATTTGTTTTTCCTCCATGAAATTGGAATCAGTCTTATCAGTGAGAATGAGGATGATAGAAAGAAGATGTTTGAAGTGAAGGAGAGAGCAGTGGCGTAAAATGGTTTTCTAGGAAGTAGGGAAACCATGGTTAAATAATTCTTGGATTGGAGTGTATTAAAAAGAGAAAATTGGAAAAAGAAGGAAATAATGGCCAGTGAGTAGCATGTTGGAAACTAAGATTATAGAGGTTATGTTTATTGGTAAAAACCAAGTTTAGATTGATCATGTGTGTGAAATTGGGTGTAAAGCTCACTGGAAAATACCATATCAATGAACAGCCTGGACTGTTTGCAGGATGTTAAAATCATCAAGACGTATGATAAGGATATTCCGGGAAGGTATGAAAGTGAATGAAGTGAACCTTGTCAAGGAATTAGGAAAAGTGCGCCTAATGGTAGAATTCAAATGGATGACATAAAAAACTAGGTTTTAGGAAGGAGAAAGTGGAAAGATCTGGAAATGGCAATGGGGAGCCAGGATAACAGCTACCTACTTTCAGGATTAAGAGGATGATGGGTCGGGGAGCCTGGGTGGCTCAGTCCGTTAAGCATCTGACTTCGGCTCGGGTCATGATCTCACTGCTTGTGAGTTTGAGACCTGCGTTGGGCTCTGTGCTGACAGGCTGGAGCCTGTTTCAGATTCTCTCTCCATCTCTCTGCCCCTTCCCTGCTCACGTTTTTCTCTCTCTGTCTCTAAAATTATATATATATATATATATATATATATATATATATATATATATATATGGATGATGGGTGGGGGAAGAAAGAAGCTTCAGGTGAGCATACTCTGGTGAAGCAATGTCCTTTGGGGAGAGTCAAGCTCCAGACAGGGGAAGCAGGTGAAAGGAGCTTCCAAAGATGCTGAAGATATAAGAGGCTCTGCCCAGGATGGACTGAGTCTCCATGGGTTTCCCAGATTGGGGAGTGGATGAGGTATACCTTAGGCAGCTTGGGTTTCTTATGGTGTTTGACATGAAGAGGGATACAGGAGATAATGAGAGCTAGCTGCTGTGTCTTCCAAGAACTAACTTGAAAATCAAAGTTTTTGTGATACACTCAAGTTAAAAGGAGAACACAAAGCTTGGTCAGTTGCCTCAAATGTGGCAGTTGGTGCCACACAGATGGGAATGGCAATAGTGACAGAAGCTATTTATGCTCTGTCATGCAGTTTCTTCTCTCCTTAACTCAGCACTTTGTAGATGCAGTTTTTCCAAAGCATATTTGAAAGAAATGCATCTGGGGTTTAAAACAGTTCCTAACATTACAAATCAGTCTTTATGTTGAATCATATATTATTGTCTCAGAAAGGGCTTTTACCACAACCAGAAGCCTGGAATGCTGTGTGCATGTACTTATGTGCATGTATTAGGTAATATACACATACCATATCGACTGTATACACAGACTGTCTTTTGTGTACTTTCTTGGAGGACTGAAGTGACCTTTTCACCATGTGTTAATTCTTAGCTCTAGTCAAGTCCTCCTACCATATGATATCCTATGCTTTCCTTTTGTGATATTTTTTCAAAATGTAAAATTATTGTTTGTGTGTGAATGTGAGAGACAAAGACTGTGTGTGTGTATGCGTGTGTGAGCGACAGAGATAGTGTTTGTTTAATGTGTATCTCTTCATTTGCATATAAGCTGTGTTAGGGCAGAGACTGGTGTGTATCCCCAGACATAAAATATCACCTAACACATAGTAGATACTCAATAATATTGGTTGAGTAAGTGAAAAACATGATTACAGTCTGTGGTGCCTTTCAAAAATTTCATTTGATTGTGTGTTTCTATAGCTTACATGGGTGGAATGGATTGTATTCTCCTTTCTTGATCTTTTTGGGCTGTTATAACAAAATATTATAGACTAGGTAGCTTGTAAATAACAGACATTTATCTCTTACATTTCTGGAGGCTGGAAGTCCAAGATCAAGGCTCAGGGAGATTCACTGTCTGATGAAGAGTTGCTCTCTGATACATTTTGCTCAGTTCTCACTTGGTAGAAGGGGAGAGGGCATTCTCTTCAGCCTCTGTAAAAAAGCACTAATGTCATTCATGAAGGGTCCACCCTTGTGATACAATCACCTCCCAAGGCCCAAACTGAAAGTAACATCTCTCTGGGGATTAGGTTTTCAAAATATAAATTTTGAGAGGACGTGAACGTTCAATCTGTAGCATCTCCCAAATATATTTTGGTATTCTTTTGATTATAATTTCATGAGTGGGAAACAAAAGCTTTGGTTTTAAATAATAATAACAAAAGTAATAGCAACAAACACTGATTGTTTGTTACCTGCTAGACATTACTGTAAGCACTTGCAGTGATTAATTTGATTCTCATGACCAACTCCATGAGGTAGTTAGTGTTATTATCCTATTTTACATATGGAGAAACTGAGACATAAACTATTGAGACTCAAACAGTGGGAAAGCAGCAATGTTTGACGCCTGAACCCAGGCAGTTTGGACCTGCACTGTGCATGCTCTTAACCACTTTGTTATGGTGCTTCGGCATGATTGTTCTTAAGAACAGATTTAATTTTCTTTTAATGTATAGTTGAACCAATTACAGTATTAAAGGAGAAAGATGATAATTGCATAAGATTATAAGAAGATTATTATTAGCATGTAACTTATTTGAATACTCATTAATTCAATGCATTAAATACAGCATAATGCCTTTGCCTAAAGCTGGGGAAAATAAATTTGTTGTGGAAGGACAAATGCCACTATAAATTTTTATTATAAGGGTTGCAGATGAATGATGATCCTTTGTCATCCTAATATTTCTTTCTGCGGTTATAGTGAAATAACTTTTTTTCAGTTAAGTGCTTCCACACATTTTCAATATTTTTCATTCCTTATTCTCTTTTTATAGATGGTGATGCTGGAAATTATATAATGACTTCCCAGTTTTTCAAAATGGGACCATGTAGGAATGAAGAATTACATATGATAGCCTAATGAAATAATTTCTATTATATTTAGGCTATTGTAATTAGAAAAAAATGACAGTAAGATGCATTGTAAGTTAAAAGAAATTTATACCTCATTTAAATGTCTATTTCCCCATTAGCGTATAGACTTTATATCCTTAACACATCAGAGAAAAATGAAATTTAAAATGAATATTCTACAGTGCATAACGATCATGGTTCAGATAATGTAAAATACATCTTTAAGCAAATATCATTTTCAGAATTTTATACATTTTTCCATAAAGACATAATACTTTTTAAAAAAGATTTCTGTCCTAACCCTTAGCATTTCAGCCATTTTCTCAATTTCTTTTGTGGGCTTCATGGGTCTCTACCCAAATGTTCAGTATGTAATGAAATTGTTCAAGAGTACCCTACATCCTCTTCTTTTCTCCTGCCATGTTACAAAAACCGAAATGCCTTTAAAGCAAGCAGGTATTGCAAATGTACTAAGAGGCCTGGTAGAAAAGAGAGAAAATTGTTAAACTGGAAAATGCATGTAATATAGAAATATTCTTAAGTTCAGAAAAATTGAAAACATTTGGCTGGTAAAAATCAAATCAACCTTCCCTGTTGACTTGATTCAGCTCACTGAGGGCCCTGCTCTGTACCGTCTCCCTTTAGGATATCTTGTTTTTGCTTCTGGCCTCATTTACCATCTGGCTAATGCCTCTCATATTTCTAGACATTCCTTTGAGCTATAGATATTTGCATTCATTTGTCCATTTGGCATTTCCAATAAAGTGTCCTGTATTCAACCTATCTCAGACCTAACATCTCCAAGCCTAATTTTCTTTGAATGTTTCTAATCTTCACAAATGTGGCCTCCACCCATCCAACTGCACAAACAAGACACATAAGGGGTTTCCTTGACAACTCCCTCTGCCTTACATCGCTTGCCCCATTCCCCATTCCCCCGTCCCCTAAGTAATCCCTTCCCAAGTTATGCCTTCTTAACATGTCTCTTAGGCTTTCTCTTCACCTCCACTGCCACAAACTTTGTTTTATTTACTGTAATATCTTGCTTGGACATTTGCAACACCCATTTACTATCTTTCGATGTATTCAACTTTCTTTACAGTGCATTCTCCATACTAAAACTAGAGTGATTTTCTTAAAATAGAGACTTGATCTTGTTACTCCTCTGCTTAATATTCCTCAGTGACTTCCAATTGCTCTTAAAATAAAATCCAAATTCCTTAATGTGGCTACAGAGTTTTTAAAAGTTAGGCTTACCTCATTCTCATCTATAACTCATTCTCCTTGTAGTTCTGTTATGGCCCTTCTGTCCTCCTGTAGCTGCATGTATACTCCTTCAGTAACTCTGCCTGGAAAAGTTTCTGCCATATCAACTTTTCCCAGAGCATACTTTTTCTTCCTTCAAACCTCAGATAATTGTCCTTCCCTGGGAAAGCCTTTTTGGAATCCCTAGCCAACTAAAGGATCGCTTTGATACATACTCATAAAAAAAAAAAAAAAAACCTTTTCTTATCACAGTTTGTGATTTTGTGTTCCTCATGCTCATTAGTGTGATTATTTAATAAAAGTATGTTCCCCCACTTGACGAGAAGCTCTACCAGAGCAGAGTTTTTCTGGTTTTGCTTAGAGATCACAGGTATCATAAATATGTTTAAGTGCACAGATGTTTAAATAAATAAAAGTATAACCTAATGCTCAGTGCAAATAGCACTTAGAAAGACTTCCAACTTAGAATGTAGGAACACCTAGCAAACATCTGAGTCCCTCATATGTTTACTGTTTGGGGATGCTGTTATTTTCTACTGCTCTGTGTGAGCCTGAGGCAGCTCCATATATCCTTAGTGGGCAGAATTTGCAGATAGGCCTAACGGGGCTTCACTGAAAACAGAGCCAGCAGCAACTCATGAAGAGTTGTTCTGTCATTTGTAATAGCTCCTCCAGCTGTAGCCCACATATTTTAGAGATGGCATCATAAACATCCGCTGCTGACCTCCTTACTGTGGTTTCTAAAAGTGGTTTGTACTTGAAGTAGCAAATTGAGCCCTGCTGTCTTTCCTACCCAAGGTCCTTTGTAGGTTGACATTTATAAGTGTACATCTAATTCTATTGTTTTTGACAATAATCCCGAGACAGGTTCAGAAGCAATCAACTGCCTTCAGCTGATGACCCTCCCCAAATCAGAAAATAATTCTACACTGTTCCTGTACATAGATACCTTCTGTTAAAATATACTGGCTGTATACTCTTCAAGTTATGTGTTACAGCTCCACTGAAAAATCCTAAACTCTTGAGGGTCAGGTGATCATCAGTTTTGCCTTTGCTTCTTTCCCAACAGACAAATGCAGTGTTCTAAAGCAGTGGATATTTTATAAATATCAGTATGTGAAAAGTTAGGAAAAATGGCCAATGACACCAATAAGATGTGGTAGTGTGTCTGGGAAGTTGGATATTTTGGCATACAGAAATTTCATTATATTTTTGTGGTGATAAGAATGAATATTGGCAACTCTGAAAATCTCACAGGTATTGCTTTGTTTTCAGGGTATATACATATATATGTATATATGTTATATATAAGTGTGTGTGTGTACACACACACACACACACATTCAAGTTTATTTATTTTGAGAGAGAGAGAGGGAGAGCACAAGTGGGGAAAGGACAGAGAGAGAGGGAGAGAGAGAATTCCAAGCAGGCTCAGCAGTGTCGGCACAGAGCCTGATGCAGGGCTCGATCTCAGGAACCAATAGATTATGACCTGAGCTGAAACTAAGAGTTAGACCCTGAACTGACTGAGCTGCCTCGTATGTCCCTGTTTTCAGAAATATATTAAGGCAACTCCCAGGTATTGTGTTATTTCACCCAGAAATACATGAGTATGCTTCTCTAATAAATAAAGTCATTTATTTTTGTAATTTTGTAATACAACCACCATTATTACAGCTAACAAAATTAGCATCATACCCTAATTCTATTTAATACCCAATTCATTTTGAAATTTTCCTAATTGTCTTAGGTCTTTTTACAGTTGGTTTGAGTATAAATCCAAGAAGGATGCCACAATGCTTTTGATTTTTATGTCTCTTAAATATTCTTTGTGCTCTTAACAATCTCTCGTCCTTTTGCTTTCCATACCACAGCTGAGTTGGAGAAATTGAGTCCAACACCCTCTTTGTCTGATTGTTTCCTTTTAGTATCATTTACCATGTCTCTCTATGCCCTTATTATAAAAATTGTAGAAATATATAGATGGATAATTAGATTTGGATTCAGTTATTTGACAAGACATCCTCATCGGGTGTGCTCTATACTTCCTGGTGCATCACATTAGGAAGAACAAAAATGTTCATTTCACTTTTTACTAATGCTTACATTTAAGTATTAACAGCCTGGTCCCTCCATTAAAAGATTCCCATAAACTTTTTACTTAGTAATTTTAGAATCCATGGATTGTTGTCTGTATTCATTATTTAATTAGCATTTGCAAAATGGTGATTTTCCAATTTTACCACTTTAGCTGTGTTGATTAGCTATAACTCTCTCTAAAGAGGAACTGACTTTGTTGTTTTTCAATAAGAAAAAAGGATGTCTTTTAATTTTTTATTAAAAGATCAATTTTCAAGCTAGTAAGTTGTTTTCTAGCAAATTTTATAGTATCTAATCAGTTTGTAAAATATTATGTCTTACAGATTTTACTGTATCAAGTGTTCTCATCCATTACAGTGTCTATACTTTTTGATGCTCTGTCATGTAATTTAGGACAGTGGGAGTCCCACCAAGTTGACACCTATAATCTTTAGACATGGTGCCCTAGTGTTATCTTGTACACTACTCGCCTCAGACCTGGTATCAGCCATTTCTTCAAAGAGTACTAGTACCCTTTGGTGGGAAAAAATAAAGACCATAATATGAGTCCTGTAAGTATTCTCTGCTAGTGGGCTGACATTGCTTTAGGGCTTTCCAATGGACAAAGCTAGGAAATAGATTCATCTTTTAAGGGAAAAGTTTCCAGTGTATATAGATGTTACTAATCAAGTGTACAATTACAAGGTTATAAGGTGTATACTTTGATTTTTTTTTTTCTTGTATCTAATTCCTTTAATGCTCCATGGATGGATGGATGCATGGATAGATCTATAGAAAGAATTTTTTTTCCTCCCAGATTAAAAAACAAATTCACCAGGGGCGCCTGGGTGGCTCAGTCGGTTAAGCGGCTGACTTCGGCTCAGGTCATGATCTCGCTGTCCATGAGTTCAAGCCCCGCGTCGGGCTCTGTGCTGACAGCTCAGAGCCCGGAGCCTGTTTCAGATTCTGTGTCTCCCTCTCTCTCTGACCCTCCCCTGTTCATGCTCTGTCTCTCTCTGTCTCAAAAATAAATAAAAACGTTAAAAAAAATTAAAAAAAAAAACAAATTCACCAGTTTTCCAGTACTTTTGTAAATTTATTTCTTCCTTCCTTTCTTTCTCTCTTTCTCTCTTTGTTTCTCTCTTTCTCTCTTTCTTTCTTCCTATTATTTATTTATTATTTTTAAAGTTTTTTAGAGAGAAAGAGCAAGTGTGAGTGGGGAAGAGGGGCACGTGGGGAGGGGGGGGAGGTAGGGAGAGAGAGAGAGAGAGAGAGAGAGAGAGAGAGAGAGAGAGAGAGAG